>NW_009953651.1:4322089-4323946 GCF_000747805.2 Chaetura pelagica | reverse complement strand
TGCCTGCAGGACTCTCCTCCCCTCCCACCCCTTCTCCCCCACCCCGGCCAGCAGTGTTACAAGACTCAGACAAAACTACCTCCGGGATGGCAGAGCCGGGCCGGGCCTGGGCTCGGCCATTCCTTTGGCTTTTCACTCACTTTTGTGACTTGCTGTACAGAAAAAAAGAAAAAGAATATATTTAAATTTGGGAGCTCTATTTATGTATAAAAACTCACCAACGGTGGCCACGAGCTGGAGGCAGGAGCTGGCACCTGGCTGAAGGTGGACACTTGGGGGAGGGAATTTCGGTCTGTCTGTCCGTCCAGGCATGAGAGAGAGACACTGTTGTGGACATGGCCTGCCCCATTTGGCATCCCTGGATGGCTGCTGAGAGGTGGGTGAGGAGCAGGAGTGGGGGCTGGGGGCTGCCTCAAGGTGACTGCACCTCTCACAGGGTGTGGGGGTATTTTCCCAAGCTGCCTGCTCATAGGCAGGAGAGGGGCTGTGGGGATGCATCTTGCATTGCAGGGGGTAGCCTCGGTGGCTGCCAGCTCCTGCCCGCTCTACAACATCTGCCTTCCCAGGGTTTCCTCTCTGCAAGAGGATGATTCATCGAGGGATGGAGCTGGGGCAAGGAGCCCATGTCCCCCAACACCCTGGAGCAGCCGGTGGAGCAGCAGGTGCCCACTGTGAGGAGACCCCAGGTGAAACATGGAGCTGGGTGCCCTGGGGAGGTGGCAGCCCCAAGGCCTCTGACCCTGACAGGACTTTGTCCCCTCTTCCCAGGGCAAGAGCAGGATGCAGCAGCAGACAGCAAGATGCACTGGCCGCAGGATGGGCAGCCACCGCTGTGCCCTGCAGTGTGGTGAGGGACCAGCGCAGTACCCACATCTCCCTGATGTCTGCAGTCTGCCCCTGGCACCACGTTTCTGCTCTCCTGTCTGGTGCTGTTGGAGAACTGGGGTTCAGGCACTGCCCTGTCCCCTGTGGTACAGCATGTGGGAGGGGAAACATCCTCACAGAGAAGCCCTGCCTTCCTCTGGGACCTCCTGTTCTTCATGGCATTTTCCAGGGGCAGCCGCTGTCCCTAAATCCCCCAAACTACCTCTGCTCTTGCTGCTTTCTGGGGGAAGCCGTGGGACTGGGCTGACATCTTATGCCCTGAGGACAGGGCAGTGACACTGGAGCAGCTGAGGAGGAACTGACTTCCTGGCGTGCGTGTCCTCCCCTGTGTTCCTTGCTGACACCTCCAGAATGAGGACATTGCCTGGAGCTCGGCCCTGCAGCAGGGGCAGGAGGGGGTGTGGCAGACCCTGGGATCCCAAACGGACTGGGAGTCCTCCTGTCCCAGAAGAGCAAGGCTGAGTAGGAAAAATCCCATCCTACACCCACCCTTCCTCTTGCTGTAAGGAGGGGGGGGAAGCCACCCCCAAGCACACCCTCCCAACCCAAGGAGGGGCACTGCCCTCTGTGTCTGGCCCCACGTGCCCCCCGGCAATAACCGCGGCTCTGTCTGGACGCGGCGTGGCAGCCTCTCTCTGCAGGCAGGAAGGCAGGACGGATGCGGAGGCGGGGAGGGGGGCGGAGGCTTTATTTGGGCTGCAGGCGCGGGCCCTGGACGGTGAGGGCGGATGGCTTGTTGGTGAGGGGGTGCCACTGGCCCTGGATGCTGGGGCTGTCGGTGTGGAAGGGCTTGCGGATGCGCACGATGTCGAGGCCGGACTGGCGGGCCAGCTTGGTGGCCAGTTGCAGGATCTCCTCGCACGTCTTGCTGGCGATCAGCTCCTCCCGCACCGTCCCGTTCACTGCGGCAGAGCAGGAAGGGTCAGGCCGGGCTTCCCCCCTCCCCCGGGAGGCCCATCCCACCCCCCGGCC
>NW_009953651.1:4316062-4320768 GCF_000747805.2 Chaetura pelagica | reverse complement strand
GCTCTGGGAGCTGCTGGACGAGGAGGAGACCAGGAGGACCAAGGCCATGTTTGGCATCTCCGTGGTGACAGACGCCACCCTGAAACGCTTTGGGGTGCGTTACTTCAGGGCTGCCAAGGCCCTCGTCTTCCCCTGGTTCAGCCCCCGTGATGCAAGCCTGAAGGGGCTGAAGCTGCTGAAGGCGGAGAGGAAGGAGAATGCAACAGTGTATGTGGAAGAGACTTTACCCCGCTTTGATTCCTACCACAACCTCTTCGGGCTGCCGCCGATCAGCCGCCGCGATGCTGGGTGGGAGCTGGACGCCCTGGCCCGGCACCAAGCTACAGGGGTGGCCAGCGTAGCCCTGCCGCGGGGGGCCACCTGCCTGCCCCCTGCCCTCCTCCCCTACCTGGAGCAGTTCAAGCGCATCACGCTGTGGCTGGGTGAGGACCTGCGCTCCTGGGAGGCCGCCAAGCTCTTCGCTCGCAAGCTGAGCCTCAAGCGCTGCTCCCTGGTGCGCCCCGGGAACCTGCAGCCCCGGCCCCTGGATGCTCTGAACCAGGGCCTGAACCTCACCAAGATCCTGCGTGCTGCCCTGCCTGCCAGCCACAAATCCATCGTCTCCTTCCGGCAGCTGCGCGAGGAGGTGTTTGGGGAGCTGGTGAACAGTGAGCAGGTGGCTGGTGTTAAGTGGGCGCGCTTCCCCGAGCTCAACAAGCTCCTCAAAGGGCACCGCAGAGGGGAGCTGACCATCTTCACAGGTGACAGGCAAACGGCTGGTGGGTGGGGGGAGCAGAGAGCTCTGTGCTGGCTTCGCTCTCCTGTGGGTGACTCCTCACAAGTCTTCCTGGTCCCTTTCGGCTCGTGGCTTAAGCTGAGCCCATTGCAACCATGTGTGAGAAGCTGGGGCATGTTTCCAGCTGCAGTGGGGCCAGGCAGGAGGATGGACTCCATGCCTGGGGCGGTGCGGGAGCTCCTGGACATCCCTTTTCCCTGCTCCCATCTGCTGCCTTCTGTCTGAGCCTTCTCTGTGCCCTCTGCTGGCTGCCCAAGCCCTTCCCTGCAGGGACCCGCTGGCTGCTGGCGATGACACGTGTGTGCCTGACACGCAGCCGCGTGTGAGACACAGCTTGTTTACAGTGGAAGTGCTGCGGATGGGCCACTGAGTCCACTCCCCAGCGCTTCCACCTCTAAACAACCCCTTTGTGCATTCAGGACAGGTCACATCTTCCCCTCCAGCTAATTCCTTCCGTTGTTGTCCTTGCACCAGGCCCGACGGGCAGCGGGAAGACGACCTTCATCAGCGAGTACGCCCTGGACCTGTGCATGCAGGGGGTGTGCACGCTTTGGGGCAGCTTTGAGATCAACAACGTCCGCCTGGCCAAGATCATGCTGACACAGTTTGCCACCCAGCGCCTGGAGGACCGGCTGGAGCTGTACGACGAGTGGGCTGACCGCTTCGAGGACCTCCCGCTCTACTTCATGACCTTCCACGGCCAGCAGAACATCAAGTATGGTCCCATACCGGTGGTGTTTACCTCTCCACAGCATGTGCTGCGGGGGCCCTGGGAAGGTGGGGCTCTTCTCCCACAGTGGGTTGTGGATTTGGGGCTAGCAGGAGGCATGTTGGGGCTGGCATTGGCATGTGGGGACTGAGTGGCTCAACCTGCTGTTGTGGGGACCATGACAGCCTCCTCCTGGGGTGGGGATGAAGGGAGGGGACTTTGACCCTGTGCTGGCTGGCTGCTCTAAAACCAGCCTCTCTCCCTGGCAGGATGGATGCCTCCTTACCCTGCTCACCTGGTAGTGCTGCTCTTTGCTGAGAAGGTAGACAGGCACCTCCAGCTCTCTCCTATGTCCTAAATGTCCCTGTGGGGTGGTGGGCAGGGACTGTGTGGGCAGCAGCTGAGTCCTCCTGATCCAGCTGCCCTTACCAGTGGGGATGAGGCTGCCCCTGTCCTGCAGTGGAGGAGATGTAGAGGTGGGACATTCCAAGGGCCCAACCTGCTGTCTCCCTACTATGCCTCTCCCCTGTCACTGTGCGCCATCCTCACCTCTGCTCATCCCTGTGCCTGACCCTGGGTTCCCTCTGCCCAGGATGGTGATTGACACCATGCAGCATGCAGTCTACATGTATGACATCACCCACGTGGTCGTTGACAACCTCCAGTTCATGATGGGACATGAGCATCTAACTGGGGACAGGTATCTCTTCTCCTTCCTCTGCCACCCTCCTCTCTGGCACTGGCCCTGCAGCTGTCATGGCAGGGGCTGGGGACCTGCACAGGTGTCTCTTTAGATCTGATCCCCTTCTTGCTGCCCACGACAGGCTTGCTGCCCAGGACTACATCATTGGTGCCTTCCGCAAGTTTGCCACGGACAACACCTGCCACATCACACTGGTCATCCATCCTCGCAAGGAGGATGATGAGAAGGAGCTGCAGACAGCTTCCATCTTTGGCTCTGCTAAGGTGAGCTGGGCTGAGATGGCTTGTTCTGTCCCTTGGGTACAGCGTGTTCTTGGGAAGGGACTGGAATACCTCAGGCAGCTGTCCCCAGCTCCCACTAACACCTCAGATTATCACTGGGAACCTAAAAGGTGATATGAAGGGCAGGATGTCCCCAGGACTCCTGTCACTTACTGAAGAGGTGTGGAATCCTGCAGGCCAGGTGTTGGCAGGGAGATGTAGACAGAGCAAACCTATTGCTAGCTAATGCTCTGTTGGGACTTTAGGTGCAGTTAATTAATACTCACTGACTGTGAGGGGGAAGTGCTGTGAGATAATTAAAGGAGGAGACAGGGAGAGCACAGGGATGGGCTCTCTGGAGCTGGGCAGGCAGCCTGTGATCACCTCCAAGCCCTGTGACTCTGGCTGCGTCCTCTGCACCTTCCTGGAGATGTTTTTCTTCCCACAGGCTAGCCAGGAGGCCGACAATGTCCTCATCCTGCAGGATCGTAAGCTGGTGACGGGGCCAGGGAGGAGGTACCTGCAGGTGTCCAAGAACCGCTTTGACGGGGATGTGGGCGTCTTCCCCCTGGAGTTCAGCAAGGCCTCGCTCACCTTCTCGTCCTCCAGCAAAAACAAGGTCAAGGTGAAGAAAACGAAAGAGGAGAAGGCACCGTCAACCAAGAAAGCTCCAGAGGGAGGCTCAGGAGCCTCCAAGAAGCCATGAGCCCGGCGGGTCTCTTCCTTTATCCTTCAGGAGGGAGGGGGACTGGTGCTGGGAGCATGGGGCTGGGATACACCAGCCCCCCTCCCCTGGGAGCAGTGGCCATGTGCCACTGTGGCCCCCCTTCTCCTGCAGAAGCAAACCTTGTGGCCACCAGCACAGTGTCTGTTGAGATACAGGGCTATTGTGAGAAGAGGAGTGAGCTCCTCTCAGAGAAGAGTGGCCAGAGGAGTGTGCTAGACTCTCCATCCTGGTGCCGAGTGCTGGAAGCAAGGGAGAAGTGGAGTCAACATAAGCTGGGAGATGGAGGCAGTGACCTGCACCCTGGGACCTTCTCTGGGCATGGGGCAGGTTATGAAATTGTGGCTAAAATGAAGCCGAGTTCCTGGACTGTCACTGATGGGAGAGACTGTTGATGGGGACTGTGGAGGAGGGACACATGGTGGGTGAGGGTCTCTGGGGTGGACCCAGCAAAGGAAAGGTGTGGAGGAAAGTGTGGGAGTTCGTGCAAGGCTCTTGCCTCAGATCTGCGTGCTCTCTGTGGGACATGGGGGGTGGGAGCTGGACCCCTATGGTGGAAACTGTCAGTTGAAGGCAGCACTAGCCTCAGGGGTCGTCCCTGGCCCGTTTCTCTGGGGACATCACCAGCAGCCTGGCCTTGCTCTGATGGGCTGGGGGGTGGCCATCCGCCTGCCCTATGGGCTGCAGGCAGCAAATACTGTGACCTGGCCAGTCCTTGCCGTGGTGGGATGTGTCCACGGCCAGGTCTTGGTCTGATCCTTTTTTCCCCCTTTCTTAGTTTTATTAAAGCATAAAGGTGAATCCTGTCCCTGTGCTGCTGTCCCTGTGACTGGAGGTCCCCAAGGCTGGCACTGCATCCCTGCACCCCAATCCCAGCATCATTCCCAGCCTTCACGCCAGGAATAGTTTTAACCTGAGCCATAATGAGGGGCTGGGCAGGCAGTGCACACCCAGCCTGGGTTTCCGGGGTGCACCACCTCTCCTGGGGAGCACCTATGGGTGCTGCTGTCAGACCCCTGCAGGCAGGTGATGGCAGAGGAGGGTCCTAAGGAAGCAGAGGTAAGGTGGGAAGAGCCAGGGCTCCTGGTGAAGGGGAGGCTGTGGGTGTGTCCCCTTGGCCTGAGGATCCCCAGATTGCCCCCCTCTTTCTCCCTGGAGCAGCCCACGGATGGGGCTGTGGCGTGGAAGGCCATGGGGCTGGATGGAATGCTCAGGATCCCCATCTCCTACCCATAGCTCCTTGGGTGCTGGGAGGGGGTGATGGAGCCGAGCCTTGGGGGCGAGGAGGGGAGCTTTGGGGGGTTCCAGCCCCCTGTGGGACAGAGGGGCACCCGCAGGCTGCCGGGGGGCTGAGAAGGGGTTATTGTTTTGTCCCTTTCCCCAAAGTTTGGGGCTCTTAGAGAGCTGGGGAGGTGGCAATAGCTGAAACACCTCCTGGAGGGATGTGGGGGGGCTGTAATGTCAAGCGGGGCAGAGGGCCCCCCCCCCCCCCAGCCCTCTTGGGGGGGGGGGCGGGCGCCCCAAAAAAAAAAGGG
>NW_009953651.1:4314051-4315661 GCF_000747805.2 Chaetura pelagica | reverse complement strand
GGTGCTGGGCGCTTTGGGGGTGTCTCAGGGGCGCTTTGGGGGGTGTTCTGGAGACGCAGAGGCCCAGGGGCTCTGTGGCGCAGTTTGGGAGGTCGCGGGGCGTTTCGGGGTTGCTTTAGGGGCAGTCTGAGGGAGCTGTGGGGCAGCACAGGCCCAGCAGCACCGTGGGACGCTTTTAGGGGTGTTTTGGAGCACTTTGGGAGTGCTTTAGGGACACTTCAGGGGAGCAGTGGGTCAGAAGAGGCCCTGGGGCTCTGTGGGACACTTTGGGGGTGTTTTAGGGGCACTTTGGGGGATCTGTTCGCCAGCAGAAGCTACTGGACTCAGTAAGGCACTTTGGGGGTGTTCTGGATCACTTTGGGGCCTTTGTGGGGCAGTTCAGGCCCCTGAGCTCTGTAGGGCACTTTGGGGGTGTCACAGGGAACTTTGGGTGTATTTTAAGGGCACTTTGGGGGATCTGTGGGGCAGCGATAACCAAGGGGTGCCATGGGATCTGGCAGTCTGGGCTCACTGGGGCACTGTGGTGTGGGGGGGAGGCAGGAGGGGAACAAGGGGGACAGCACCAGCCCAGGATTCACAGGATGTGGAGGGGCTAAGAGGGTGGCCATATCTAGGCACAGTGGGGTGTCCACCCCACATGTACCAAGTGTGTGGGGAGGGATGAGGGGCTGCTTCTCCTGCCCTGTCAGGCCCTGGGGTGCCATTGAAGCACGATGGTCCAGCAGCTCAGGGTGGGGGTCTGGCCAAGCAGGGGCTGAGCCTTCTCTTGCCATTTTGGGGTCGGAACGCTGGGATCAGGCTTCTCTGCACTCCGGCCGGAGTGACTGGTGGTGACACCGCCCCCAGTTGCTGACTGGTTTTACTGGGTGGCTGGAGGAGGGTTTTGTAGGGCGCTGGCAGCCAGCCAGGCTGGCCAGCCCTCCTCTCTGGGTGCTTGCCTGCCTTGGGTGGCAGTGGGACCCTCTCGCCAGGACGTGGAGGCTTGTGGGAGGGAGAAGATGGAGTCCCTTCTCCCATCAGCTACCAAGCTGGGGGCCCCAGCAGTGGCAGTGTCCCTTCTGTGGCTGTATGGGGACCTGGCTGTCCCCAGTGGCATTTCCCTGACCTGCACGTCCCAGGGGAATTTTGCTGGGTGGGATGCTGTGCCTTGGCTGGTTGCAGCTGGGGGGCCCTGAAATGTCCCAGGTATCCCTGCCTGGTTTGTTATCACTGCTCTGGTGTCTTCAGCAGCAGCAGGTCCCCACAGGGGGCTGTTGTCCCCATCACCTCTCCTGGGCTCCCACAGCCCTCCCTAGGTGCTGGGAGCAGCATCCCCACCACCGGGCTCCCCTGCCACCCCCTGTGCCACGCTGGCACTGCCTGCTCCAGCCCTGCTGGTCGAGAGGCTTGGGCAGGGGGAATTGCAGGGGGCACGGGGACCCCTGCTGCTGCTTGGTGCCCTGACACCCTTCCTCTTTCTCCTTCCTGCTTCAGGGGCCAGCAGAGCTGTGTTTGTGCTGTGGGGGCCCGAGTGGACCGGACGGATGGGCAGCGGCTGGCGAGGTGAGCAGAGCTGGGGTGTGGGGTCACCTGCCGTCCCAACCGGGGGTGTCATGGGCATGCTGTGAGGT
>NW_009953651.1:4312445-4313201 GCF_000747805.2 Chaetura pelagica | reverse complement strand
CCCCTCCCCGGCGGGGCCCCCCCCCGCCAGGGCCATCGTGCAGACACTGCCGGTGCCCCTGGAGGCAGCTGTTGAGGGGGCTGCACAGCTCTGCACCACTGGTTGCTCGCCCCCCACCACCATGGGCAGTGTGGGCAGCCTCCTGCCCAGCCGGCCCCGCCACGATCGTGCTGGCCAGCCCTGCGACGGGGGAGCCCCCACCGCCTCCTTCCGCAAGCAGGAGGGGCTGCTCCGGGCCACCCCCCGGGACCCCCCACACCCTGAGGACCCCTGCACGACTGTGCCCAGCGTCATCCATGCCTACACTAATGGGGGCTTCTGCAGCAACTGGCTCGATGCTTCCTCTCCCATCAGCCCCTGCAGTGACTCAGATGAGCCCCACGATGACCGAGCCCCGAGCGGTCACCTCCAGGGGCCACCCCCCAAGCTCGTCCCTGTCTCTGGCAAGCTGGAGGAGGTGAGGCAGGGGTGGGAGTGGACTGGGTGGGTGCTGGGGTCTTGGCTTAGCTCTCTGTGCCACCCTAGGGCTGTCAGTTTAGGCGTGTGAACTGGAGCTGCCTGGCTGCATTTTTGGTGTCTGTGGGGGTGTGGTGGTCACTGTGCCCTTGATGTCCCCTCCTTTGTGCCAGGGATGCAGGAGGCAGCACACCAGGGCACCCCATGGAAGGCACTGGAGCAGGCAGCAGCTGACCCTTGTCTCCTTTTGGGTGCAAAGGTGTTGGGGCTGAAGGCACCCCACTGCCACCACCCCATACA
>NW_009953651.1:4310943-4312374 GCF_000747805.2 Chaetura pelagica | reverse complement strand
CGCCCCATGGCCTTCAAACCGGTGGTACCCAAGCTCCGGAGTACCCAGCCAGGCACGCGTCCAGGGCTCTCAGAGAGCCAGGTGAGCCTCACCCACTTGCTGGGTGCTGAGAAGCCCGGATCCCTGAGCTGCCGCGCCAGCACCCTCTCCGACTCAGGGCGCAACTCCCTCTCCAGCCTGCCCACCTACAGCACAGGCTGCAGCCAGCATCCCGAGGTGGGTGCCCTGCCGGCCACCCCCCATGGCCCCCCCGACCCCTCGGGGGGCTGTCGCCCCTCCAACTCGGACAGCGGGCGCTCGTCCTCCAGCAAAAGCACAGGCTCGCTGAGTGGCCGGGGCCAGCCCTCCTCGGACAGTGGCTCCTGTGGGCGCTCTCCCCTGCCTGGGGAGGAGGCCATGCTGGTGCGGGAGCTGGAAGACAAGCTGCGGGAGAGGGAGGCCGAGTTGCAGCTCCTGCGTGACAGCCTGGATGAGAACGAGGTGGCCATCTGCCAGGTACGCCCCTGGAATCCCACTGTCCTGTCCTTGTCCATCTTCCTGGGGTACCTTGTGTGGGTGTCTCCCTCAGGGTTGGAGCATGGGGGAACCCCTTTGGGGACCATTGTGTGGGGATGCTTTGTTCAGTGGGTTTGGGAATAGGTATTTTTCTTTCTGGTGGGTGGTCCTTGGGGGAACCCTTGTATGATCTGTGGGGGCAATTATACTCACTGGGGCGTTTCATTTGGGGTGCCATTTCTTGGATGTACCTTCAGCTTCTCCCTGTTGGTGGTGAGGCTGGGGGACCCCTATAAACTCTGGAGGTGGTAACCTCAGGGGGACCTGCACGCTGAGGGACAGGGAACATGAGGAAGGGGAGCATCACTGCATTGCACCCCTTCTGAACCCCTCTTCCGCTTGGGAATGACATGTGACCCCTGTCCCTGTGGGCAGGGAGTGCCAATCCCAGGGAGAGCAGCAGAACTGGGAGGGTATTGTGCCACCTCCCCCCCAGCGTGTCCATCCTTCCCCCCAGGTGTACGAGGAGAAGCAGCGGCGCTGTGAGCAGGAGCTGGAGGGGCTGCGGCAGCGCTGTGCAGCCCAGGCACGGCAGGCAGCCCAGGCAGCGCAGCGTGGGCAACAGGTCCTGCAGCTCCAGGTGCTGCAGCTGCAGCAGGAGAAGAAGCAGCTGCAGGAGGACTTTGCCCAGCTGCTGCAGGAGCGGGAGCTGCTGGAGCGTCGCTGTGCCTCCTTCCAGCGCGAGCGCACCGAGCTGGCACCCCGGCTGGAGGAGACCAAGTGGGAGGTGAGTTCCCTGACGGCGAGGGGCACAGTCTTCAGCTGAGGAGTCCTGGCTGGTGCTTGAGCCCCACTGTTCCCCACAGGTGTGCCAGAAGTCGGGAGAGATCTCGCTGCTGAAGCAGCAGCTGAAGGAGGCACAGGCGGAGCTGGCGC
>NW_009953651.1:4308327-4310605 GCF_000747805.2 Chaetura pelagica | reverse complement strand
GTCCGCCCGCACCCGCCGGCTGGAACAGCAGCTCCAGCAGCTCCGGCTGCAGGGTGAGGACCCCCCATCGGAGATCTGTGAACCCCCTGGTCCCAACCTGCCCTTTGAAGAGATCACGGCCACCGAGATCTGAGATGCTGCCGTCCCTCTCCCCACGCTTGGAGGGCAAAGGGAGCCTCCAGCCCTTGGGATTTTGGAAGCAGTGGGGCTGCAGGGGATCCCCGCTCTGCCTCCTGGCTCTGCCGAGGCCACTGGCAGCAGGAGAGGGCAGAAGGGACTGCAGGCACTGCCCCCTCACCCCTGAAGAGGTGTTTGGATGAGGGTGCATCAGCACCCACCACAGCAGGGGGGTGCCCGTGAGACATGGGGCCAGGTAGGTGCTGACTCCCAGCCTCAAGGCTGCCCAGAGCTGGTTACTGCTGATCCTCTTAGCGCTCAGGGGATTAGCAGTGCTGACTTCAGCCAGGGTCACCTTGGGCAGGGGGAGGGCTGGCTTGTCCCCCTCCCTCTCATCCCTGCTGGCACTGTTATCGAGCCACTTCCCTACTTCCAGAGGTGACTGTGTGTGCCCTGTCCCTGCCCATGCCATCCTCCCCCCTGCCCCTTGTGTGTATGTTGGGGGATTAATTTCTGTGCCATTTTAAATCTATTTTTATAGGACCTACCAAAACATATCACCCTCTCCCAGCTCACACCCCACCTGTCTGTGCCCACTTCACCCCTGCCATGGGGCAGAATGCCCTCAGTGCCTTTCCCACACCCTTGCCCCCAGTATCCCTGTTTCCCTCCAAAAAAATAAAAGCCTGGCTCATGCCCCTGTGATGCCCAGCCTGTGAGGGGAGAGGGGCACTGTTCTGGGAGCCCAGCTGGGCATGCAGGGGAGTCAAACCAAAGGAAAAGCCTGACTGTGCCCAGCTCTGGCTTGGTTGCCCCCAGCTCTATGGGGGAATTTTTGTACTTTATTTCGGTTCCCAGAGCCCGGCTTGCCTGTTTACCACCTGGAAACACTGATTAAAAACAAGCTCCAGATGTGTTTTTTTCAGGGCTGTGTCTGTGTGTCCATAGCGGGGTCAGGGGCCACCTGTCCTCCCATGTTGCCAGTGGTGCCCCCCTGATCAGGTCCCACTGTGTGCTGCATCTCTGCGCCTGTGGGGCAGGTCTGGCTCTCTGCAACCTCTGGCTGTGCTGAGACTGGCCACAGCTTGGTTCAGGACTAAGCCATCCATCTCCTCTAGAGCATGGGATGGCTTCTCAAAAAGAGGGGTGCAGCATCACTCCGAGGGAGCTACAGGCACCCGCACCACCAGCTCCATGGGCTCCCTGGCTTTGTTGCGGTAGGCCTGGCGGATGATGTCCACAGCCCGCTGGTGGGTGACGTTCTGCAGGCTCTCCCCGTCCACAGACACCAGCTCCTGCCCAGCCTGGCACCAGCAAGGGAAGGCAGCAGGGTGAAGCACAGCCACTTTTGGGGTGCTGGTGGGCTGCCAGCACCCAGCTGCATCTTGGGATGGGATGCCTGGATGCTTGCCCACCCCCCGCGGTGTGCTACATCTCCCTGAGGTTCCTCCGTACCTTAAGGATGCCGCTGAGGAAGGCAGCTCCCCCAGGAAAGATCTTCTCAATCTTCACCACTGGCTGTGCCCTTGACTCGATGCCGCCAGAGATGCTGATACCTGTGAGGGAGCCACAAGACCCTCACACCCAGGTAAGCTGGGACCCCTACCCCCTGTGCATGTAACCTCCTCCCCTGAACAGCTATGCCTCCATCCCACCCTGATTTGGTAGGTCCTACACGGATGAGGAATGAGGTGCTTCTCTTCTCCCCTTCTACTTTTGGAGAAGTGGCAGTGGTTTTTGCACCCTGCCCCTTAAATGGAGTGCCCCTTGCAAGAGGGTGCAACTCATCTCAGTGATGCTAGTGTTAGAAGGGTCCTCACCCCATCCCAACACCAACCCTGGGATGCCACCCATGTGCTACCCACCCAACGAGTGCTTCAGCTTGGAGAGGGTGACGGTGAGCAGCTGATACTCCTCTTCCTCCTCCTCCTCCCTGCCAGCCTCTTCAGGGCCATTGGTGGCTGCCCCTGCCTCACCCCCTGGTCCCCCGAAGAGAGGTGCAAGGGTGGGCCGTGCCCGCCGGGTCTTCCCCAGCACCTCAGCCCCTCCACTGGGCACTGTCCCGGCATGCTCCTTGCGCCGGGTGGGCCAGGGGCTGTGTGACTGCCCGTGCCCCTCACCCATGGTGGGCTCTGCCAGCAGCCAGTTGGGGGGCCGGGGG
>NW_009953651.1:4306712-4307879 GCF_000747805.2 Chaetura pelagica | reverse complement strand
GCAGGAACCCGCCCCGATAGTCTGCAATGAGAGGGGCTCAGGGACCCCCCTGGGACCTCACAGCCCTGCTTTGTGGGACCCCACCACCCAAGAATGCCCTGGGACCCCACAGCCCTGACCCCTGGGACTCCCCACGACCCAAGCAACTCCTGTGGACCCCAAAGCCCTGGGACCTCTGCCTCCTAGGGATTCTCTTGGCACGAAGGGCCCCAGCTCTTCCTTCTCCAGGGACATACAGATACACAGAGCAACCCTGCCTAGGACCTCTGATGCCCAGGGACCTTCAGGCACCCACCCCATCTCTCTCCACGGACTCCAGATCCTCCTCCAAAGACCTGGCACCCAGGATTCACAGATCCTGCTACTCCAAGACTTTCTAACACCCAGTGACATCAGATGCCCTCTCTCCTGTGACAACCTGCACCCAGGCATCCCACCTCCCTTTCTCCTCCCCCAGATTGCCCCTGTACCCCCTCCACACTGCACCCCCTACTACAGGGTGGCCCCCACCACAGGGCAGCCCTGTGGCCAGGCAGATCCTGTGGGATGGCACTCACCAGGCACTGGTGTGATGAGGTGTCTCTTGGGGGGGACATCATGGTGGGCTGGGCGGAGGGCAGGTGAGCGCACTGCAGTCAGGGAGAGCAACTGGTCACCTCCGAACTGTACCCACCCGTCTGCCTACCCCCCTGGCTAAGGTCTCTGGGGGTCCAGTCTCTACCTGAGCGGCTCTTCAGGGCATCAAAGGCTTCCAGCTCCAAGGGCATCACCATGCTGTCGAACCGGCCCAGGTCTGTGGTGGCCACCACGCTCCTGTCAGGGCAAAGAGAGGGCACAGGCTGTGGCAGCCTCTGGGACAGACTGTGACCAAGGTTGAAGAGTGCGTGTGAGTTTCCAAGTCCATCCCAAGGTACTGGGGTATCCCAGGATACCCCCACAGCACCACCCACCTCACATCCCGCAGCAGCAAGACCTTCTCAGGCCGGTCCAGGATGGCCAGAAGCGGCCGCACCAAATCCTCCACGCTGCCCTCATGCAGGTACTGTGGGCACAGGAGAGGAATCAGTGGACAGGTGCCCCCCCCATGTGCCTCAGTTTACCTCCCAGGGCTTAACATGGGCACATAGCACTGACGGTGGCACCCCCCGGATGCAGGAGCCACCCCGT
>NW_009953651.1:4302090-4306642 GCF_000747805.2 Chaetura pelagica | reverse complement strand
GGGGCGGGCGGCGGAGTCCTGGATGTGCGGGAGCCGGGCTTCGGGGTCGCTGCCGTTGGGCTGCAGGGTGGCGATGCCCCCAGGGCCCAGGATGCTGGCACGCCGGCTTTTCTCTGGGGGGGAGCACGGTAAAGAGGGGGAAGCCAGCAGGGCAGGGACCACCTCACAAGCCCTCCCATGCCCCTCAACCCAACAGCTCGCTCCACACCAGGGTCAGATACACACATGCAGTGTGGGGTCAGGCGCATGCAGAGCCTGCCCTGCAGCCCCCTCCCCAGCACACAGGCACCCCCATTACCCCGCTTCAGGCTCCGGATGACAAACTTCTGCACAGCGCCTACTGCAAGGGAGATGGAGATGGGTGAGCATAGGAGAGAGGCCCAGCAGTATCACTGCCCTTGCTGAAATTGCATGCCTGAGGACCCCCTCCCCATGCCCCCTTCCGTGCCAAGAATGCAAAAGCCACAACAGGGTGCCCACAGAAGGGGGATGCAGTCCAAAGTTGGGTCTCTCTGTCCCTTCCCCCAGCCTGGTACCTCTGTCCCCATCAGGGCGCCCTGGGGACTTGGCGCGTGCCCTGCGCTCGGAGGTGGGGGGCTCCTGGCTGGGGGGGGCCCAGCTCTGGCTGGTGGCACGGCTCCCCTTGAAGAAGAGGTTGACGAGGGTCTTGGAGCGGTGCAGCCCTGGGGGGGCACCCCGTGCCTCTTGTCCCTCTGGCTTCTCCTTCTTCCGCTTCTCCTCTGGGGAGAGAGAGGGAGGTTTTGAGGGGAGAGATGAAGGGATGCCACCACAAATGGTGTCTGGGGGTGGGAAACTTGTGTGGGTCAGAGGAGCTACTGAGGGGCACTGACTAGAAGAGCCCTGCTGTGTGATGCAGGGGGTGTCCAGCAGCCATGAGGTTAGGCTTTGGGGTACCTGGCAAGCCCCAGAGACAAGGCTGGGCCTATGAAGGTCTATAAGATGCCCAGTGCTGGTGGTCAGGACTCCATATATGTGGGGGGGGCTATAGGATGCCAGGGTAGGGACTTGGTTATAGACACCCAGGAGCAGAGGCCAGGTGTCCCTGTGCGTCAGTGGCTATAGGATGCTCAAGCTGGAGACAGGCTCCATGTGGGTCAGGGGCTGAGCTGTGTGACTCCCAGGGCTGGGGGTGCAGGGTTGGAGAGGGCCCCCAGCCAGGAGTGAGTCCCACATGTGGGGTCGTGCCTCAGTGCCTACCAGCAACAGTGAGGTCACTCTGGGAGCGCGTGATGGGCTGCCGGGGCCGGCTCAGGGCGAGCAGCAGTGCTGTCTTGGGCGAGTGGGTGAAGGTCCGGCGTGGGTGGGTGCCAGGGGGTTCCCGGGCACCCTGGCCCCGGATGGCCGTGTCCCGCAGCAGCTCTGGAGGCCGCACTGTGCGCCGCATCTCTGGCAGCCCCTCAGTAGCTGGCTCGGTCTGCATGGCCCGCTCGGCACGTTCCCGTGCCCAGCCCCGCCGTGGGCCATCCTCTGTGGAGATGGCCACATCCACGGTGCGGATGGGGGGCCCTGGGGTGGCTGCCCCCAGCCCGTTCACCACCCCTGGTGCTGGCCCCGAGGAGTAGGAGGAGATGGAAGAGCTGGTCTCTGAGGCTTGAGACAGCTGCTGCAGCTGCCCGTTGGTCACTGCAAAGGCACAGTGGGGACATGGGGTGAAACACCGTGGGGCTACAGAGAGCTTTGCATAACCCCCTGAGGACAAGGGATATGTGGGGACCTATAGGGTCAAGGGGACTGCAAGGCTGCTGGAGCTGTGTCCCCTACAAGGGACGTACGGGGTCCCACAGAATCGTGGGGACCAGCATGCTGCTGGCCATTGCATAGGGATCTTCATATCCCTCCAGAGGTGGTGGAAATGTGGGAGGGACCCAACAAGCCCATGAAGACTGTGGGGTTGCTAACAGTGCTGCAGGGTGCTTCATGCCCCCTCAAAGACCATAGGACCCTGTGGCATGTGGGCCTTCCTTCTCCCCATGGTGGTCAGATGCTGCTTGCATGGAGGTCCCAGCCACCCCTGTGCCCCAGCCCAGCGTCCCTGCCAGCACCCGCGCGGCACTGCCCTTACAGCGACTGAGCCAGCAATATTCGGCCACCATCTCCTTGTAGGCTGGGAACCGGCCCGTCTCCTAGGGACAGGGGGAGAGGACGAGGGGGTCAGCATGCACCAGCCACCCCAGGCGAACCTGATCCAGTGCCAGCCATGAATAATGCATCCCCCTCACCCTCCCACCTGCCTGAAACCCAACCAGCCGGCAGCCGCACCAGCCCCACAGGTGCCAGGCTGAGCTGGGGCAGCGCCAGTGTGGGGACACACCAACCCCCCACCTCGCCCTGGGATCCCGTGGGATCGGGTGCTGGTACCTTGATGGTTAGCATGATGTGGGTCTGCCCCTTGAGCACTTCCACTGCCTTGCTATGGCTTATGTCTTCAAACTTGACTCCATTGGCTGCAAGGACTTGGTCTCCCACCCGAATGCCATTCTGCTCCGCCAGCCCCCCAGGGTCCACTCTAGGGCAGCAGAGAGGGGGCAGGATGGGGCTAAGCCCTCATGGAACCCTGCTCCTGCCCCAAAGCAGGGTGGCCCCGTGCCCCAGCACCCACAGTGGTGATGGCCACAGTCTTTTGAGGATGAGAGACTCAGCCAGGATGGGGGTGCCGAGCCCCAGAGTGGGAATAGAGTGTATTGGAGACGCTGTGTTTCCCTCATACCCCCCGAGGTGGTCGTACTTGGAGACGTAGATGCCGAGGCCGAACTCCCTGCCGCCACGGATGTTGAAGCCCAGGCAGTAGTCGTCAGAGGTGGTGTAGAGGTGGACAATGCGCCGCAGCCCATCCTCAGAGCCGCTCTCCGACGGTGTTGAGCCGCTTTTCTCCACCACCAGGCGCCTGTTCACCACGTCCACCCTGGAACACGGGCACAGTCTTGGGGGCGGGAAGATCAGGGGTCTAGCTCTCATCCTCCAGCAGGATGGGGCCATTGGTGTTAGCAGAGAAGAGGGATGGAGGATATTGAGGATGGAGCTTGCAATCATCTGTCTTGCCCCAGACCTTCCTTTCCCATCCTGTGCCCCACCCTGTCCTCTCCTCACCTTTGGAGACCTCTGATGCCCACCCCCAACCCTTGGGGTCTCCCAGCTCTGGGATCCCAGCTGATTTGCCAGCATTCCCCACTGAACCTCCCCACCATGCCCTTCATGGAGTTCAGCTTCAGGGTGCTGGCACAGTGGATGCCCTGCTCACCATGCTGTCTTCTCCTTGGAGAACTTGATGCCTGGCACACGGCCCATCCGCCGGACCACCATGCGGAGGCGGTTGTTGCCAGTGAGGACCTTGACAGCACTGCTCATGGTGATGTTCTCCAGGCTCACGCTGTTCACCTCTGTGATCTTGTCACCAACACACAGCCCAGCCTGCTCTGCGAGGGGCACATGGATCGGCTGGACACCTCACCTGCCACCGGTGCCCTAGTTAGGTGTTCCCTCCCTAAATGTGTCCCAAACTTGATCAGAGCCCCATGGAAACAAAGGTAAGGATGCCTGGCAATTGCACTGAGGCTGTGACATGCATGGGGGCTTGTCACCACGCTGTGGCTTAGGGATGAAGCTCAGAGCCAGGGTTGTCCACACACCTGTTCCCTGCCCTTCTCTGTGAAAAGCCTGAAAACCCCATGGCCAGAGGTGTCAGGGAGCAAATGGCAGCTTGCTACCATGAAGGTGGCATGTCTCTGTGGCACTGTGTGCTTCCTGAGAGGGTCTTGCTGGCATGTGTCTGACCACAGTGGTGTCCCTCAGCCTGTCTCACTTACCAGCAGCACTGCCCTCCTCCACTTTGCTGACAAAGATGCCCAGCCCATGCTCGGAGCCACCACGGACGCTGAAGCCCAGCTTGCCATCCATGCTCTTCTCCACCGTGATGGCATTGATAACGTCGCTCTCATTGCTGCTGGCTGTGGGGATGGGGGACAGGACGTGTGACCTAGGCTGGGTGCAAGCAATGGTGGGGTGGTGTCTCTCTTTCTGGGAATGTCCCCAGTCCCAGGACTCCCTGCCGCCAGACCCAAGGAACCCAGGCATCCAGGCCCACCCCCCTGGCCATGCGGGTGGGCAGAGGACTGGGATACCCCACGCACCTTCGATGGGGGTGTTGATGAGGATGACACGGCCCATGGGGGAGGTGGCGCGGCTGGCCTGGGTGGTCCCGTTGAGCAGGCGGTTCTGCTTGCTGAGGAGGAAGCGAGGGGCCAGGCTGACCTCGCTGCTGGTGCTCCATGACCGGCTGCCTGCTGTCATCCCTGACAGCTCCGTGTCCCAGCCCTGGGCCATGGTGGCGCTGGGCACCCCGGCGTCCTGGCGTCCGGCTTGGTGCTGGCTGTGTCCTCACGGGGCCAGGGCTGCCCACCGGCCAGGGGGGGACATGGCATAGTCCAGCAGCACATGCCCAGGCTCGGGCACCCGCTCCCTCTCAGCAGCGCGATGCCGGGACCAGCTGGCGTGGGTGCTCAGTACCAGCAGGACAAGTCCTGGGGGCCGAGGC
>NW_009953651.1:4298995-4299792 GCF_000747805.2 Chaetura pelagica | reverse complement strand
CAGGGTGGGGCTGGGCTCCCCGGCGTCCTGGCGTCCGGCTTGGTGCTGGCTGTGTCCTCACGGGGCCAGGGCTGCCCACCGGCCAGGGGGGGACATGGCATAGTCCAGCAGCACATGCCCAGGCTCGGGCACCCGCTCCCTCTCAGCAGCGCGATGCCGGGACCAGCTGGCGTGGGTGCTCAGTACCAGCAGGACAAGTCCTGGGTGCCGAGGCACAGCCTGGGGGGGACAAGAAGCTTTGCGGCCCCTTCCAGCCCTGTTCCCTCTCATTCTACAGCACTTTGGGGGACAAACTGCTGCAGGGCTCCTGGGTACCACCATGAGGGCAGAAAGCATAGGGCCCTGCCCTGGGGCAAAGATGCCGGGGTGCCAAGGGGCTTTGCGTAGCAGCGTAAGTCCGGAGAGGCTCTGGAAAGGGGACGCAGGGACCTGTGCTTTAGGGCGGGACATGAACCCTCCCTGAAGAGGCTTCGCAGCAAGAGAGGGGAGGGGGCATCCCTTTCCATGCTCCCCGGATCCCCTCCGGATTTACAGCGCCGAGGGCTGCTGTGGGGCAGGGGACCGGCCCGCTGTCCCCCGGGGCACTTTCCGCGGGGATTTTCCAGGCGTGGATGAAACGCCACTACGGCCCCACCCCGCGCTTCATCCTCCGCTCGCCCCAGCCTGACCTCAATAAATAAGTGATGGCCCCGGCCGGGGGGACACGCCGGTGTCCGTGCCGCCCGCCAGCCCCCCACGGCCTCTCCCGCCGTCCCCCCGCAGCACCAGCCAGCGGTGCCTCCTCTCCGAAGGGGCTC
>NW_009953651.1:4284853-4295423 GCF_000747805.2 Chaetura pelagica | reverse complement strand
GGGTGGTCCCGGGCGGGCGGGGGGGCCCCCCGCTGACAGATGGCGCGGGGAGGGGGTGCGGTGATGGCGTCACCCCACCGCGCCCCTCCCCGTGTACCCCCCAAGCTGGGGGAGCTCCAGAGCTGCCCCAGTTAGGATGGGGCGGGGGGGATACAGATACATCCCGCTGAACTGCCCCTACCCCCAGAAGATGGCACCGACCCTGCCTGCCACCATCAACATCCGGGAGCCCCGCTGGGACCAGAGCACCTTCCAGGGCCGGGCCAAGCACTTCTTCATGGTGACGGACCCCAGAAACCTGCTGCTCTCGGGGGCCACGCTGGAGGAGGCCCGCCAGGTGGTGGAGGACTACAGGTACCCAGGGCAGGGGTGTATCCCCGTTCTCCCAGGCAGGAGGTCGCTCCCAGGCTATCCCCAGGTCTGAGATCGGGAGCAGTCCTGGCCCCTCTTGGCCAAAGCCAGTTCCCCAGTTTGCCAGGCTAGTCCCTAAGGCACCTCCTAGCTGCCCCACATGGGGTGGGGGACCAGGTGGGGCACGGGTACTGGCAGAGGGTCTCCCAACAGGTGCTACCCTTCTCCGGCAGGGCGGGCAAGGTACCCCCAGGGCTGACGGAAGACCAGCTCTGGCGGGCAAAGTACATCTATGACTCGGCTTTCCACCCCGACACGGGTGAGAAGATGCTCCTTGTGGGACGCATGTCTGCCCAGGTCCCCATGAACATGACCATCACCGGTTGCATGTTGACCTTCTACAGGTACATGAGCCCCTCCTCCTGGGAACCACTCCCTGGGCACCCTCCTGACCCTGTGATGAGGAGGGGACCTATATCCCCTACCTCGCAATGCACCCGTGCTGTAGGAACACGGGCGGCATCCCCAGTGCCAGCAGCACCATCCTCTCTCTGGTAGGACCACTCCGGCTGTGCTGTTCTGGCAGTGGGTCAACCAGTCTTTCAATGCTGTTGTTAACTACACCAACCGTAGCGGGGACGCGCCCATCACCCCCAGGTAAGCTTCCTTCTGACTAGGTCTTTGGGGCATTCCAAAATGCCAGGAGAGTGACTTAAATAGCAATAGCTTCTTGAACAGGGGTGGGGCTGTGAGATGGGACAGCAGGGACCTGGCACAGCCAGAGATGGGCACCACTTGATGGGCTGTCAGAGTTAGTGGTAGAGCTGGGAGAGGAATCTAGGTCCTATTGAAGGGTGTGCTGTCCTCTTCTTTGGGGAGGTGGTGGGATGGAGAGAACCCTGGTTTATTTGTGTCACCTCTTGCTCTTGCAGCCAGCTGGGGACAGCTTACGTGAGTGCGACCACAGGGGCAGTTGTCACAGCACTGGGGCTCAAGTCTCTCACCAAGGTAAGGTGGCCCTTGGCCATCACTAGCCAGAGCACCTGGGTCCTCCCCATGGGGTCTCTGAGGTGAGCAAGGGATTCATCCCATCACCTGGGGCAGGGGAGAAAATGGAGGAAAGGGGTTTCCTGGGGTACCCGCTCAAGGCAGCCTCTCTCCCCAGTGATAGCCTGTCCTTCCAGCCCCGCTCCATTCCACAGCTGGTTCTCTCCAGGTTTCTTTCACCCCTCAGCCTTCTTCTGGGGCTGGGAAGGGATGTGGGACCACCCAGATCCCCTGGGCTGTGCAGGTTTCCCTGGCTGGGAGTTGCAGGGAAAGGAGGGAATGGTTTTCCCTGGTGGGTATATGGCCTTGCAGGGGGACAGTGGCAGACAGGGGGACAGTGGCAGACCTGGGGACAGCCGGCTCTGCCTCCAGAGCTTCTGTGTGACGTGCTTCCTGCTTGCCCACCCAGCACCTGCCAGCCATCATCGGCCGGTACGTGCCTTTTGCAGCTGTGGCTGCTGCCAACTGCATCAACATTCCGCTGATGAGGCAGAGGTGAGCCCTGGGCTGGGATGGGGGGCTTGGGCTTGTTTTGGGGTTCACCAGGCACTGGTGGGGGACACAGGGATCAGTGTCCTGAACTTGTAGGGAGCTTTCTTCCTGACTCTGCTGGCATCCCTTACCCTGGGGGGTTGGTTTGAAGATACAAGCACCTGCTTGCATCCCACGGGGTTATTGTTTGAGTGGGCTGTGAAATGCGGGCCCAGTTGAGACCCCCTGGACTTACTACACAGGCAGTGGGTAAGGAATGCAGGAGGATGCCAGCTGCCCTTGGAGATGTGCTTCTGTGCTGTGTCCCTCCCTTGTCACTTGATCCCCCTGATCCATGCGCTATGAGGCCCCCTCACTCCCATTCTCCCTGCAGAGAGCTCAAGCTGGGGATCCCTGTCACGGATGAGAATGGGAACCGCCTGGGTGAGTCCACAGCTGCAGCCCAGAAGGCCATTTTCCAGGTGGTGGTGTCCCGCATCGGCATGGCAGCCCCGGCCATGGGTGAGTGTCCCCTTCTCCACCCATGTCTGGGGGCTGCAGCTGCTCCCTGGCAGCCTAGGTCCCATGGCTGACGGGGCTCTGAACACTGGGAGTTCACCTCCTTCTCCTCTGCCCTAGCCATCCCACCAGTGATCATGAATGTGCTGGAGAAGAGAGCTTTCCTGAAGGTACTCGTGGCCCTGGGATGGAAGGGTGGGCAGAGGGTCACCTCCCCCAGCTTGTCATAGAGCTGGCACCTTGTTGGGGAACAGAAAACTTCCCACCCCATCCACCCCACTGACATGCAGTCTCCTTGTCCCCACAGCGGTACCCGTACCTGAATGCTCCCCTGCAGGTCGGCCTGGTGGGTCTCTGGTAAGTCACCCTCTGCTGATGGACATCGCTGCACCAGGCACAGACTGAGCCCCAGTATGGAGGGCAGTGCTGCTGGGTGGTCTGCTTGGCAGGGGAGGCAAGAGCTGCCCCAGAGGTCCTCAGGGGGAGGCCAGAGGTTGGCCAGGCTGGTGCCTCTCCAGGCATATGGGATGGGAGACGAGGTCCTGGGGCCAGAAGCTGTTTTACTCCATCTTAATGTCTCTCAAGCCTGCAAAGGGCTCCTGCTTAACATTACTGTTGCCCCACACTGATGGGGACAGGCTTTACCCCACTTCAGGAGCCAAATGCAGAGTCTGGAGCTTGGAGAGGGCATCTCCTTACCCCTTTCCTGGCTGAAACCAGCATGAGGCTGGGGTCAGGCAGTAGATGAAGCAGGTGATTTATGCAGCCCATCTTCTCCGTGTCTTCTTGCAGTTTGGTGTTCGCGACTCCGCTGTGCTGCGCACTCTTCCCGCAGAAGAGGTAAGGATGGGCACCTTGCCCATCTGTGCAGCCCCGTGGGGAAGGGCATGGGGTGCAGGCAGGGGGTGTGTGCTCCATGTGCTCTCTGCTCCCCAAGAGATGCTTTTGCTCCTTCCAGGGGTCAGAGTCTTGAAACCGTGTGCACACACACATGTTGCTGTGCACACACAGTAGTGCAGACCCAAAGGTCTGTGTTGGGCCAAAGATCTGGGCGCAGGTGGGCAAGGGGTGACAGCTGGTGGAATCCCAATCAGGGCTCCCAGCTGGTATTCCTGCTCCATGACCTGCATCCATGTCCCCTTGCAGCTCAATGCCCGTGAGCCGCCTGGAGCCTGAAGTTCAAGCTCGGATCTGGGAGAAAGACCCACGGCTGGAGACCGTCTACTTCAACAAAGGGCTCTGAATGGGTGTCCTGGGGCAGTTAAAACGTGTGCTGTGGAGCTGCTGGGCCAGCACATTGCTGAGCTTCACCCCTCAGAGCCCTTTGGAGCTGCTGCTGCTTTCCCTTGGCCATGTCTCTAGGACCCAGGTGCTCAACCCTGCTTCCCGGGATGCCCACAGCCACACAGCACTGCCCCAAAGGCTGATCCTGACGCCAGGGACTTTGTGAATGGGGATGTGTGGTGGTGAAGAAAACCATGCTCCCAGCTTTAGGGGACTGAAGACAATCACGGCTCTTGAGGGTTGAACCTCTTGCAGGCATCCCACATGTTCCCCAGCAGTTCAGCAGCTGGGGCCTAGGGGTGGCAGAACAGCTTTCTGAGAGGACAACTTCCCATACCCCAAATCAACGTGAGTGAGTGATTTCAAGTACAGACAGTGGCTTGGATGCAGGGATGGGGGCTTTCCCAGCCCAGGCGTGTGCTCTCTGCTCTCTTCTGAGCCACTCCAGGGATTTAATCTGGCTTTCTGCTCTTTCTATCCCCAGAGCAAATGTTGCATTTTAATCCCAGCAGAGAGTTCCTGTTCTCATTTTCATGCCATCTCTGTTCAGTGCTGGGCTCCCCCTGAGCAGTCATTCTACCCCCTCCTGGAGCACTTGCTTTCAGGTGGACCTTCTCAAATAGCTTTAAGTGCACTGTGGTTTCCTCTAGTTATTTTTGATATATGTATAATGTACCTATATATACCAAATAATAAAGGCAGGTTGTTTATACAAAACCAAAAGCAAAGAGAAGCACATGGCTTGCCAATCCTTATACAGTGGAAAGGGACTGGTATTGGGATGAGGATGGGAGCAGGAAGGATGGGCAGGTCAGCTATTGGGGTGCCCCTGTGCCCCCTGGGGCTGGGCTCTCCTCCCATTTCCCAGCCCACTGCCTTTGCAGCAGAGTCAGCTGGCTCTGCATGTGGTTAAGCTCATCCAGCTGTCGGGAGGGCTTTTTTTAGCACTGAGGGCTTTGCATCTCGCCGCTGCGTGAGGCTGATTTGGAGAGACGAGAGCATGCCCCTGGCTCTGCCCATGGTCCCACCCTTTCTTGCAGCCTGCTCACAGGACGCTCTGCTTCAATCCTGAGCCCCAGGCCTGTGCCCGCCCCTCTAAGCAAGGATATTTTTATCCTGCTTTCCATGCACGCCTGTGGGAGAGCAATCGCTGCTGTCGCAGGACCCTGACAAGCCTGCAGGAAGCAGCTGTGTCACCCACAGGCCAGGGCAGTCGGAGCGATGGATGTCAGAGAATCATAGAATCATTAAATCGTTTTGTTTAAGATCATCAAGTTCAACTGTTAACCCAGCACTGCCAAATCCACATAAAGGCAGGTTGTTTATACAAAACCAAAAGCAAAGAGAAGCACATGGCTTGCCAATCCTTATACAGTGGAAAGGGACTGGTATTGGGATGAGGATGGGAGCAGGAAGGATGGGCAGGTCAGCTATTGGGGTGCCCCTGTGCCCCCTGGGGCTGGGCTCTCCTCCCATTTCCCAGCCCACTGCCTTTGCAGCAGAGTCAGCTGGCTCTGCATGTGGTTAAGCTCATCCAGCTGTCGGGAGGGCTTTTTTTAGCACTGAGGGCTTTGCATCTCGCCGCTGCGTGAGGCTGATTTGGAGAGACGAGAGCATGCCCCTGGCTCTGCCCATGGTCCCACCCTTTCTTGCAGCCTGCTCACAGGACGCTCTGCTTCAATCCTGAGCCCCAGGCCTGTGCCCGCCCCTCTAAGCAAGGATATTTTTATCCTGCTTTCCATGCACGCCTGTGGGAGAGCAATCGCTGCTGTCGCAGGACCCTGACAAGCCTGCAGGAAGCAGCTGTGTCACCCACAGGCCAGGGCAGTCGGAGCGATGGATGTCAGAGAATCATAGAATCATTAAATCGTTTTGTTTAAGATCATCAAGTTCAACTGTTAACCCAGCACTGCCAAATCCACCACTAAACCGTGTCCCTAAGCATCACATCTAATTGTCTTTTAAATACCTCCTGGGATGGTGACTACACCCTGGGCAGCTTGTTCCAATGCCTGACAATCCTTTCTGTGAAGGAGTTTCTCCTACTATCCAATCTAAACCTCCCTGTGCACAACTTGAGGCCATTTCCTCTGGTTCTATCACTTGTTACATGGGAGAAGAGACCAACCCCCACCTCGCTATGACCTCCTTTCAGGTAGTTGTAGAGAGTGATAAGGTATCTCCTCAGCCTCCTTTTCTCTGGACTAAATAACCCCAGTTCCTTAACTGCTCCTTGTAAGACTTGTGCTCTGGGCCCTTCACCAGTTTTGTTGCCATTCTCTGGACATGCTTCAGAACCTTGATGTCTTACTTGTACTGAAGGGCCCAAAACTGAACACAGTATTAGAGGTGCAGCCTCACTAGTGCCAAGTACAGGGGAAAATGCCCACGCAAGGAGAGGAGGGCTGGAGGCAACCATGCTCTGCAGAGCCCCTTCACAGAGCTGGGGTGGAGGAGTGAGTCACTGCAAAGCCAATGATGAGCAGGTGCAGCAGCTGGTGAGATAAGGGTCAGGTAGCCCAGAATCACCCTGTGCTGTAGCTTTCCCAGCAGGCAGGGACTGGCAGAGCCTGGGCAGGGTGTGTATCCCTCCTGGGAGGCAGTCTGGAGGACACCTGCCCCCAGCACCCAGGCAGGGTGGGGGAGTGGATTGGGACAGGCGTGTCAGGGATCTGTCCCCCTCCTTCTGCCAGCCCAGGCATATTGCAAATATCTCCCCTGAGCCAGCCATTGGCGGCTTATAAATAATGCAGCCCCTCGCCGTGCAATAAGGGCTTGTCGGTAGCTATTCTGCTCTCATAAATTAAAGATGAAAAGGTACAAGGCTCTTGCCAGAAAAATGAAGACAAATTTTTAATAGCTTGCCAAGACACAGGGAGATGGAGCACTCGGGAAAAATGAATTACGTTTTTATTATGTGTTTTATTGTGGTGTAATTGAACGGGATTAGCTGAGAATACAATATATTTCCAGGGCAGTGCAACGAAAACAAAAATAATGATGACATCTTCCCCACCCCCTGCACCACCAGCCGGTGCAGGAACACCTTCCATGTGTGCACTGGCTGGGAGCCGACACCGAGCTTCTGGTGGCCCTGAGAGGCAGGGATGAGGATGGGAGGGACACCAGAAGGGGCAGAGGACTGGAAACGCCGAAGCTCAGAGTGGCTGGGTCTCGCTGGACGGCCAGGAAGGGTCTGGGCTGACCCAAAGAGCCCCTGGAACAGTGGTGCCAGGGTGCAGGGCAGGGTGGCACAGCAGCACTTGGCTGCACAAAGCCTGTTCACACATCTCCAAACGCTATCGTCCCACCAATGAGACCTCCTTTGGTTGTCCCCAAGGGTCTCCTGTTTGGGGGTGAGAGAAAGATCACCCTCTGGCTGATAGTTCTGGGGGTTTGACAACCTGCAAGCGACACTGCAGCTTCTGCAGGGGAGTCCAGGACGAAGCAGTGAATGTAGGGAGTAAGGATACTTGGTCCCTTCCCGAGCTGGCTCATCCCAGAGGTCACGGGCCAGTCCCCCAAAAGGCAGTGGTGGGATGTCCCTAGGGGTGCTGAGCAGGGGACATCGATTGGCCCCTGGCATTTTTAATGAGCTGCCCGACCGCAAGCTTTAACCTTGCCCATAATGAGGGTGAGCGGCAGCAATCCCTACCGCCACAGCCGGCTCCCCCAGCCTTAATGAGCTAATCAATACTTGTTCTCAGCTTAATTTCCAGCTAATTGCTCTTTAATGACGCCTGGAAATGGGCAGCCTCTTGTAGGGGGGCGGGCAGGCTCCCCCCTCCCCAGTGCCCGTCCCCGGTGGCAGCGGGTGCCGGGACACTGGCGGTGGGTCACCTTTCCTGGCTGTATCCCAGCCCCGCTGGCGCTGCTGGAGGCTGTGGGGAGAGGTGGTGGCCGAGGGGGACAGCGGGCATAGGGTACGGTGCTACAGAGCTGGCAGCACCCTCCAGAGCACTGGTCGGGGGGTGTTATGCAGCCTCACGTGCCCAGGGCAGGCTGAGCAGAGGGGTCCCACACCCCAGGAAGGTCCCCAAACCCCTCACGACATGAAACTTTTTTGGGGGTCCCCAGAGTGGGCTGTTGGGTGGGGGGATTGTTTTCGGGTGCAGCGAGACGGGGAGGGAGCTGAGGTGGCCCCGCACTGCTCCAGGATCTGTAAGCCCCAGGTATAGCGACAACAGTGTCACGGCAAGGGGACGGGACGTGGCCAGCGATGCCCTGGAGGTGGCAGCAGAGACCCCCCAGCTGCTGCCTGCACCGCTCTGCCGGCTCGGCCCCTTCGCCGGGGCTGGGGGGGGCAGGAGGTGAGGGGTGAGGGGGGTAGGGACGTTTAGGGGGTGCTCCTGTTTGCTGCGGGGTCAGAGGTAAGAAGGGAGCCTGGCATGTCGCGCTGCCGTGGGAACCGAACCGGCCCCGAGGTGTCAAAGTTGGCGTGGCTGTGTCAGCCGGGGGGGGGAAGGTGGGCAGAAGGGGGGGCGTCATCGGAATGCAGCCCCCGCCTCCCATTTGTTTCCTGGCCCATAGTTATACGACTAGCAAGTCGGGATGGGGCTGGTGGAAAAACCCCAGTGAAAGCAGAGGGATTCCTGCCCGAAAGCAGCTGAGCTGCATCCAGCCCCACCGAGCCCACTGAGCCCCCCCCACCCCCCCTACCGCTCACAGCTGCAGCCGATTCCCGAAGAATTTGCTGACGGGTTTGTTCTCGGGAGGAATTTGTTCTGGAAAAGCCTAGAGAAATCTGAGCTCCCGGCTGCCTCCCAGTGTGGGTCTTGCCTGGCACGTGGGGTCCTGCCTGCTGCCCATCCCTCGTCCCTACAGTGGACCCCCAGGATGTGGGTGGGACCCACTGAGCCGCATAGCCTTGGGGTGGGCTGGCCGGGTCACAGCTTTTGTAGGCTGCTCAGCACAGCAAGAAAAGGAGAGGAGCTGCAGGTTTGAACTGAAACAAGGAAGATTTGGTTTATTATTAACTCAAAGCAGTGTGCCAGCAGTACCCCTGTCCCAGCATCTCCTGGTGATGTTTGCTTCTGTCATGGCATAACCCCCATTCCTGACTCCACCATCACCAATGCAGCTCACCAACCCTCCCTGACTTGACATGCATTGAGTCACTTGGCCCAGGGCTTTTTTTCCAGGGTGGGTTTTTTCCTTGGCCTCAACTGCTGGAAGCCCCAGCTCCCTGTGGAGTGGTCCAGGAGATCAGCCCAGGTCCAGGACAAGGAGAGCTGAGCCAGCATCATTAAAGCACCATGGCCTCTCCCTGCCTTGCAAGTGGCAGATGCTGCAGTGATGCTCAGATGAATCCAGCCACCCAGAGGCCATAGTAATCCCACAGGAACAGGGATACATCAGGTGCCTGGGCCATGGCACATGGGAGAAGGAGCCAGGCTGGGGTTCCTGCATATGGAGAAGGACAGCAGCATATGGGCCTGTCCACCCCTGCTAAGGGCAAGGGAAGTGAATAACCAGGGACCATTGCTGGACCCACTTTTTGGTGGTGCCTGGTATTTAAGCACTGGCTCTCTTCCTGTGCTGGCTGGGAGCTGTGTGGGCTGAAGGTGGCATCTAGGACCAGGCTCACCCCACTGCTTTGCCCCCTGTGCAAGGCAGGGAAGGGTGTGCTTGCTACAGGGATGCCTGAATGTGCAGATGATACTGCCTTGTCTGGGTCACCTACAGCCTATCCTTTCCCTGCTCAGTCTCTGAACCGGCTCTGGGGGATGCAGGTAGGGAAACCTCACCACCCCCCAGCCCCTCAGCTCTTTCCTCTGCCCTCAGAGCAGCTGCAGCCCCAGCTGCTCAGTGACTCGTAGATGCGGGGCCTGAAAACCTGTGGCACGCTGGGACTGTGCTGGATGGGCCAGGGAGGGGAGCCGGGGAGGGAGGCAGCCCTGAGCCAAGGGGCTGGGGGCCGCGGAGGGGGAGCGGCAGGCAAGGCTGGAGGCAGAGCTGGCAGGAAACCCCCCTCTGCGGTGTGGGGATGGAGTGGAGGGGGGTTTGGCCGGCAAAGGCCCATTTAGAGGGGCTGATGCTTGGCGCATTTTCCACTGTTTGCTGTGGCTGGATTTGCAACGTGACTGAGCAAAAGCCCTGGAGCCCGGAACGAATTTACAGGAGGGTGTTGGAAAGCAAAAGCAGATTTTTGCAGCGTGGTGAAGGAAACCAGATCCTCCAAGGGATCCTGCAACAGCTTTGCTTCTCCTGAGCTTCACCGAGGAAACAAATCCTACGAATTCCTCTCTTGGAGGAGAGGCACAGGCTGTGGGATTCCCTCAGTACAGCAGTGGGAGCAAGTTGCAAATGCATAGTGTGCTTGTGCTGTAAAGGCATGCTGGGTCCCTCGCTCCTTGGAGCTGGAGGAGCTGAGGCAGGGAGCGGGGAGGCAGCTTGTCGGGGGCTCTGGATCCCCGTTTTGCCGCTGCCGTGGTGTGTGGCAGCCCCAGCGCTCCCCCGCCCCAGCCATGGGAATGCCATTGCATGCGCCCAATACCCGCTCTGTACCTGGCTCCCGGGTGGGGTGAGCACCAACATTCCCCAGGAATTAACCCCCCGTTTAATTACAGCAACTTCTCAGTGTTTCAGCCTGTGTTTCCCACCCGGATTACAGGTGTACGGATGCTTTTGCCCCGTTCCTCGGCCATGTCCATCCCTGGCTTTTTCACGGACCCTTGTTAAGTTGGTCTCAGCCCCCCATCCCGGTACTCTCCTACCCCGGATCATCAGCCCAGGTCCTGACACACTGCTGGGGGGGGGACCCCGGGTGTGGGGGCCCGCGGGGACGTGGTGGTGTCGGGGGACCGGAGTGGCAGAGCCCCGGAGCCGGTGGAGGGACCCCGGCAGGGGAGGGGTGCCGACCAGCCCGGGTTTCGGTCCAGGGATGGGCCGAGGGCGC
>NW_009953651.1:4247042-4282937 GCF_000747805.2 Chaetura pelagica | reverse complement strand
TGCGCACCCGCGCCCGCCCGCGGCCCCCGCTCCTCCGGTAAGTGCAGCCTCACGGAAGGGGGGCTCCAGGGGGACCCCGGGGGACACCGCGCCTCTTCCCAGGACTCAGCCGGGACACCCAGAGCCAGTCCTCGCCTACACCTTGGACGTAGGGAGCCAGAGAGCCCAACTTTGCCGTTATCCTCCCCTTCCCCGGCACCCACATCCTTTGCGAACGGGAGCCTTGCTCTACGCAGCCCGGGGTAGGGAGGGCTTGAGGGGCTCTGGCACCATACTTCTTGCCCCATTCTACCCCTGGGTAACTCGGTGGTCTCCACTACACGGGTCAAAACTTTGCAGGCGGTTATCCGGGGGGTGCATGTGTGTGTAACCTGGCAAACCTGCCGACCTGGCCATCCCCATCATGCCTGCTCTGGGCTGCATTAATCCCGGAGGGTAGGAGGGGGTCTGCAACGTGTAGCTGGGGAGGCTGCAGCCTGCCCTTTGGTGCTATTCCCAGCAGGAGAAGAGGGGGCAGCCCGGCTGCCTGGATCCCCTCCCCAGCCTGGCTCACTCGTGTTGGGTGGCCCCGGAGCAGGGGACAATAATTTCACTTCATCTCATAGAGAGTAAGTGGGATGTGCTCGTAAAGGGGTTCAGTTGATTGTCACCCCTCTGGAAATGGGCTCCAAGACTCCACATATCCCCAAGGCAGGGATGGGAAGTTCAGGTGCAGATCAGCCTCTCATATTACCTGGGTGGTAACGTAGGGTTTGGGGTTTGGGGACAGGGACCCTGTCATGCTGGTACAGGCTGACCATGCTGGGCCTGCTGCCAGTCCACTCCCTGCCCACTTGTGCGCTGAGTTCCCCCATGCTCAGCCTTTGCTTGTGTGATAACCAGGGGCTTCACAAAACATTCCTGGGGGATGTTTCAGCCCTTGCTCCTGTGGGAGGTGCCTAAAAAAGAGGGGTTACTGCATGGGGAGGGGAGGAGGACAAAAGTCAGGAGTGACCGGGAGCATCCTGCTGGCTTGGCTCTTCTCGGCTGGCTGCCTCCAGCATGGAAAGAGCCCCTTGTCTGCATCAGCCGCTCCACTGAACTTGTCTGGACAGTGAGGGAGGAAAAAAGGGCTCGTGACTCTTGGAAAGCGATGGGGAAAGGAAAAGGGCGTCTAGCTGAAGAATGGCTCCCCTAGAGGAGTTGAGGAGCAGGGTACAAACCATCTGAGCCATGATGGTGTGGATCAGCCTGTCCAGCCCCCGACCAGCCCCATAGCTTCCTGGGCTGTGGTGGGGTCACAGCAGGTTGGGCTCTGCCCACTGGGCTGCCAGGGAAACAGGATGAAATCTGGTGGGTCTGGCCTCTGTCCCACCGGAGGATGTTCAGTGTATCAGGGTGGGAGCTGGTTGAGGAGCCTGGCAGGAGTTGAGGAGCCCCAGGATGGCAAGGACACGGCTGTGGGTGAGGGACTGGGAACAGTCCTCCCCTGCACATCACACAGCCCTTTGCTCAAGGCAAACCAGCTGGGACTTGGAGGGGTGGGAGACTCTCCCTGCAATGGTAACGCATGTTCTCCCATCTCACAGGCCAGGATGGCTTCTTGGATCTAGCCAGGGGGGCCAGAGCAGTGCTGGAGATGACCAAGTGATGGTGGGACCAGGATAGAGGAGCTGCCATGAGGATGTCTAAAGCCAAGACCCTGAGCTCCTCCTGCCTCATGCTTTCCTTACTCTCCTTGCACTGGGCTTTGCTCCAGTCGGGCCAGGCTTTTCCCAGCACCTCCGACTACCTGCAGCGGGGCTGGCAGCGGCTGCTGGAGGAAGGGGAAGGCTGCACTGAGTGCCAGCCAGAGGAGTGCCCAGTGCCACGTGGATGCCTGGCTGGCACAGTGCGGGATGCCTGTGACTGCTGCTGGGAATGTGCCAACCTGGAGGGACAGATCTGCGATCTGGACAACACCAACCACTTCTATGGCAAGTGTGGGGAGCACCTGGAGTGCCGGCTGGACACCGGGGACCTGCAGCGTGGAGAGGTGCCCGAGCCTCAGTGTGCCTGCCTCTCCCACCTGGCCCTCTGCGGCTCTGATGGCAAAACCTACGCCCAGATCTGCAGGTTCCTGGAGGTTGCCCGTGCCCACCCTGATGCCAACCTCACTGTGGCCCATGAGGGGCCCTGCGAGTCAGGTAGTGCCCTGGGAGTGGCTATGTGGGCAGCGGGACAGAGTCTTGTACCTCTCAGAAAGGGAAAGCCAGGAGGTTTGGCTTATCTGCTTCACCTGGCAGCAAAACCACAGTGTCCACGGGGTCGTGGCAGGACTAGGGCCTGCATCCAGGGTACCCACTCCCCCACGGTCCCTCTCTCTGGGTCCCTGCAGCTCTGCTGCTCTGGGGCAACCCCTGTAAATCCAGCACCTGGAGAGGTCTGGAAGCAGCTTTGCCAAGTGGAAGCAGGGTTTATGGGAAGCAGCAAATCCTGCTGGAGTAGATGGGGAAGTTCCAGGGAATTGTTAGCGAATTCTTGGCAGTGATGCCGGGTTCAGGCTGGCCCAGCAATCCTGAGAAATGTGGCTTCCTTCTGCAAATGGAAACCTAGGTCAGTGTGACTGGACTGCATGATTTCCATCTGCCATTTAAAACCCAGCAGGAGGCTGGGGGCAGGCAGTGGCAGGGAGGCCATGCCCCAGTCTGCCCAGTCCACATATGTTGCCCAGTGCTGTCACCACAGCCCAGGGGGCATCAAGGCTGACTGGATTATCCATAGATCATCATGTCCTTGAGTTTTTCCACCAGGTATATTTGGAGGTGAAGGCCTTCCCTTGGTCTCTGTCTCACACTACAGGGCCAGATCCTGAAGCAGAGGTGGGTGGGAAGGACACTGCTCACTCCATCCCTCTTGGGAAAGGATGTGGGACCTGGAGGTATTTGGGCCAGGGGGGCTGGGGAAAGAGCCCCCAATCCTGACTGTGAGGAGGAACTGTGTTCTGGGGCAAGGTGAGGGTCTGCTATTGGTGGGAGGAGGAGAGAGATATGGGGAGGGTCCTGGCATTTCTTTGTGAGCCAAGTGATCCCATCCCAGAGGGAAGTAGCTCAGACCAGCCCAGAAGAGCCTTTGGGACCTCATCTGAGCCCACCCTGCTCTCCTGTCCCCACTTCCCAGAGCCTCAGATCACTTCTCCTCCCTACGACACATGGAACGTCACCGGGCAGGACGTCATCTTTGGCTGTGAGGTCTTTGCCTACCCCATGGCATCCATTGAGTGGAGGAAGGATGGCATGGAGATGCTGCTACCTGGAGATGACCCCCACATCTCTGTTCAGGTGAGTGGTGTGCCTGGGATGTTGGATATGGCCTTGGGGTGACCCAGTTCTTTCCAGAGCTCATGGGCAACCAGACCTGGATGGTCATCATCTGGGGGTGGCCAAGCCTGGCTGCCTGGGGATGAGAAGGGGTGACTTAAGCCTGCACACCATGAGGACTGGCTGATTTCTCAATGGTAGGAACACAGCTCTCTTCTGTAATTTTCTCTCGTAGTTCTTGAATTTATCAATATTTTTTAGGACCTGCAAAGTCCTGTAGCAGGGATTTTCCCAACTCTCTGCCTTTAGTTTGCTCTGTCTGCTGGCTTCACTTGCACCCCCACTGGCAGGGCTGGAGGAGAAGACCTCCCAAGGCCCCTTCCAGCCTGGGTTATCTTCTTCCACCAGCAAACTCAGGCAGTCCCTGACCTCTTTCTGCCTGTTGCTCTGCCAGAGCTGGCAGGCCCAGGGATTGGCAACCTGCCCATGGCCAGCCACAAATATAGTGCCTAGCTGGGTGTATCCAGCTATTGGAGGGTGTGGGCACACAGGGGCTGTGCACCACAACAGGCACTGGTGGGGAGGAAACTGTGGTGGCATAGATGGAGGGAGCCAGGAGAGCAGGTGTGACCCAGCAGCGTTGTGGGGTGATGTGTTGGTCCCCCTCTGTATTTCTGTTCTTCCCGCTACACCACAGCCTGTCTTTGGATCTGGCCAAGGACCTTCACCCCAAGCAGGCCTACCCTGCCTGGCTGGAGGAGACTCAGCTGTCCTCCGCCCTTGGCCACTGCACCATAATAGTAGCCTGCAAACACAGCTGCAGCACAGCTGGGTCAGGAAAAAGTTATTTCTTGCTGGGAACAAACAGAAAATAGCGTGGCTGGCGCCAGAGCCGTTGCCTGCTGAAAATGGGCAGCTTAGGGCTCCTCTGAACTGTCCCAGGCAGCCTGTGCAAGCGGTTGGTTCTTAGGCAGCGGGTTGAAGGGTCTCCCTGGGCTTGTATCCCCCTTCCTGTCTGTCCCAGTCCTATGTAGGGCTTTCCTGGCTCCTGTGCTGACCAAAATCTCTGTCCTCTCAGTTCAGAGGTGGCCCCCAGAAATATGAAGTGACAGGCTGGCTCCAGATCCAGGGCGTGCGGGTGACGGATGAAGGCACCTACCGCTGCTTCGCCAGGAACAGGGTCGGGGAGGTGATGGCATTAGCCAGCCTGACCGTCTTAACGCCAGGTGAGCATGGTCTCCTTGTCCTCCTGCTCTCATGGGGACAAGGGAAGGGATGTTTGGGCAGGGTGTACTGCTATGGTGGAAGCTGCCGATGCATAGGGCTGTGCTGGGGATGTCCCAGCAAGATGCTGTGCATGGTTTGGCTTTGGTCCTGGTGGGAAAGGGACAGGCACTGCCAGGGGTGAGGCAGCTATGTCACATCGTCCCTGTGCTGTCATTTCAGACCAGCTCAACCTGACAGGCTTTTCCCTGCCGAAGCCCCACATGACGCCTGAGGACTATGGGGAGAGCGAGGAGGACTATTACTAGCCCAGAGACAGGATCTTCAGCTGCAGAGATCACCTTGCCCACAGTGGCTGTTCCTGGGGGCTGGGGACATCTCCGGAGCAAGCATTCCCCAGCCCAAAATTCCTTCTCTGAACAGTCCTGGCACAGCAGCCTCTTCTTTGGGGTGGGAGATTGGGTGACACATCCCTTTGCTGGGGGTGCTTGGGGAGGTGACACTGGCTGGTTGATGGTGCAGGGCTGGGACTGAGGGTGGTTCTGCTTGATAGCTTGGTGGGTCTGTCCTCTGGTACTGAGTGGGGATGTGGTGGCAGATGGGACTCCGCAGAAACATCCACTCTGTGTGTGATGGGGACTTGGTGCTGGGATTGGAGGCAGCCTCCCCTTCCTCCAGGAGAGGGAGGCCAGCGCATCTCATCTCTGTGCAGAGTTTTCCAGGGAAGCTGGAGCCAAGGACTGGGACCTGGCTGCGACACTGTGTGTATCATCTCCCAAGGCAGGGACAGCCGAGCTTCTCCCCAGGACCTGGGGAACCTGCTGCCAAAATATCCTTCTTTCCCAGTTTGTTTTTAGCCAGAAAAGTAGTGATTTGAGAAAAACAAACACTTGTGGTTTTCAGTGCTGTCTTTGCTCCCCTTGGCAATGCTGGCCCAACCACGTACATGGTCAGAAACACTTGGGACTTTTTCAACTGATTTGGTGTTTTTCCTTCCCAGTAGCTCTTTACTCTGCCATTTCAGTTAATGTTAGTTAATACATGTAGGTCAAAACCAACATAGACCAGACTGTCCTGTATCCGCAAGGATTATTCTGGAGGTGAGGGAGGGTGCAAATGCTGTCGGTGCCATCTAGTTTGTTGTGGGGTTCTTGGGTTGAGGAGCCCTCCTGCCCATCCAGATGCTCACACCTGCTGGGTCCTGCCTCTCTCACCCCACTGGGGATGGGGGATCCCCATCAGACCATCCCCTGTGTGGTGGGGATGCATCAGGCACCTTGCACCCTCATCAGTTTAGGTCCCATCCCACCTCTGCCCACCCTCATCCGAGGGTCCTGTGCTTCATGGCACCAATGTCTCCACTCAGGTGACCACAGCCCTGTTAGCATGAAGGGGGCAGAGCAGATCTGTACCTGGCTGGGGAAGGACAGGTAAGCCCCTTTCCCACTGGAAATGCTCAGTTTTTAAAGAAAACTAACCTGCCTTCCAGAACTGGTGATTTAGAGCAAATTGTCATTTTGGGGGAGGGTGGGAACAAGTCCAGAGCTGTGCTGTGCTGCTTCATGCCTGTTAGGCTCATTCATAAAAGGCTGTTAGGACTCATTCCCACGGGCATCCAAGGGCTGAGCTCACACCCAAGGTGGGCTTTGCCCCCCCTGACCAGCAGCGTTTTCAGGACTTTTGAGACTTGAAACCTCCCTGCGGACCAAACCCTTTCCAGTTACTCTGTCCCAGCTCTAGGGAGGTCCAGAGCTGTGGTGGGGAACCAGACCCTGGCAGGAAGGAGTTGGCCTATCCCCAGGCAGGAGCAGTCAGAATGCGAGAGGCTCGGGTGCCTCACTGCTTTCCTTCCCTTGTGTTTTCTTTTCTTCTCTTCCTCTTTCTCTCGAGAGCTGGCTCAGACGATGCAATTACAGCATCAAAACCTGAACAAGCAAATAAAAGGGATTTGTCTGGAGTTGGCAGCGGAGCAAAATTCCTGCAGCCAGTGAGGCTGGGCCAGCCCTGGCCTCTGCGCCACAGCCTGATGGGGCACAGCCAGCAGAACTGCTGCCCTGCTGGCTGGCCTGCCTGTCCTCACCAGCATCAAACCCCTTCTCACTTGGGAAATGCAAAAACCACCCATATCTTCATGTCTTCTTCCATCTAACAGCTTAATAGTATCCTCCTGGGACTGCTACTTCAGAGTCGGAGAGTATTTGGGAGATACCAGGGACAGAAATATGAGCTTGGCTTTTATTTTGCTTTTTTTTTTTTTTTTGGGTGCAAAACCTGCTTTTGAAAAAGCTGAGGTATTTTCACCCATCCTGAACATCAGAAAAAAACTTATTTACTGTGAGAGTGACAGAGCCCTGGAACAGGCTGCCCAGAGAGGTTGTGGAGTCTCCTTCCCCGGAGGGATTCAAAACCTGCCTGGACGTGTTCCTGTGTGATGTGCTCTGGGTGATCCTGCTCTGGCAGGGGGGTTGGACTGGATGATCTTTTGAGGTCCCTTCCAACCCCTAAGATTCTGTGATCCTTCTGTTTCACACACAGATTGGCTGGTGGAACTGGGCCATGCTCAGGCTGAGGCTGCCTCGGGGAAACATGAGAGCATCCCTGTGCTTCAGCAGACATGTGCTGCTCGCTGGTCTCCCCTACAGTGCCCAGGGCTGGCCCCTGGCCAGGGCTGTCATGCCAACCCTCCCCAGGGCCAGGCTCCCCTGCCTGCCCTGCCCTCGTCGGCATGAATCCAGGTCGTGCTGGGTGTGGGTGCAGCACTGGGATGGCTGGGGTGGGGGTCGCATGTGTTGGACCCCAGTCCCTGGCTCTCCATGTGCTCTGTGGGGTAATGCCTTGCCTGGGCATGGATGTACATCTGCATTTCAGCCTCAGCCCTTGCCCTTCTTAGCTCCCCAGCCAGTCCTTGTGGTATCTCCAAGGTACCTGGCAGGGGATGCTACTGGCTCCCTCTCCTGCCCTGCAGGGAGGGCAGTAGGGGCATGGGGGCTAGAGAAGGGGGCAGCAGCTTGAGCAAGAGCCCTTGGCCAAAATGAAGCAAACTGGGGGCTGTGTTTCCCATTTTCCCCGGGTGCCAGTGCAGGAGAGGGCTGTCTGCATCACAGGCTGGCACCTTGGGCCAGCATTTGACACAAGATGTGGGGCAGCAGAGCAGCCCCAGGGGCATGGAGAGGGCTGATATCCCCCACCCCAGCTCCCAGTCTTACCATTCACAGCCACTTAAAAATTAAAGGAGCCAATATTGCCACACAGTTGGAATCGGTCACTGCCACAGAGCTTAATTGAGGTTATTTGTTGGCTCTAAAAATGTTTGGTCAGCTCTGCTGATGGCTCTTCAGGTGATTCCCACAGCTCCTGCCCTGAGGAGGGGCTGCCCCCAGGCTTTGCTGGTGGCAGATGCTCTGCTTGGCTCTGGGCACTTGAAGGGTGCAGGGGACCTGAACAAAACTGGTGCTAGTGTGAGGACAGAGAGTGTGCCCCGACAGTGTGCAGTGCCAAATCCCTTAGCTAGCTGTTTTTTGAGGTAGTTGTTTTCCAGGAGTGGTGTGGCTGGAGGGGGCTGAGTGCCTCCTGCCAGCCCAGCTGCCTGCACTCAGAGCAGCAGCTTGGCCCAGATGTTGAGCTGACGTCAGGGATGGGGTCAGCTGGACCGGGAAGTGCTAACGTGGCCACCAGCCCCAGGCACTTGCCCTGGCACCTCCTGGCTGCCTGGAGTGAGTGGGATGCAGGTATTCCTCTGGTCACTGAAGGTCACTGTGAGGCTGGGGACAAAGCTTGTCCTGCTGACACGTGAAGGACCCCAAAGAGACATGCCAGTGGAGCCCAAACCATGCAGTTCAAAAGCCACCGGACCGCAGACCCTGCAAGGACACACACAGGATGGGCACAGCCCTCCCACCACCAAGCATTTTGGCCACACTTTTTGTGCACTTGTAGCTCTGCGTGCTCAGGGGGGAACTGCAGGTGAAACAGCCCCATCCCCGGCAGCCTCCAGAGCAGCTGCTTTCTGCTCTGAAGCTGCAGCTCGTGATGCATCCAGTCCCAACTGCTTTCTGCCTCGGCTCTTTCCACCGCTCCAGCCTTTGGTGCAGGGACACCATCCAGGTCCCCAGACCTCTCCAGGAACCACTGTGGGCCAGGAGGCCACTGAGATGGTCAAGCAGCTGACCCAGCGGTGACACCAGGCTGCCCTGCTCCTCTGACAGCCGACCTGAAACCGCTGGTGCCTCTCCCATCCTTGCACCCCCCACAAGTGCTACCCAGAGCCCGGGGGGCAGCAGGTACCCCAAACAGGCACCAGGCCACAGGACTTTGTGGTCTGCAGGGAAATCCCAGCAGATTTGGAAGGTAGAACTGACCCACCAGTGAGAACACGCTGTCCCCGTCCTTCCCTGCGCTCAGGAGGTTCGGGACCTGCCCGCCGGGCTCCAAGCAGGAGGCACATCTACATCTCTGTCCCAGAGCCCAGCCTTGAGCCACCGGCGGCATCAGCCGCTAAACAGTGCCATCTCCTGGAAAGCCACCGGCCCCGCCGAGCCCTGCCACCAGCCGGGAGGCCCACCAAGGCACACGGGCCTCTGGGCAACACCGGAGCACCCTGGCTCCGCAGACCCAGCCCTGCCCTTGCACCTGGAAGCAGCTCTGCTGCGCTGGGAGGGTGATGCCATCCTGGGGGATGTGGGTGCTAAGCTCTCCCTCGGGATGGAGCATCCTCTTGAGACCAGTTTTGGGTGGCTGCAGCAGGCACAGGTGGGGTAGGGCAGAGCTTGGAGATGTTCAGCTGCTGTCCTTGCATATGTGCTTTAAACTGGGGCTGCAAAGGGGTCAAAACCCCTCGTGTGGGTTCCTCTGTGCCACGTGTGTCTCCCATGGGAGAGCGATGGCTTCTGGCAGGGGTCTTGACCAGCCTGAGCTGAATGCTGGTCATGCCTGGATGGACAACTGCAGCGTTGTAAGCTCACCCTGCCAGCAGGTAAACTGAGGCACAGAACAACCAGTGGGGAATTCAACCAGAGCCAGGGAGACAAGTGAGGCAGAGCAGCCAGTTATACCCAGTACTTCTGTTCCCAACCTGTCCCCACCTCAGAGGGGTGGCATTTTCCCTAGTGCACTCTGCACAGCACCTCTTCACTCTGCTGTGCTGGTTCAGGGGGAAAACAAAAAGAGCAGGACCACTTCCCTGCCTCCATCCAGCACTTATGCCATCTGATAAACAAAATGGAAATAAATCCTCCTGCGTTTGCAGCAAATAGGTCTCCACGGGGGGTTGCTTTCAATAATTCAAATGCTGTTGCAGAGCAGAGCCCACGCCAATGGGTTTTAATAAACACAGCCATAATGTGACATGCAATTTATTATTAAGCTTAAAACAGGAAGCAAAGAGTTTAATAAAAGCACGAGGTTCCCCATATCAGTCATGGCAAGCAGGGGGATGCTGGCTGCAGGGGAGCCTGGCCCAGCTGGCTGCAGGAACACATAGAGCTGGGTTTGCTTTGTCATGTGTCACCCAAGCTGGGTGCTTAGGAAGGGCAGATGAAAGCCTTGGGTTTAGTCCCTTCCCCCAAGACTTTCTCACCCACATCCCTTCCTAACTCAGCTTCACCTGGGCAGCCCTGCCCTGCTCCACCCTTACTGTCCCTGGGGCTGCCTTTAAAAGCAGCCAGAGGGGGCAGCTGAGCTCCCGGGGAGAGCACGGCTGGGCCGGGTGAGGTACTGTGAGGTCTGAGGCAGGAGCTGGTGGCTGGGGCTGCAGCAGATGTGTGTGTGCTGCCTGCTGGGCTGCCTGGATGTCCCTTCAGGCCCTGGGTCAGCTCAAGGGCTGGTGACAAGCAGTTGCTCTGCAGGGAGGTGGCTCAGCCGAGGGATGGAGCTGGGTGTGAGGTGCAGCTGGTCCAGCTACATCTAGAGGCACCTCTGCACAGATGATAGGTGAGGGAGGTGACAACATCCCATGTCTATCACCTAACAAAAGCAGGCACTGTCTTCTTGCTGTCCCTGCTCTGGTCTTCCCTGAGCACGTGGATGCTGATGCCTTCCCCAGAGGCTTTCTTGCCTCCTTTCCTTGGGCTTGCATCCTAGCAGTGCCTCTTTTTGTTTGGGAAGGGACCTGGCAAGCCCCAGTACCTACTGCATAGACCAGCACAGGAGCTGGAAGAGGGGTGAGAGGTGGTGCAGGGACTGCCTGTGCTGGTCCCCTATGGAAATGGGGTGTGTATGACTGCCCTGTCCTCTGACTTGGGGGAATGGCCTCAAGGAAAGGCAGGTCTCTGTATGCAAGCTTTCCTCTTGTGATATTAGATAACAGAGAGTCCCTTCCCTGCTAAGGCTGTGGGAGCTGGGAAGACTTTGTTCCAGTCCAGCCAAGGAGCAGCCTGGGAGTGAGCCACGGGCTCCAGGGCACCTGCAGCTCCTTCCAGCAGAGAGAGCAGCCTAATATCTTAAGGAAAGCTCTCCAGACAGATAAAGCTTGGCTGAAGTGCTGGCAGGGCTGTGTGTGGGGCAGCTTTTGCAGGCTCTTTAGCTGGTGTTGACAGCAGAGGGCTCATGCTGGGACTGATGCTGGGTAACAGCCTCTGGCTTCTGCCAGCACTGGTGCCTTGCTGGAGCCTGTAAAAGGCTTTAACTTGATACTGCTTTTTCTTTCTGTGTTTGCCAAAAGCTTCACTACCTCTGCCTTTAAAAGCTCAAGGGTTGCTGATGTGACTCTGTGCATGTCCCCTACTGAGATTCTGAGTGGGATGTTGAACCTGGACCCTATGAAGGGACATTGTGTCTTGCCTGTCCCCTTGAGATGACAATCCTTCTGTAGGACCATCAGGAGTAGAAGCGGCACACAAAGGGCTGGAGGGGTCCCCAGGTCTCTATGTGAAGGAGTTGGGATTCTTCTTGAAATGGAGATGCTTGTTGGCCTTTATTCCTGCTCAGCTAGAGAATGGACCTGCCTTTGATGATCTGTGATGATGGTGGTTCTGGTTTTATCTCAGCTCAGGTGCTTATCTGATGTCCTAGATCTGCTCACCATGCCCAGCACAGCTCCCCTTGGGCTGGGATTTCCCTTCTGCATGAAGCTGGAGTGTGGAACTGGGGTTTAACCCCCTGGGAAGTGGAGGATGAACTGGAGCAGAAAAATAACCCATGTCTGGGCACAACCTGTGGAGAACACAGGTACCTTTTGGGGAGTGCCTGGGGCGAGTTATCTCAGAAGCAAGGAGGTGCTCAGCAGGGATCTGCCTTATCAGAGAGCTGGTTGCTGTCTCTCCTCGCAGCCCTTTCTGCCCTGGAGCTGCTCTCTGTCACTTCTCTGCTCCGTAACAGCCGGAGGCAAGCGGAAATGGGAGCCCCTGTGCCTGGTCCCTGCCGGAGAGGGTTGTTTCGGAAGTGTGTGTGGGGGGGGTGTCATCTTGCTAGCAATTACTGTGCCTTTGTCTTGGCAGGCCTGAAAGTGTGAGTGATGGGGTCTTTGCAGAGCAGCCCCTGAGCCCCAGAGGGTTGGGGAGTGCTCAGACCCATCAGCAGCCTCCCCCAGCTGTCTGGTCTCAGCCAGTTTGAGGATGCAGGAGGGGAGCACAGGACAGCAACTTGGGCTACTAGTGAAAACCCCAAAAATTCACTTGGCTGGATGCCCATATCCAAAACACAGCCTGACCCCTCCCCTTCAATAACCTCTCTCTCCCAGTCACAGCTGGGAAGAGAGGCAGGCAGAAGCAGTGGGAGACCTGCATCTCCTGTTCCCATCCACCTTTCATGCTTTGGAGCTGGTGGATTGAATCCCCTATGTCTGTAGACAACCAACCAACAGCCACCAGGCTGTGTGAGAGGGAGGATGCTGCCTGTCCTGCCCAAGGATGGAAGAGCCAGAAGCAAGTGCTGCTGACTCCAGCTCATCAGGGTTCACTTTAAACACGAAAAGGCAGCTGCAAGCACTGAGTGTGTTGGGATCATGTCCTCAGCACTCATCCCAAACTCCAGGTCTCTCCCACCACCAGCTGGCTCTGGCCTTGGGGAAGGAAGGGTTAAGCCGCAGGTTTCAGCAAAGCAAGTGCTCTCCAAAAAGCCAGCCAAGCTACCCAAATGCTGGCCTCCCCTCTGCCCCCATCCTTATCCATCTCTCTTATCTGCCCTGGGCAAGAGCAGGGCATTTCCCCTCCTCGAGCTGACAAGGACCAGAGCTGGCGACAGGCGGAAGCCGGTGCTGCCTGCACGCAGGGCTCAGGGAGGCCGTGGCCGTGGCGTCCTGGCTGTGGGGTGGCCTCTGTGGCTGCAGGTCAGAGATGGGGAGGAATTACATGGTCCACCATGGGGCTAGACCCACTGAGGGGGTTCCCTGTCCCTGGCTGTCCCACACAGGCTGTCTTATATACCAAAGACCCCTGGAGGAACCTAATTTCTGCAGTCTGCATGAAATGAGCTGTTGGTTCTCAGCTCCTCTCTGGAGAGCAGGGCTCATATCACAGGGGATGGCAGCTCTGCAAGGTCTGAGCATGGATATCCAAGGGCAGGGCAGCCTGGCTTGGGATAGTATTGCACAGTCCAGGCAAGGTGGGGCTCTGCTCTGCCTGTGTCAGGGGTGCCAGCAGGGGGTCCAAAGAGGTAGGGCTGTTTCACCTGGTGAGGGCTGCAGTGTGAGCGAGGTGCCAGGCCACTTCCAGCAGTGTGGTGAGCTCTGCTGACTTGAGGCAGGCGTGGATGGGCTGTTTAATTAAATGTGAAGGGCTTTTGCACTTCACGAGCTGCAGCCTGAGCGACTTTGGGAAAGAGGCCTTTTATTAAAAGAGAGAGACTCTGGCTCTGCCAGGCAGCCATCAAATGGCACATTTAATTGTCTTGGCTTGTTTATCTGTCATGCAGGGAGGGATGTGCTCTGAGCTCTTCAGCCTTCCTTATGCATCCTACCTGGCAGGCACACGTGCTGGCCTGCAGCCTGGGTGCTCCTGCTGCCCTCCAGGAGGGCTGGTGAGGAGGAGGTGGGAGATGAGTCTGTCTGAGGACAGTGCTGGAGGCTTGCCAGGAGGTGGGCAGAGCCCTGACTTGCTTGGTGCACTGATGGCCCAGCCTGCCTGGGGCTGAGCACTAGAGTTCAAAAGGGCTTGGGAAAGCAGCTGGGGAGATGGGAACCTCCTGGGATAGTGGGAGCTGTCTGGAAGGAGGGGGTAACTAAATGGCAGCTTAAAAGTGTCTTCTCATTTATTCCCATAGTGTAAATGAGGCAGAATGTTTCTGGCTCTGAAAAGGCCATCCTGCCTTTATTGCATTGTGGCAACCTTAGTGTACAAGCCATGGGGGGGGGGAGAGGGGCTAGCAGTGGGTTAGGGTTAATTGTGTGGCTCCTCTCCTCTAGGAACTTAAGCCCTTGGAAGTATCTTCTGGACTCTGCACAGTCTGTACACTGGGAGCTGGTCTGTTCAGGGTGCACATGGAGGAAGAAAGGACCTCTGGGTGGCTTTGCTTGAAATCTGCTGTTTTGCTTCTGGGCAGTATGGAAGGATTGAACTTGGGTTCAGCTGCTGGCACTCAGCTGATAGTCATGAGGGAGAGGCTGTTCAGCTGAATGAGAAGAGATGCCCTGGGAGATGCTTTTCCTTTGGCTGCACAGCCATGCCAAAGCTCACCATTTGGAGAGGGGAAGGAAAAAAAGATCAAGAGAGGGAGGAAACACAGACTTTTATCAAAACCTCCTACTTCAAAGTTGTCCAGCTGAAGTGTTCCCTTTTGGCTTAATTTGAAGTGATGTTTCCTTCAGCAACTGCAGCTAAAAGGCATCAAACGAGGCTGAAACAGACGGAAAGCCTGGAAAGGAAAGGCACTCTTTGGGAATGGCTTGAGGCAGTCCTTCCTGTTGGGGTCATCTGTGAAAGCCTTTATGTGGATGAAAGCTGCCAGTGCTGCTATTTCTCATCCCTCAGCTCATGGCATGGGATAAAATCAAACCCTCTTTGAGAAGTGGCAACAGGGGTAAATTCCCATCCTGGGTGCCTGGGGGTGGTTTTACCCCTTTGAGCTGGCTGTGGTGTCACTGCTCATGAGCAAGGAGAAGGCAGGAGATGGAAGCCCAGGTGCTGCTCTGCCCTGAGGAGCTAGTGCATCTCCCAGGCTTGTGGTTCCCACCTTGAAGCCAGACGCTGAGCGCTGCTTTGGCAGTCCCTCCGCACGAGCGAGAGCTAAACCAGATTGTGGTGAGTGCCTGGGGAAGGAGCATGAATTCATCTTCCTGATGAACTTCTCCAGATCCTTCTGGAGCAGAAAAGGGTGGCCCCTGCTCCCACTGCCTGGGGAATTCCTCTGCAGGGCAGAGGGGAAAACCAGCAACTGTGGGGCACGTGCTCCCCTGTCACAGCATCCCTTAACTACCAAAAAACTTACTGGGAAGCTAAACAGCTGGCTTTTCCTGGGAGAGCCCAACGGTTCTGTCTGCTGCAGAGGAGATGATTTCCCCCATCTGGCTGGAAAATGGAAAGAAGCTAAGTTGAAGGCAGCTGTATCCAGTCTCTGCTGGGGACAATGGGGCTGGGTGCCTCCTGGGAAGTGGGTCTGGTTCTCTGGTCCTCTGAGAGGACAAATGTGGTCAAAACAGGCCAGCAAAACTGAAAGGTGGAGGGAGGGACATATCCTGGGAAACGGAGAAAGGTCATGGTCACCTCTTCTACCTCCAGCAGTCAAAGCAAGGTTTTAATACCAGTAATTATGTTGGCATTACAGCCAGTAGCCCAGGAGAAAAGTGAAGGACAAGTCATCTGGAGGAGAGATGCTCAGAGCTGTCTGTCTGCTGGGGACTGCTCACAGAATTACCTCCAAACCTTCTTCCACTCAGAAGACAACAGTGTTGTTTCTGCAAGTGGCTGCTTTATGGACTAGGAATTCAGAGACCTGTGATGGTGGCAAAGCTGGGCACTTGACTCCAGATTTTCTCACATTAAATCTCAAGGGGGGACACTCAAATATATGTCTGTGCTTGCAGTGATAGGAGCTCCGTGGAGCAGAAGGCATCTGACCATTTGATCTTTCTCATGCTCTCTGTTTGGTGAAGGGTCTCTACTAATCATAGATGAAATCTTGAAGCTTAAGGCAAGGAGGAAAAAGAAAGCCCTCTTCCATAAAAGTGGGGCAAAAAGAGCTGTAATTTCTCTTTTCCCAATCCAGCAACCCCTTTTCCCCAACAACAGATCCATTCCAGTGCTGGTAGGGTTGCTGCTTTCTCAACTCCCCCCCTCCTCGCCCCTCCTCTGCCTCCCCCCAGCTCTGCGCCGCACACTCCCAGCTGCTCTGGGATGATTCAGGCGGGCGCAGAGTTCATGGGAGCCGTACCTGTGCTTTGTCTTCATCTGTCACCCCTCCTGACAGTCAGATCCATCTTAAACTGGGAGCGAGAGGGGAAGAGAGAGAAGCAATAATTAACCTCTGTGCAGGCCGCTCCCGAAATGCTGCAGTCTGGTGATGCACGAGGAGACATCCCTGACACTTTTATTGCTGCGTTTGTAGGAGGTGATTTGGCCAGGCTGGGATACCTTAGACTTTCATTATGGTTGAAGAGCTGCTGGCACCTCCAGCCCTCCCCTGCTGGGTGTGTTGGTGAGGGCTCCCTACCACCCTTGCTTGCAGAGCTGGTGAGCAAAGCTCATTTGGGGTGTTTGCAGGCAGGCTGGGTCAGGATTTTCATGATGCAGTCCTTTGAGGGGCTTAGATTTAGGGGTTCAGGTTTTCTCTGGAGTGCATGGAATACAAGTGTGCAAGAGCTGAGCTGAGGGTTGGTCTGGGATGGGTAGTCCCAGCCCCTAGGTGATCTGCTAAGAAACACAGCCCTGGGCCCGGGATATGCTACAGGTTTAAGGCAGGACTCTGGGTCTTGTGGAGCCTGAGCTCCCATTGCCTGTGATGGATCCTTGATGACCTTGTCCTGGACTGGAAAGTTTCCTCAATGGAGACATGAAGTAGGGAGATGAGCTGGGGGGGGCTTTTGTGCTCCCTTGTGATGTTATGTGAGATAGTAATGCCACCTTGGCAAGGGATGGTGCTGAACATCCCCCTGGGTCCCTGCAGCTCCCTGCCTCTGTGTCCCTGTCCTGCCACTCTTGAGGTGGGAAGGCCCCCCAGCCACCTCCCAGCAAGGCTGGGACAGCAGTGATACTACACAGCTGACAAAGTCAGCTACACACCTGCCTGCTCAGGACCTGGTGGGACCTGGTACTCAGGAGCCTGGCAATTGAAGCAGCATTAGTAGCCAAATTCTGCAATATGCAAAGACAAGAATTGTTCTTCTGAACCCATGGAGTCCATGGACAAACACAGCCTGACCTGTGTGGAAATTGGAAAAAGCTGTCCAGGGGCTGGTGTCTGGCTGAACTGTCTGCTCCTTGGCTCTTCTGCAGGGTTGCTGGGCTGTCAATCAGAGCAGTGACTGCATTTCATTATATACCAATGCTCGTTCAGCAGATGTTGCAGCCTCATCTTGTACGAGCATGAGAGGAAATAAATGCCAAAAGCACTTGGCAGCCAAACCCTGGTTCATGCTGATTCAAAGCAGCTCATGGTCAGGTTGGTCATGTATCAAAACCCTGGTGCTCTATGTGGGTGTGTGAAGGTGGGGGAAGGATGGCTCAGCACTGGTCAGAGCTGGGGACCTGGTGTAGGGCAAGATTCTGGTATGGGATGTGCTGTTGCACAATGTCCTACAGTGCCCTGGACATGGAAGCTCCTGTGCCTGGGAAAGAAAAGAAAGGCAGAAAGGGCTTCTTAAGATGTGTCTTCACAGTAACACTGTAAAGTCATGTTTTCTAATGAGGTGGGTTGCAGCAGCTGTTCCTCCCCAAAAATGGTCCAAAGCAACCAGGACTGAGTGGCCAGGAGTGCAGCATCAGGTCATGTTGCTGTCCCCAGGGTTTGCAGGGTGGGGTGGCCATTTGAGGACTGTGAGTTTCCTGGGATGGAGGGTTGGTGGACTAGTACAATCTCCTGAGTGGGAGGCTGGAGGCACCACTGGAACTGGCACAGAGAAGAGTCATGGTGGGATTTCAGGCCCAGAGGAAATGCCTTGTATGGTCTCCTGGATTGTTCTTACCAAAATGAGTGTGAAGTCACTTTGTGAGAAGGAATTCCCAAGTGCTGAAGGACTGGCTTGTGAAACTGAGAAAGGGAAAACATAAACCTGGACCCAAGTTCAAACCAAGAAAAAAACCCCAAACAGTTACATAAGGTCCATTTTGTTTTCCAGTTGTTTTAGCAGTGAGAGGGGCTGAAATAAGCCTGTGCACCTAGTTCAGAGGTGGCTTAGCCTGCTCTTGTCTGCAAAACATCTGGGATCCTTTTTTTTTTTTGTCATAGAGATGCTTTAAGCAAACCCAAGGTAGAGCTCTTGGTGCTTGGAGACAGTGATAGGAGCTGGCCTGGGCAATTTCAGAGACAGTTGCAGAGGATTGTAGCATCTCTCTCAGCCCAGAATTCTCTAGATGCAGCCTCAGTCCTGACATCCATGTCTTATGAACTGTCTGCCCCACTGGTGTCCCCAGGCTGTTTCTAAGGAATCTATCTAGGAAAAGGTGCCAAGAAAAGCAGAGGTGGCTTCTACACAGGCTGGAATTTGGGGCAAATTTCCAGAGGGAGATAGTCTCTGCTTTAAAGAAAACACAGTCTCTGCATGTCAGAAACTGTTGCTCTCACCAGGTGGAGATGGGGGAACTGAGGCACAGAGGATGAGATTGATTTTTCCCAGCTGAGGCAGGGACCTGGTGGCAAGCCCAGAGATAACTCAAAGTCTTGTACAGCTTCTGGCTGCAAAAGCATCAGAAACAGGATAGCAAACTCAGGAAAAACAGCTCCAAAACTCCCATCTCAACCTTCAAGGGGTAATTTGCCAGGGATGGGGCAGGGGAGGGGAAGCTCCTGAGGACCCGAAATGTCCAAACAGGCTGCAGATGAGGCCAAGCACAAGTGCTGCCAGCTCCCTGGCTTTTGAGCACTGGGGAGACTCGGCCCTTCCCTGCACAGATGGGGGTTTAATCAGGCACAGTTTAAGCACACGGGTGTTCAGTGCTAATCCAATTTCCCTCCATTCATTAGGGTGGTTATTCATCACTTGGGAATGATGAAAGGCTGCGAGTCCTCATGGATGCTGGAGAGCTGTGGTGCTGCTTAATGCCAGTGTACATGAGCTCTTCCCTTGCTGCAGTGCCAGAACACTGTTAGGGACAGCAAGTGAGCTACTGGATGATCTCAACCTCTTCACAACACCAAATCCCAAGCTAGGTTTGCTCCATCAAGCTCTAGAGACCAAGTCATCTCAGGCTTGTCCAGCAATTGGATGGAAAACTGGGTGAACCTCCAAGTAATGCATACAGATGGAGAGCTGCTGGACTGGGAGAGGACCTGAAGGGATGGAAACCTGTGGCCCTGCTCTGCTCCATCAGTCTCTTGCATTGCTCCTGAGGGTTAACTGTACAGTAAAGTTGTGGGGCAAAGCCAAACTTCCACTGCTCTGCAGGTCCACAAACTGTGTTTGACAAGCTGGACACAACCCTGTGGAGAAAGTCCATGGTCTGTGGGAGCAGAGCTATGGGTAGGTGGTTGAAGGGGTGGCCAATGCTCCAGGCTGGGCAGAGCTCAGGTATAACATCAGCTGGAAGAGCCACAGGTGAGGGTATGTGGGGAAGACAGCAGCTTTGGCTGCCAAGGGGTCAGCAGATGTTCTTCCACCTCTGCCACCCAGTACCTGGGCAGATGGATCAGGAGAGCACATCCTGGATTTATTCTGAGACCTTGCCATAAAGAAGAAAAATAGACAAGAGGTTTGTCTCTCACTCTGTTCCTTTCCTCCATATGTGAAGCTCAACAGATCTTAGCTTTCCAGATAAACAGCAGTTTGCATGAATGTTTAAAATGTTTCCTCCTGCCTCCCAACTCCTGTCTGCAGTGTGAATACTCAGGCCAAAAAAAGTAAATTACTCTCCATCGTTGGTGTAAATGTTGGTGTGAGGTAAGTGAAAGGGGCTGCAAGCATTGCACAGGAGGAACCAAAGGCTGTTGAGCAGATATGTGTGTTTCTCTGCTGCATTTATTCCCCTGGCCTTAGTAAAAGGCAGTTGGCAGCACGGCTCACAGGATTGAGAATTACTGCCCTGCCCCAGGGAGCTAAAGGGTAACTACCAATTAGTGGCTGGAGAGTTATTGGATAGTTCAGATTATCATGAGGTGCCTGGGGACATCTGGGTCATCACCACAAGGCACCTGGGCTGTGAGCAGGTATTTAACCGTGTTCAGGAGTGAACCAAAGCAATTTCCACATTGTGGCCAGGGGTGGTCCTGCAGCTCCCACTTGGGAATCCCAGCACAGAGCCCAGGATGGGCAGGGCATGAGAGCTGCTTACCACACATGGAGCTGAGCTCCCCAGCTCCTGGCCAGTCAGTCTGTCCTGTGCCCTCTTTGGCTGGGAGCTGGATACTAACACATCTGAGATGCTCTCCCTCTGGACCTAGAAGCTTTGCAGCCCTGAAATCACCTTCAAGCTAATTTCTGGCATGGAGTCTCCTTTGCCTCCCCACTTTCCCCCTTTTCCTTCCTCTCCTCTGCAGGATCTCTCCTCCAAAGCAGGTTCCTCAGTCCTACCACCTGAACCCCTCATTCATTCAGTCTCCAGCTCATCACATCCTCCAAAACCCTCTGGGCATCCTCTCAGCATCCCAAGTGCCTCTGGTCTCCCTTTCCAGCACCCCACTTCCCAGTCCCTGGCTGAGCAGCAAGGTGCTAACACCAGCACCCCTCTACCTTCCGAAAGGGGCTGGTGGTTGTGTTTGATGGGAGCAATCCATCTCCATCACTGTAATGACCGTTCCCATTAATCGGCCATAAACTAATAAAGTAAGCACTTTCCTCTCCATCCCCACCACCCCCCCCAACTTCATTAAGTCTTTAGTACATTAATACGTCTTACTTAGTGTCTACTTTGGCCGGTTTCTTTTTTGGTGGGTTTTCATCCTTTTTTAATTTTTTTTTTTAATTTTTTTTTTTTTTCTGTGAGTAGCAAGGATTTACCTGATGATGTTATTCCCTGCAGCCCTGAGGAAGCTTTGACAGCCCAGGTCATCCCTCCCGTGGCAGGAGCATCACGCGTGCTGGCGAGCTGAGAAGAAAGGGACAGGGGCGGGTGGGGGCAGAGGGAGGGAGGAATAAAAGATCCCGTACACCTCCAAATTAAATTTGTTATGCCTGGCATCAGATGGGCCCGCAGCCAGAGATTAATTTGACTGATCAAGTTATAAAGAGCGCTGAGGCGGGTAATCAATCTTGGAGCTGTCAGGCGAATCGGCAGCAGCATTAACCTGGCAGGACTCTCACACACACACACAGGCACACATGCGAAAGCCTTTTTAATTCTTCTTCACACTGACTCTTATTTCCCAGACCTGCTTATTTTGGAAGGGCTGGGGAAGTCGGGGAGCAGCATCGCTTTGCTCCCTTCTCTGCCCCCAGCAGCGACAGCCCCAGCCAAGCAGAGCATCCTCCTCCCTCTTGTGCACCCGCCGCCTCCAGCGTGAAGGGGAAGCCCTTTGCCATGAAGCTGGAAGCCTTTATGGTGAGTTTTTTGAGGAACAACACCAGATTTTCTGCCTGATACCGAGAAGACTCGGGCTGGCTTTCATCCTCTTCCCAAATTTTGCTCTTCCTTGCCAGCGCCTGGGCTTGGACTGGACCAAGGCTTGTGATGCTCAGCCCAGGGCACCTACCTGGCCAGGCACAGTCCCTGTGTATCCCTGGAGGGTTGCAGAGCCACTGAGCCACTCCAGGTCAGTTGCAAATTGGAGCTTCTTGGAGCTGAGTCTGCATGGGCCATAGCAGATGAAGGCCAAGTGCTCTCTTTGGAGGTTTTCCTTGGGAATGGGGTAAAAATGAAGCAGTTTAGAAGAGTGCAGCTCCCTTTTTGCTCTGCCTTGGGAGTGACAACCCTGCAGGCAGCAGTGGGAGGGCTGGAGACCCCTGTGGTGGTTGGTGCTGTGCAGCGACCTTGTCTTGTCCAGAGTCAGAGGTGGATGAGGCAGGTCCTCCAGGCTCTAGGTTGAGAGTCTAGCAAGTCTCAGATTGACTCCACAGAGAGAAGACTTGCAGGTGAGAGCAAGGGCAAGTCCAGCTGGGGATCTGGGAATGGGTTCTTTCAAGTGGGGAGCTGAACTTGTGCCACTTGGGAAGTCAAGAGAAAGAACAGGAGTTTGGGTTGCTCAGCCAGCACTGCAGTGGGTCTGGGAGAGCCCCCAGTGCACTGTGGAATCCTTGGCTGTAAATGTGCACCCAGCTGCTGGCTGTTCATAGCAAATCACCCACAACATTAGGAGGCTGTGGGACCTCCTTATGTGATGAGAGCAAGATACTGCCCCCTGCTAACTCCCCTCGGGCTGCAGAAATCTCAAAGGTTGTAGTCAAGGACCAGTATCTCATGTAAAGGTCACTGTGAGCAAACATCAAAACCTGTTGGGGTTATTTTGCCAGGCCAAACACATAGTGCCTTATTTGGCATCTTCCAGGAGCTGGGAGGGGATCTGGCCAGATGAACCAGCTCGTACTGGTCCTAGCTTTGAGCCCAAGGGCTCAGCATAGCTCAAATGCGTGGGGTCTGGGGGCTGGCTTTGCAGGGTTCTGCTCCTAGAGTCGGATGGCAATTAGGACTCTGGCCAGGTGTGAAAGGTGGTTTAAAGAAAAGGCTGTAGATGCTTCACTGGCATGAGTCCTTGTAGCCCAATTCTTCTGGTTGTTCTAGCTGGGTGAGGGGCTGGGAGCCCATGTTGAGCCCCTGGGTTCAAAACTACTGCCACATGGCCTAGGCAGGCTGGAGTTTTGCAGTGGCCCTGGAGTTCTCTCCAGAGCCAACGCTGCAAGCTGTCAGTGTGACACCAGCAGGAGACGTGGCTTGGGCTGCTGGGAATGCTGCAGCCTTTCTGGGATGCTCAAGTGGGTCCTTCCAGGCTGGAACAAACTGTGTGGGCAGTGGAAGGATCTCTGAGAAATGCTTTGGGGTGGGAGCCAGTGTTCCTGTGAGAGGAGTTGCTTTCCAAAAAAAGGTCCCCTGGTCAAACATTTCAAAATCCTTTTGCTCCCACAGTTTCCTTTCATGTCCTCTTCAGAGACTGTCAGTCAGGCTGCAATGGCCCTGCTGCAGACCAGGGCATCCAGCACAGCTACAGCTCACAGCCAGCTCCCATATCTGTGCACCCAGCTGGGGCTGTGCTGGGGGATGAGGGCAGGCAGCTGCCTTTGGGGTGCCTGGGGTGGGTCCCCAAAGTGGGCAGAGGCTGAGGTTGGGTTGCTGGATAATGTGCTCAATGCCAGCACTTGTCCTCCACATCCTTCCCTCCCCAAAGGGTACGTGGGCCTCCCCAGAGCCTCCTCCCAATGTCCAGTGTGTGTCCCACAGGAGCCCCCATCCTCCCATGTGTTCACCATAGAGTGGAGCAGAAGTGCTGGGACTGGTCTTGTCCCCTGTGTTGGGCAGGTGTCCTCTCTGCTCAGAGCATGTAGCCACAGCCATTCCCCCATCTCCTGTCCCATGGCTGCAGTCCTGCTGTCCTGCAGGGCTCTGATTAATGCCATGGCTCCTTCTCCCAAAACCACCAACAAACACCTGTATCCTCCACTGACCTGCCAGCTTACAGGGCTGCAGGCAAGAGGCTGCAACCCAGTGCCAAGCAGCTCCTACTCAGCTCATGCTGGCAGATTTTGGAGCTGATTGGTGCCAAAGTCTTCTCCAATTAATCTTCCCCTTCCCTGGCTCCCTCCCTTCTTTGCTGGGCCACATCTTGGGGAGGATCCATCGATCTTGGAAGTGCCCAACAGAGCATCTGGAGCTCAGGCTAGGCTGCATTCCCCAGCAACTTCTCCAGGTTGCTGGGTACTGGTGTGGATGCTGTCTTCATATTTGATGGGATTATTAGCACAGGGGGAGAGGGAGGGGGGAAAGAAAGCATTAATTGATCTGGTAATAGAGTTAATAGAAGCTCTTATGAGCTTGCCCATTAAGAATAATTAAGGAGGCGTGAGTGAGGGGAGGAGAGTGAAGGGAAGTCCCCTGAGACTGGAGCAGGCTGGCTTGGTGGGGCTTTGCGGAAGGTCCACACCTTCTGCCCTGGGCCTTCATCCCCAAACCCTCTTGTGTCCCTTCTCCCAAGGTCCCAGGCAAATCCAGCTCCTCTAGCTGGGACTGGGGCAGCTAGAAGCACTGGTCACACTGGACCTGGGAGGGAGGGTGGAGGCTGGGGTCCTCCCTGTCGATACCCAGACAAGGCTGTGGTCCTGTGGGAAGTCAGAGGAAGGAGCTGGGACCAGAGAGGATGGAGTTCTTCCAAAGGTCTTCCAGAAAAAGGTGAACACCAGTTTTTACTGGGCTTTTCAGGGGTGTTGGGGCTCCTTTGACTCACTGGCTGGCTTGGCAGGAGTGGCATCCCTGAGCCAGGCTGCAGTCACCATGGACCCTCCAAGCTGGGAAGGGCTGGACTGGAGACGGGATGGCTGAGCTCTGGCATGGAGAAAAAACCCAACCTTCAAGCAGTTGGTAAACACAATTGTTGAAAGAAGAAAAGAGCAGCTCGGCGGGGTCAGGGGTTAATACAGACAGGGCTACTACTACAAACAGCAGGGAAAACAGGTGGGATTTCAGTGGCTGATAAGAGGAGGCAGCAGGGACAGGCGTGCGGTGGGACTTGTGAGCCTGGCGGGACCAGCCTGGCTGTGGGACAAGGGGCTGCCAGGCCCCTGGGTGTGATGGAGGGTAAGCTCTCCACTCCTTCCCTGCCCTGTCCCATGGCAGGCAACCCCCAGACTCCTAGAGACACAATTCCCTACTTTCCCCACCTTGCAGGGCTCATTGTAGGTGTGTGCCTGGCTTGGTCAGTGCTGCCAGCTACCAGCACGGAGCTGGACTCCAGGAAGCTGGGAGGCACACGCCAAATAAACAAGGAATTCAGAGGATGAGCGCGGTGCTGCAGGTCCGCCTGCAGCAAACAGCTGTGTCGCAGCTGCCAGGCGGTGAGAGTACCTGGGGAACCTCAGCAGGGCTGGCCCCAGCTGCTTGTCCAGCCCTGAGATGGAGCTGGAGGCAGAAAATAGGGACCTGCCTTCCCTTGCCCCCTGCCCCCGAGTGGGCAGGCAGGCAGCCCGGGCTCACTCTGCCTGCAAGCTGCCCCCAGGAGGGGAAAAGTTCCCCTGGCTCCCAGCTCCTCTGCCTGTGCCTGCAAACTCCCAGCCCATCCATCTGTGACCAGCCAGGACATGCAGCCAGAGCTCGGGTTGCTTTGAGTGGCAGGTGGATTTTGTAGTGGGCACTGAAACAGAGACACCAAGCAGTGGGGCTGGACCAGCTGTGCCCGATGTTCTCCCCCAGCCCAGACACCTCGGTTTGCCTCTGCCCTCGGCTTTGTAGCTCAGCCCTGACCCTCTCTGCCCATCCCCTGAGCACCCTGCAGGTGCAGTGCCTGTGAGTCTCGGAGCAGCCCTGCTAACCAAACCCACACATGTCCTGCCCACGCCACACAGAGGGTGGCTTTGTCATTGTGCAAGCTGCATGGCAGCCCTGAGGCTGCCATGGGGAGATGGGCTGGCTTCTCCCACCAGCAGGATGCCCGGGGCACCCCACCCAGGGCGGGCTGCAGGCAGTGCCTGCGGGAGGACGAGGCCTGCCCTGTTGCCCCCCAGGCTGACACAGTGGGTGATGCTGCCTGTGTTTGTTTGCTTTGAGAAAAGGAGTGCTGTCCTGGGGAGATGGGCTGGCTTCTCCCACCAGCAGGATGCCTGGAGCACCCAGCCCAGGGCGGGCTGCAGGCAGTGCCTGCGGGAGGACGAGGCCTGCCCTGTTGCCCCCCAGGCTGACACAGTGGGTGATGCTGCCTGTGTTTGTTTGCTTTGAGAAAAGGAGTGAAACCAGATCCAGTTGTGCTGCTATTTGTGGTGAGGCCCCAACCCAAACACGGGGGACAAGGTAAACAGAGGCAGGAGGCCAGTGCTCGCTGGAGAGACAGCGTCCCTCTTGCAAGTACCTTGGACACAGGGAAGAGTTCCCACGCTGCTTCCCAGGGCATCCATCTCTGCCTCTCCTAGCCCCACCTGCAGCCCTTCTGAATCCTGTCTGGAGCAGAAAATCCAATTTGCTGGTGATTTTGTAGCATATTGCTATGCCATGTGCCAGGTACCAACATGAGGACCAGGCTGGTGGTGTTAACCTGGAGAGGTCCCTGGACTCTCCCACCACTTCAGCTGATATGAGTGGCAGAGGGTCCCTGTGAGGAGGTTGGTGACATCTTAAAAGCTGCTGCAACACTAGCTGGTGGCTTGGGAATGCCCATATGCTCTGCCTGGCCCTGGGGAGGGCAGCCAGGGCCAGCAGGCTCCGAATATTGATTATGGCTGGGATGCTGATGGAACATCTTCCAAGCCCTGCCGTTGCAAAACCACAGCCAGATGTCACCATTTTAAGCACCCCATGGGTGGAAAGAAGTAGTGCCTGCTAAAAGGAGCCCAAATAACCCAAATCACCCTGTGTCATCATCACCCATGGGTGCTGAAGCCACTCATTGCCACCACAGATCAAGCATGTCCTGTGTGACTGTGAATCACCTCTGCATGGGGTGACACCCTTTCTCCAGTGAGAACACAGGCTAGCTAATGGGGCTTGGGATCCTTCGTGGTAATCCTGAGCAACGATTTACACTTAATTAGCTAAATTAATATGAAAATAGACTCTGCCCAAGAGCCTACTAATAACTTTCTGTGTTAATGGCTTGGGCTAATACAGCTCCTCCCTGGCAGATTGCTGTGCCTCATGGTGGGGGAAGAAAGCCTGGCCAGGCTGTTGTGGGAGATGGAGCCACGTGTGCCACAGAGAGGGGCAGGAGGTTTTGCCACCAAGATGGCTGTGACTACAGCCTTTTCCCTTTTGTTCAATGACTGCTGCAGGTCTGATGTGATCAGGGCTATAAGATATTTAGTTACAGCCTAAGCACACTGAGGTGGCTCAGTGGTGGCTTTCTTGGTCCTAAATTTGGTGCTGCATTGGTTAGCAGGGTCTAAATATGAATAAAGAGGCATTTTATTATTGAGGCAAATGCTACAACAGGAAGGAGTCACGTATAACTAGAGCAGAGATTAAACAGCAAAAAATAGTCACTGTGAAGAGCCAGCCCAGGAGCTGTATTCAAACACGTAACATTGTGCTTATCAAGCCACATAACATTGCAGCTGACACCTGTGAGCTTGATAAGAGCTCATCTACAAAAACCCTCAGTGCTTCCCCTCTCAGGGTCCTCCAGCAGATGGAGAAGACTTCTGCAAGGCTGCTGGTCATCAGGAGCAAATCGGTTGGTACCGGCAGGGCACGGGAGGGATAGAAGGAGCAGAGCTCCCAGGTTGGCCTGAAAGTTGGTGGATCACAAGAGGCAGCCGTGGGTGAGGTGAAAAATGGCATGTAGAGTCAGCTGCTACCAAGGAACAAAACTAACAGTACGTTGGTTAATTAATTAGTGTAAATTAATTGATGGATAATGGATTAATTTTTATCAAGCCAAGATGTTGCTTTTAAAATGTATTTTACTTTTAAAAAGGCCTCTCCACCCCAGGCTAGTCTGCTCCCAGGGCACCAGAGGACTGGCTGATAAACCTGCAGACTCACATGATGGACATGACCCAAGAACCAGCTTTGATGGCTTTGCACTAGAGCACAAATGCACGGGAATGTCAGAGCGTGCCTGATCTTCCTATGTGTTTGGTTTCTTAACTTGTCTGAACCCTGTTAAACCTGATTGAGGCTAATATGGGGTGGATCCACTCAAAATGTCTTACAATGGCCTGGGGTCTCCCCAGTCATCATGGTCTCTCTTTGATTTCTTGCTGTCCAGGAGCCCCCCCAGCACCTGTAATTGAATATCGAAGGGAGCAGCACTGCATTAATCACTGCAGTCTGGCAGAGCTGGGCAGATAGATCTTCCCAGCACGTAAAATAACTCATGTTAACCATTGCTTGTGATTTATCCTCTTCTCTGTCTTGTACATGAATTATTCAGGGTGGTGCTGGGGGAAACTGGGCAAGGAAAGCCAAGAGAAAGTCCCGTGGCTGGTGCAGGACCCCGCTTGCCTGGCTGGGAGGGCAGAGCAGGAGGCAGTGGGGTTCTCCCTCCAGCCCTGGGAATATCCAGGCTGCAGGATGTGCTTGGCTGGGGTCTTCTCTCTCACAGGGGCTGCTGGAAATTCATTCCACAGTCAACAGCTATGTGTTGAACTCTCTGAGCATCTCCACCTAGGCTTCTCGGGATAGGGTCTCCTTCCCACCTGCCTTTGTGCTGGCTGCAGGGCTGTGTCCGTCATTGGCGCTGCATTTGTTTTGCTGTGGGTATTTTTCTTCAGCCCCAATTATGCTCAGGCTTACACCAAAACAAACAGGCCTGGGACGTGGAGGTACCTGGCTGGCTCAGACAGGCTGGTGCCACGGCTGGCCCTGGGGCTGATAAAGGACCCTCCATGTCGCTGTGCTGGAGTCTGGGCTTGCAAAATGTGACATGATTTCTCCTGACAATTAATCACTGGGGAGCGGGCAGCACCAATTAATAGGTAATTTGCCTCATTTTAGGTCAGGGTTTCTAGGCTGGACTCCTTTTGGCCCTCTACTCTGGGATGGGCAGTCCCATTGCAGCACCTGGATTCAGAGTCCCGAGGGAGCTGGTGGGTGGAGGGTGAGGGTTGGTGCCCTGGTGATGGCAGCCAAGGAGTTACTTCCCTGGGCAAGCAGGGATATTAGCAGCAAACCCCGAGATTGGGAACATGTACCCAGCTGGGATGAGGATGTGACCAGCCTTGCACTCACCACCACTATTGTGCCCCAGCCAGGCTGGCAGCAGGTGTCTGGCCCAAGCCATGGGGTGTTTTGGGCCTGGATGCTTTCAGGGGTTCAGGTCCCTGCATGACCCTATGTGGGGGCAGAAGAAAGGGCTGCTGGCTTTGGATTTAAGGGTGATTTGAGATCCTGGCCTCTAATGCCAGGAAATGAAAATATTTCTGGTCTACACTTGCTTTAGGAAAGGCAGCAGTGAGGTGGCTGGTGGCACAGACCACATCCTGCTGCACTGAGTGCTGATCCAGGAGCTCCAAAACACTTCAGTGGAGGAGTACAGGATGGGAGAGTAATTTGATGCTCTGAGTGTCCAGAAGAGATCCTGCTAGAAATACCCATCTGACACGCTTCTTGAGATAAAGCAGGAGAGGCGGCTTTACTTTAGCTTATCAGACACATTTCCTCCAGAGAGATCTCCATCAGCTTGGGGAGGAAACTACTGAATTTTTGTGTTTTGGTGCCTTTTTTCTTCTTGAAATTTTTCAAGGGGAGCAAAGATCGTTGGGAAAAAAAATGTTTCACTTGGTCCTTATTTTGTTGGCAAGAAAGTTTTAATTTGGAAAGTTTTTGTCTCTGTTCTCTTTCAGTAGCAGAAATAGATTTTAATATTTTTTTCCACAAAATGAGACGAAGTAGAAAATACCACCTGGAGACTGAGGTGGAACAGAATTTTTTAAGTTGAAGAAGAACAAGTGACACACTTGGAAAGCTGTATTTCTCATAATTATCCAATGGAGATAAAATGAAGCACAAGCACGATGTGGGAATTTCCTTCACTACTTCAAAGCCGGATTAAAGAAATTCCATTTTTCAGGGAAAGAAGCAGATAATCAGAAAGCATTTGCAGACCTCCCCATCCCCAGGAGCTGACCCCCTGCCTCCTACCCAGACTCTTTGCCCATGCTGGTGGGGTACAGAAAAACACTGCAAATGTCCTCACCCTGTGAAGACCCATGAGGGGTTTTGTTTGGCCTTGCCTGCTGTGTTTCACTGCCTGCATCTGCTCTCACCAGTCCTTGCTGGGCAGATTTCGGGGTTTCAGTGCCCCCAGCCCTCCCAGTCCCATCACTGCAGAGGTGTGACTACCAGCCTTCTCCTCTTTCCCAGGACCACTTCCAGGCACTAGGGCTCTCAACAGGGACCTCCTCTCCAGGGCATCTCCTCTTGAGGAGGTAACGACCTCTGAGGGAACAGGAGCTATTTAGTCTAAAGAAAAAGAGGCTGAGGGGAGACCATATTGCTCTCTACAACTATCTGAAGGGACATTGTAGAGAGGTAGGTGCTGGTCTCGTCTCACAAGTAAATAGTGATAGGACAAGAGGGAATGGCCTAAAGCTACATCAGGGGAGGTTTAGGCTGGACATTAGGAAAAAAAATTCTTGGAAAGAGTTGTCAGACATTGGAACATGCTGCCCAGAGAGGTGGTGGTTGAGTCACCATGCCTGGATGTGTTTAAAAGCCATATAGATTTGGTACTTGGGGATATAGTTTAAGGGTAAACATGGTAGAGTAGCATTAAAAGTTAGACTGGATGATCTTAAAGGTCTTTTCCAATCTAAATGATTCTGTACTTCTCTGATCTTCCTCCAGCTCTAGCACCCCTCTGTCCCTCACCAGCCCCAGATGTCCATGCAGTGGGGCATGTGAGTGGGCTGCTGTGGTGCCAGGCAGGACGGCTGCTTGCTTGGCACAAGCCCAGGGAGCTGTCATCTCACTGTCACCATGCTGCTAAGTGTCAGGTACTCAGCATCAGTGCCCCAAAACCCACCAGCAGCTTCAGCAAGCTGCAAGCATGAGCAAACGTGGTGCAACAGTGTCTCATGAAAACTTCTGCAAGGCTGTGAGCACATGAAACAGCAGTTTTGGTGTGGCAGCACACAGGGACCAGACAGGGGGGAGCACAGCCAGCCCTCAGGATCTGAAAGTGCCTTCATCCATTTGACCTTCTAGCTCCTTCATCATGGTTTCTGAAAACTATTACCACCTGCTAGCATTGTGCAAGTGCCCTCTTGCACCCCGGGTTTGGGAAATGCAGCCCTGGGATGATGTGCTTCCCACTGATGTATCCTAGAACCACTTCCATTACATTTCCTTCAATTTTTTTTCCCTAAATCCCTCTTCTATTTCAGTGAGGAAAACACTTCTCCAGCATCCCAGGTTTTCTGCTCTCGTTTTCAGCTCTGTGTTAACCCATCCCAGCCATTGTTGAACACAAGGTTTGAGTTTGCCAATAGTCACGGGGCATTTCTCCATTGCTCCAGCACTCACATTAATGGCCTTGGAGGCTTCTGTGGGCCACAGGCAGGGAAAACAGGCACTGGAAGACACAGCAGCTCGAAGGGAGGCATAAGCAGGACAAATAATCCTTGCTGTGGTGTAGGCAGGGCTGGGGATGTGGTGGACCACCAGTGAACTGAGCCCCTTGCCAGCCTGGAAGTGGAATTAGGTCCTTAGAATGAGAAATTTCCAGGCTGTCATTGACCTTCAATGCCCAGCAGTGCTGGGTGTGTGGTCAGGGTGGTTAGAGCATTAGGTAGCTGATTGGGGTGGTGATGGATGGGCACAGTGTTTGGGGCTCATTAATTTCCTGGCAGTGATTGGCTTGTCACATCCTATAATGCAATCAAAGTGGGAACACAGCTCACTCAGGGGAGTACAAGGAGCCCTCAACTGGGGGACAGGGCACTGCCTTGCAACATGCTCCAGCTGACAAAAATTCCCCACCACTGTCAGATTTTAATCCTGATAAATGCTGAACACCTGTAGCACAGCTCGGCCTTGGCCCTCTAACCCTCAGCAGGGCCACCGCTCTTTTTTGGCTGATTTCCCCTGGTTCCTCAGGGAAAGGTGGCTGAGCAGCAGATGCTAGAGCTCAGCTTAGTGTTGCCTTGAGCCTCCACCACCCCTGGGGTGCAGGTCTCCTGGGAAGCCTCTTCCTTCAAGCATGGAACTCTGGGTGGGCTGGACCACAGCGTTCCCTCCCTTCAGCTTGGCTGCTGCCAGGTTTGGGACTTGCCTGGATCTCTGGAGCAGAGGCTTGGTTGTTCAACAGGAGTGATCTCCCCAGGCCAGACATACGCTGGGCTCTGGGGAGCGTGTGCTGGGTTACAGCTGGCACCAGCATGGCCAGGAGATGCTGTGGGACAGGGCTGTGCTGAGGGATCAGGATGGATGAGCTCCTGCTCCCTCCTGGCCTGGAACTCCCCAGATCCCCAACCTCCTCTCCAAGAAGCTGCTACTTCCCGTGCTGTGAAGAAATGGGAGAGCACAGAAACAAAACAACTTAAAACCAAAACAAACCGTGGTGACAAACACGAGCAGCATGGCTGTGAGCCAAGGCACTGCTCACCCACCCTGGGGACAAGCTCAGAGGGATGCATGGCCCCTCTTGCCAGGCCTGTGGAAGGGGGAGACCAACTTTTCTGGCTGTGGCATTGTTCTGCAGCATCTGAATAAACACCTGGCCCGGGACACCCAGGCAAAGGGCACATCCCATCCCGTGCCCAGAGTCTTCAAGAACACCCCTTTTGCATCTGCCTTAGGCATCTTCCCCTGCTCAGCACACAGGGCTCTGGCTTTGCCTGATGAGGCTCTCAGGTGGAGCAGGTCGGGTGCTCAGGTGCAGCAGGTGGCCTCAGGTGCTCTCAGGTGCAATGGGCCTAGGACAGGCTCTGGGTCACTCCGGGAGAGTAATGGCACAAGGATGCTGCAATGTCCAGAGCTGCTGCTGTTCCAAAGGGCAGCAAAGGACTCTGTGCAACCAGCTCCAGAGCCATCAGCAAGCAGAACCTGCCAAGTGATGTCAGGGTTATAATTTTTTCCCTACCATTCATGAACTTTAACTTAAGCATGTCGGTGCTTGGAAACCTCTGCACCCCTCATTTTACTCCATGCTGAATCAGAACTGGCCCTTGGGTAGTAAAGACCTGCTGCTCCCCCAGCCTGCTTCACTGTGCAGCACTGATACCTCCTGGAGAGACACTCTTCTTCCTGGAGTTGGGGAGTGCAGGCTCCTGGACAGAGAACAGGTTAGCAGCCTATTTTGTGTCTGTTATCCAAAGCACTGAAAGGGCTGCAGATGAACTAAGTGAGGAACTAAGTAAATAAAGGATTGACCTTCTACCCTCAGGGGCCAGAGGGCAGCTACGAACTAGTACTAATGTGAAATAGAGAGCCAAACTTTGCAGGCACTGGAGGAATTTGCCCTGGAAGCATCAAAGGAAGCAAAGGACTCGTGTGTTGCCCTGTTTGCATCAACACAGGGATGATGGCCCTGCCACCCAGGGCTCTGGCCAGTAGCTCTGGGAGGGACTCTATGTTGGCTCAAGGGCTGAAGAAGGAAAGAGCTATAGGGAAATCCCTGACTTGGAGGCCTGAGGCTGTTCACACTTGCAGTGTGATGTCCCATGGGCAGCTCAGCAAAAGCAAGTAGCTGTGTTTCCCACAGTGTCATCCTGCAAAGTCATCATGGGGGTAATTCATGCCCTGCAGATGGGTTAACATAGGACTTGGTGTTTTTATGTCAGCCCTGTGGGTGCTGAGAGCAGGACTGCTACAGAAGCTTGGGTCATGCAGTACAGTCTTTAAAAGGCTTTCTGAAATAAGAGGCTACATCTACATGTCTCAGGCTGGGAAGCCAACATCCCCAGTTACTTTCAGCCATATGCAAATGGGCACATGGCTGACAGTCATACGATAGAGGCAGAAGACCACGAGGGATGGATGGGTCAATAGGAGGTGGCAGATGGACATGGCCACTGGAGAGAGGGAAAGACAAATGGATAAAGGTCAGAGCTGGGGAGTGCTGGAGATCAGCAGAGCTAAGATTTGATGGGGGTATTTTGTTCTGACTAAGGGAAGTTGGACCAAGGGATGTTTTTGTTGTTGTTGCTTTTCTTGGTCTCACACAGGCTAGGAAGAGAAGTGAGACTCTGCCTGTGTTATTAATAGCTGGGGACACGTGGGCTGGCACAGAATACTTGTAATGAGCCCCCAGGATCCCAAATGCTGGGTAAGGCATGGCTGATAGCCAGGCAGTAGTTCAGTCACAGGATCATGATAATGTCACAAACCTCCCTAGGCCTGTTGCATTATGAAGGGCTGTGAGTGATTTACACACCGTTAACAGCTAACCATTCTGTGTGTTAGGGACAGCACAACTGGACCCTCTGGGCTACTTATGGCTCCACTTGCCAATTCAGTTGATCCCTGGGAATGACTCTTCCTTGCAACCGATGCCGTGGTACTGCACTTGCCTTCCCCCTGGTGCAAAAATTCCCCAATCCCCCAAAGCACCCTGTTAAGAACTTCCACATCTCATTGAGCTGTTATTAATAGGGGGATTGTCTGGTGTCACTGCACAGGCATAAAATACATTAACATTATCACATAATCTTATTTAGCAAACACTTGTGTCGCTTCGCCCTTGGTAATTGCATTTGGGAGATGAAATATTTATGAAAGGGGAGAAGGAAATGTCTTGGCTCATCTCCTCTAAGCAGTAAAAGTCTTGGGGGGGAAAAAATGCTGGGGGAATTGTGGGAGCCTGGGAAGGAGACGTCAGCACTGCCGCTTTACTCACATTTGAGTCTGGTGTTTGATGGAACTCAGTCTAAAGTTGAGCTTTGCCTCTGAGATTTTCCTGGAATTCAGCCTGGGGTTTTGCAAGGGCTCTTCTTCCTGCACCAGGCTGTGTCAGACCCCAGTGCTCTCCTGGCTCTCCTGCGTTAGCTCTTCCTTATAATTGCACCTGCACGGCCCCCCGGTGGGGCTGCACTTGGGGCTCAGCTCCAAGGATGCTGCCCGCTAAGCACGATGATTGATTAGGATTTCTCCTATGACTGAAATCCGTCCAACCAGCCCTGCATTTCTCCGTAGGACCTCACAGACCAATCGCAGTGTCTGACAAGCAGAGTTTCATCCTGGACACAGCAACCGCGGCTTGGAAGCTCCGATCTGCGTGTGCACTTTTCGCCCCACCTCTGAAGCCCCGGCTCCTGCCGCTTTCAGTTTTGGGAGAGGTTTGCAGCAGGGTATGAGCTGCTGGAAGTTGTCCCTGTTTCTCAGGCCATGCTCAGAGCTCAGCTACGGCGCCGATACGGAGGGAAATGTCTCGGACAATTATTTTGGTGCCTCGGGCAACGCTATTCCCTCGGAGCCTTCAAATATTTGTCCCCAAAAATTAAAGCTCATTTCCCAACCTGCAACCACCCCCCGTCCCTCTGTGTCCCTGGTATCCGTGGGTGATCCCACTGGCCAGCGAGCCTCTGCGGGCTCTGCTGGGGACCCGCAAGCTCCCGCGCAGGTAGCAGTGACATGAAACAGGGACTACACAAAACCCCGACCTTCTCGGTACTGGAACCGGCAATTCAAAGCCGCTGGTGATGTGCATGGGACTGAAAGAACCAGTGTCACCTACTCTCCCCCACGACTTCTGTTTACATAACATGTTTTAATTTTTTCTGTCGTGCTCTCTTCTTAAACTGGTTTTCGGGATCCCACCTGGGCGGTTAGAAGCAGCATCCGCAAAGCCCTTCGGATGCAGGCGGCTCTGCCTTCTCCCCGTGCTTGCTCGGTGAAGCCAGGGAAGCTGGAGTACTGGAAATTCCAAGTAATTACAGGTGAAAAATACAACGACCACAATGGTGTAGAATGTACTTAATTAATTAATTAAACTTACGTGTGTGGGGAACGCTATTGACATAAATAGCCGATCGTTTCAAACCCGGATAATCTCTCGCGCTCCCCATCCCGCGGCATCGGTGGCCCGGGAAGAGCCCGATTTGTGTTTTACCGCGCGGGTGGCGGGCAGGTAGTGTCACAGGGGGAGGGTTTGGAAACCCCCATGATTTTCTATTTCTATGGGGTTTTTGGGGGGGTTGCGTATCACGGTTAATCCCTCACGCCCCGCCCCTGCGCGCCGTCTGAGCTGCTGCAAGACGGGCGGGGAGTTTTACCGGAGCCCTCACAGAACTTCGGATCTATTTCTGCCGGCGAAGGAAACGCGTCTGAACCCTGCCTTGTTCCCCTCGCTACGGGAACGGAGGTGACCCCGGGCAGGGTGAGGAGTCGTTCCCGCAGCCGCCCACCTGTGCAGCACCTGCCGGGGGCGGGGGGGCTGCCCCTCCTGCCCGGCCCTCCTCTCAGAGGCTGAGGCAAACGGCCCAAATTAGGTTTAAGTTTACCCGTTGGTTCTGCCATAATTTGTGTTTGCTTTTTGCTTCCTAATTAACCTTGGGGACGGGATGGGGGTGGAAATACACGGCAGGATTTACTGAGGAGGGTTTTGTGGGTTTTATAGTTAAATCCGAAACAATCTTCGGAGTAATTAAGACCATTATTATTGGATCTTTCTGTTCATTAGTGAAAGCTACTTTGTTAGCGGAGCCAGCAGGGCGTGCACGGGGTGTGTGGAGCTGCCTGTGCTCCTGCCCTCGAGGGCTGCTTTTAAAATGGGGAGGCCGGGGAGAAGAGAGACACAAATCTGTTGGCAAAACAGGACTTTGTCTGCTGAGGAAAAGGCTTGGGGCTCGGAGATAAAAGCAGCC
>NW_009953651.1:4242471-4246542 GCF_000747805.2 Chaetura pelagica | reverse complement strand
AGCGCCGGGTTGCTGTGGGCTTGGAGTGTGCAGGCCGACCTGCCCTCCGGGGCTTCCCGGCACCCGCATTGCGTGGCCTGTGCATGGGATGAGTTGTGACAGTTCTCTTCCCTCTTTTGAAGCCATTTTCTCCATGCAGCCAGCAGCTACAAGGATGCGAGTGTCCGGTCTGTTCTCAATACTGATTTTTGGTAGATGACAACTGCCCGCAGGAGGTGTCGTTGACGGGGCGCGGAGCCGGCCACGGTCCCCACCCGGGCTCCTCTCCCCTCCCCCTGGTCCCGCCGCTTCTTCACCGCGTAGTAACTCGTAGCCCCTTGGTCGTTTGTAACCATAACGGGGAGAAATATTGTTGCGGGCGAAGTTCGGGCAAAGCTGCGGCTCCCGCTACGTCGGGCACTTTATACTCATTAAGTGGAGCGGCGCTAAGTCATTACTTTAATAAGGAGTTATGCTGAATACAAGGGGCCACGTTTCCAAAGCCATAAATTACAACTGTCAGTGCGCATTCGAGGGATCAACAGAGCTGGGAGTAATTATTTACAGCGTGCTTTATAGAACAATTAAATATTCCCCAAATGCTGTTAATTGCTTTTAACGCGCAGGGAGCGCGGGCCGCCCTTCCCGCGGAGCCGGGGAAAAGCTGCGGCCGGCGGGGGGGAGCTCTGGGGAGCGGCGGTGTTGGGGGAGTCTCGGTGGGATGCGCGGAAAACGAGATCCCGCGTGGGAAGCCCCGCACGGTGGCGGGGGACCGGCTGGTGGGTGCGGAGGTCGCCCCGCTTCGCTGTCGCTGCGGTGCTCAGCCCGGGCCCTCCCCGCCCCGTACGGGCAGCAGCTCCTAATTGGTTTCACAGGAATCGGAACGGCAGAGAAGGAGCTGCGGGAGTTGTTGGACGTACGGAAGGGTGAATAATCACCCGGGGCTTGGGGGGGTCCAACGAATTAAACGAATTCAGAAGCGAGAAGGGCAGGAGTCGGGGTGCGCCCTTCTGCTGATGGGGAGAGGGGACGTTTTTCACTGTGTCGGTGTCGAAGCGGTCCCAGACCTTTAGAAAATCAGGAGGATTTTGCAGGTTCCAGAAAGCGTTGCTCGAAGTGCAGGTTTTAGATTGAGCCCAGTGCGTTTTGCTGGGACCCTGCCAAGGTCCCAGACATGCCACTTTTGTCCCCGGTCCCTGCAGGGGGGTTTGTATTTCACAGCAGTTCCCCGACCAGCAGCTGCGAGGCAGCTTGTGATGCTGAGCTCCTGGGAGCCCCCAGCTGCAGAGGGGCTTGGTGGCCAAGGGGAGAAAGCCAGCAAGGCAGAAGAAAATGGGAATGGAGGCTGGAGGTCAGGCCCTGGTGGGGCTGCCCGTGCTAGCAAGAGGCAGATGCACCCGATCAATGAGAAAACCTGAGAAAGGATCCCCAGGCCTTGGGTGGGGGTGGGGGAGTGGGGTGGGGTGTGAGAGAGGAGCCTTATGTGGCACAGGCAGGGCCCTCTTCTCCCTACTGTCTCTTTGCACAGATATACTGAGCCCCCAGCCCTCAGCTGGAACGGGATTGAACCACTGCTTTGGAAATGAGCCTGTCCCAGCACATGCTCAGGGCAGATGAGAGGGGTACAAAAGTTTCAAGGCTGGCAGGAGTATGCAAGTGTTTGTCGGTGCTTGAAGGGGGTGAGACAAGTAGAGACCAAGGGCAGTGGTCTCCAATGGACTGATTTTGCAGCAGCTTCTTGCGTTTGTCAGCTCCTGCATTGAAGTTTTTCTTCCACCTCCAAGGAGGGCTGATTCAGCTTGTTGTGTTTCCTGGAGAGAAGAAAATATCTGGCCAGAAAATAAACCCCACTCCCCTAAATAGCTCTTTGGACAAACATCTGAAAATACCTTTCTCCCCGGGGTCTGATTAAGAGTATGATCTCCAAATTTTTTTTATTTAATTTTTTTTTTTTTTTTCAGTGTGACATCAAGAGCTGTGGCAAAGAGGGACAAATCCAGCCCTCAGAAGGTGGAAGGATGCTGCCCAGGATTCTGCCTCCAAACACCAGCCAAGCAGAGCCAACTGGACTGGGGCACTTCTGTCCCCCATCCCAGGGATAGATCCATTTGTAGGGTCATTGGATGCAGCTTGAAGCAGGTAAACTCTTCCAATTGGGATGTGAACTTGAAAGCACCAAGACTGACCCTTATGTGTCCTGGTCTGTGCAGCACCGCATGTACTGTTAGTCCTTTTTAACCCCAGAATTAGGGAGTTGGATGCAAAGGCTATAAAAGCATTGCCAGCTCTGGTAAGACAGGGCATTTCCAAAGCCTCGTGCTCTACACCATTACTTGAGCCCCAGCCTCAGAGAGCTGAAGGGGAAACTGAGGCAAGGAGCAATTTGAACTGGAGCGTCTGAACCAGGTGTTGTCCTGAGGCTTAAATGTGAAGTGCCCAAAATTCTTAATGCCAGGAGCTGCATGGCTTTCCCAAGGATGCAGGTGACATCTGCAGCTTGTGCAGGGATTAAATCCTGAGGCTCTGCGTCATCCCAAAACCCATATATAATTCGCATTGACTTCCAAGAGTCTTGAATCCCAGTTGGGACCTAGCCCTGACTTCTCCTTTGTTCTCACTGGTGGAGGGAGACCCTGTTACCTTTGGTCTCTCTTCTGGAAGGTTTTATTGCCTGAAAGCCCGTACCTTGGACTCAGCAGCTGGGGGCTGTGACCCTCATTAGCCAGTCTGGCTCACTGGTGGAGACCTTATGATTTTTTGGGGACAGTCCCTCAGGAGCCTATGGCATCTGCTCAGCCTTGGAGATCTCTGGCACAGAGAAGGCTGAAGGCTTTGCCCAGCATCGACCAAGACCTCTGGGATGCTCAAGCAGCAGCAGGCAGCTGTGTTATTTACTGGAGAGGGCACCTGGTGGGTCTCGGTAGCAGAGCTGGGTCCCCTTAGATGTCAGAGCTCGCTGGCAGGGGACAGTGTGGCCCTGTGCAGGGCTGGCACGGCGTGCTCTGCCGCTTCCCTGTGGAGACAAACTGACATGCTCAGGGCTGGTGAGCAGGTCCTGCCCCACATATGCCCTGTGGGAAAGGGTTGGAGAACAGGCTGTTCCTGGAGAAGGGCAAAGGCAGCTGCAGCCCCGGGGGATGAGAAGACCTCCTGCCCGGGGGCAACCTCCCAGCCCCGGATGGCCCCAGCCCTCGCTCCCTCCCTCCCCTCCCAGCTCCTCCTAACCACAAGGACTTTGGTTGATGGAGCTGGCGCCAGCGAGTTCCCTGAAGAGTTCAGAAGTCAAGAACTGAGGCAGGTACAGGGAGGGGGGAAACCCGACCCCGGTGGGCAGGCAGGGCTGGGCGGTGGGGGGGGCGAGCTGGCATAGGTGGGTGGCCATGAGAGAAGCACCCGCTGTGCCCCCACAGCCTCCCTAGTGCGGAGCCTCAGTGACCCGGTGGGGGTCTTGGGGTGTCACAGCAGGATTGTGGCTTGGGTGGGGATGTCAGGAGCCCATGAGCACTGGCATGTCAGAGTGTGTGTGTCTGTGTCCGGGGGTGTGTTACTGCATGTTGTGGGAGGGAAAGCGTGTGTGAATACACACAGTAGTGCAGGTGTGAGAGAGAATGTGTGTATGTGGCTTTGTGAGGGCGCAGGGAGGGTTGTGTCTGTGAGGAGTGTGTGTGAATAATCGCGCAACTGTAGGGGTGTGTACGATCGGAAGTGTGGGGGTTACGAGGCAGCATGGGTGCCTGGAGGCTCGTGAGGGTGCTGGTGAGCGTGTGTACGTGTTTGTGAGGGTGAGGCCATGCAAGTGGGCATGTGTGTGAGAATAAGCCGATAAGTCTGGTGGTGAGTGGGTGGGTGCATGGGCAGCAGGAGTTTCTATGCCAGTGCATCTGTATGTCACGGGTGATGCCCAAGAACGGGCTGTCTCGTGGGACCCCCACAGTGCACTAAATCACAGGCACATTGCAGACACAGAGAGCAGCCAGGGAGGAGGCCGGCACCAGCCCGGGCAGGGAGGATGGAGCAGGCTTCCCAGTTCCGGCAGAGCACAATCCAGCGTGGAAATCCTCGACGCCGCAGCCGGCAGCGGCAGGCAGCTCT
>NW_009953651.1:4241684-4242408 GCF_000747805.2 Chaetura pelagica | reverse complement strand
CCGGTGGGGCCGGCCCCAGCGGGTGCCCCGTCCAGCCCTCGCACCGCCGCGGTCTGTGCTTCTGCCCCGGGGCAAGCAATGGGGCCTGCCCCGACCCTGGGCGAACAAGCACCCCCTCGACTCCACGCTGCCTCTCTGGGGGAGCTGTGCCTCGGGCGCCCATCGCCTTCGCCCACGATACTCCCCCCGTGGGCCTGGACACCCGTGGGGACTCTCCTGGCTGCCCCCCTTCCCCCTATTCTGGGGTCTGGAGGTGGAGGACCCCCCCCCCCGTCGGCTCCGCGGCTGTTGCCCCCCTTCCCCCTATTCTGGGGTCGGGAGGTGGAGGAGCCCCCTCCCTTCCTCCTCCGCGGCTGTTGCAGAAGTGTTGTTGACTTTTGACATTGAGACACCCCGCCCGGAGAAAAGGGGCCCAGTGGATCTGGGACTCCTCCAGAAGGGGATCTCCCGGCTTTAGCCCTCTCACGGGATGAGCTGGCAGCCCGCGAGGATTGCGGCCCAGGGCCCGAGCCCCCCGCGGGGGTTGGCAGTCAGGATCCCAGTCCCCAATAGCCCATGGCCACAAGCTCCGGGACAAAAAGTCCCTCTCCCCTGCCCGATACCTGTTACTGCTGAGGCACCGGGTGCCCACCGCTCCTTTACCTACACCAGCGGTGACTTTATAAGGCCCGGCCCGGGTGATGATTTTTAATTTTTTAATTTAATTTTTTTTTTTTTTTTGAGG
>NW_009953651.1:4239906-4240224 GCF_000747805.2 Chaetura pelagica | reverse complement strand
CCCGCGCCCCGCGGGGGAAAGCGGGATCCGCCCCCCGATGGACAGATCGGCCCGGATCGCCCTGGGAAGTCGGTCCCGAGGAGACCAGAAGCAAGCAGGGGTGGAAAATCCAACGCATTCCGTCTGCCCTAAACGCGTTGGTTTGTTTGTTTCTTTTCGTTGTTTGGTTTTTTTTTTCTGTGTAGGTCGTTTGAAAATGTGTCTGTCTGGGTTTTTTTGTTGTTGTGGTGGTTTTTGGTTTTTTTCTAGTTGTTGTCTTGCTTTTATTTTGGTTTTGATTTTTTTTTTTTTTTTCCTTCGGTTTTCTGTTGCTTTTTA
>NW_009953651.1:4234183-4235381 GCF_000747805.2 Chaetura pelagica | reverse complement strand
GGGGAAAGCGGGATCCGGCCCCCGATGGACAGATCGGCCCGGATCGCCCTGGGAAGTCGGTCCCGAGGAGACCAGAAGCAAGCAGGGGTGGAAAATCCAACGCATTCCGTCTGCCCTAAACGCGTTGGTTTGTTTGTTTCTTTTCGTTGTTTTTTTTATTCTTGTTGTCTTGCTTTTATTTTGGTTTTGATTTTTTTTTTTTTTCGTTCGGTTTTCTGTGTGTTTTGATGAGTTTTTTTAGTCCCTGAGACGCAACCCCGGAAAGGCGGGCAGGGACCGAACAGGACGGCAAACTCCTCACAGCACCTGCACCCCCGGGCGCCGCTTCCCACCGCCCGACCCAGCACCCGGGGAAAGTTTCCTTTAAGACAGGGAACAGGGTTATTTCGGAGGCACAGCCCGGCCCGGTGGAAAGGAAGGGAACCCGGCGGCCCCGACTTTGGCCCGCCCGGGTGAACCGGCCCGATACCGGCCGCTCGTAGGGAAGGTTTTTCCCGTGTCCACCGTAGCCGGGCTGGTTTTCCCCGATTGCGGCTCAGCCTTTCCCCCGCCAAAAGGGACTTTTTGGGGCGCTGAGCTGGGCCGAGCTCGGGCTGGAGCCACTTTGCAGACCGCCCGTCTTTTCCCGGTGTATGTGGGCTCCTCTTTCGCTGCTAACGAAGCAAAAAATCGGAGTAACGAAAAGAAAAAAAACCAACAAACCCCTAAAAAAACACAAACAACAAAACAAAGCAAAACAACAACGAAATTGCAACGGGGGAAACAAATCGGCCTCCGATCCTGCAGCGCCCGCACTGCCCCTTCTTCCCGGGGTTGGAAACCAAGGCCCGAGTTTTGCAAGTTCACGTTTAATTGCTGCTCGATGGCGCTCGGCTCGGGCACGGCCGCGAGCGAACGAACGGGCTGTTCCCCTGGCAGGCTCCGGGCTGATACTCATGGAGGCTTTTCCCGACCCGCCTGAGACACGCCGCGAGTTTTCCCCAATTTTAAAAATGTATTAATTTTTTTGGGGGGTGGGGAAAAAGAAAACAACCAACCCTAAAAAATTAAATTAAAAAACTCCACCACCAAGCAGCAAACCAAACCAACCAAACAAAAAACCCTCATAACGACAAAAAGCCACCAAAAACGAAACAACGAAATGCAACTCCCGTTCCCAGGCCGGGAAGTTACCTGCCGGGTCCGACCCGGTGGGGCC
>NW_009953651.1:4221902-4233967 GCF_000747805.2 Chaetura pelagica | reverse complement strand
GGGGGCCGGAGCCGCTCTGCTGATGTGTCGCTGCTTGCTTCTTTGCCTCTCATCCCCCTCCTCCTCCCGTGTCCCCCCCAGTGGCCCTCTCACCCTTCACTGTAACACGCCGTATAGGTCACCCCTACCAGAACCGCACGCCCCCCAAGAAGAAGAAGCCCCGCACCTCCTTCACCCGCCTGCAGATCTGCGAGCTGGAGAAGCGCTTCCACCGGCAGAAGTACCTGGCCTCGGCGGAGCGCGCTGCCCTGGCCAAGGCCCTCAAGATGACGGACGCCCAGGTGAAGACCTGGTTCCAGAACCGGCGCACCAAGTGGAGGTGAGGGGCTGGGGGGGTCAGTGGGCTCGGGGGGCCGGTACCGGGAGGAGTAGGCCCGGCTGCTGCAGGCTCTGCTGCGGGCACTGGTGGGTGCCTGTGGGCGTGCAAGCCGTGCCAGTGCGGGCGTCAGGAAGGTCACTCGTGTATGGGCTTGTGAATGCGGGTGTACACGTGTAAAAATGCATGTGTACGTATGCAGCCATGTATGTGTACGCAGCACCTGTGGGTATGAATGTGCACGTGGGTGTGGGGGGTGTGTGTAGGCCACGTGTGCACACCCCTGTGCATGTGAACACAACGTGCGTGTGCACACCTCTGGGCGGGCGTGCAAGCAGGGCGTGAGAATGCTTGTGTGTGAACCCCTGTGCACGCTGGTGTGCACACGCGCAGTGTATGCCTGTGCCTGTGTGTGAGCGTGCCTGTGGGTGTGTATGGAAGTGGGACGTCTGCACAGGGGTGCGTGTGCATTGTGCCTGCAGGCAGCGTGTGTTCTGCGTGAGCTGTGTGTGTGCTGTGTGAGCACACCAGGTCTGCAGGCAAGTAGGTGTGCGTTTATGCAATGTGGATGAATTAATGTGTGCACACGTGTGTGTGTGTGTGTGCAGTGTGCTCTGGGAGGGGTGCAGGCTGCACCTCAGGGGGCCCAGTGGGTGCAGCAGCTCCGTTGCCTCCTGGGCAGCAGCCCTGGAGACCTCGTTGCTGAAATGCTTCCCCCCCTCCTGCTGGGCGTGCCGGTGAAGCCGGGCAGCAGAGGAAGAGGTGTCTAGACTCACACGAGTCTTCCGGGCTCCGTGTCCTTGACCCTGCAACTTCCTGGACTGTCCCTGGGGGAGGCACCCCGGCTCTGGGAGCAGCCCCTGTCCTGGGCAGGAGACAGGCATGCTTCGGGGGAGACCTGGACAAGGGGCAGAGAAGGAGGGTGTTGTTGGGTGTTTGGGAGTAGGCAGGCAGTAGCTTCTTCGTGGTGAGGGAAAAGGGCTTCCCCAGGGTCTTCCCTAAGGGTAAATGGGACAGGGATTGTGTGTGGATGCAGAGACTGGATAAAAAATGGGGGACAAGGAACTTGAAATCAAGGGTATGGGTGAATGTTCCCTCTAGCAAGTTCTTCCCTACAGAGCCCATGGAGAAAGAGTAGCTCCCAGGTGCCAGGAAGTCTTCAGCTAGAGTCACCTCTGTTAGCCAGGAGCAGAGTCCTAGAAAAGGAGCAGTCCTGTAAACGGGGTCAGCTATGTCTTCAGACCTAGTTTCCTAAGGAAGTGAGGCAAATGCAGCTTGGCTGGATCTCCATCTGTCTGTCAATACTCCTTGCGTCTGTTGGCTAAGTTCATCCTCCCTTGGCAGAGGAGCAGAGGAGACAAACCTATTCATGTTTTTCACAAAAAACAGCTGCATTAAGGGAAATAAATACTGGTTCTGCCTAAGGGAAAAGCTGCAGCCTGACCTCAGCTGTAGTATTAGACATGAGAGAATCCCCACTGGCATTAGCCAGTGCATGCAAGCTCGTAAGCTCTGGTTTTTCTGCATCTGTGCATGTTGGGTATTGCAGTGGAGATGTGGGTACCTATGGCTGAAAGAACACCCAGCTGCACACTGGGCCCCTGCATGGGGTGGTTGGCTTTCAGCTGTGCCTGGAGCTCTGGGTGCTGGAAGGAGCTGCTTGCAGGCACAGTCTGAGCTGGACAGCAGGACTGTCTAAGGAAGGAGTTATTTATGCCCTCTGAGGGATTTAGCTGTTTAAATAAATGCAGGCCGAAGGGAAAGTCTCACCTCTGCTCCTTGCCCAGGCAGCTCTGCAGGAGGGAGGTAGCTGTAGGATCCCCTCCCCAGGTTTGGGCTCTTGCTTGAGACATGGTCATTAGAGGTTCAGTTCCTTCCTCTGACTGAACAGATTTGAACCTTTGAATTGCAATATGACATGAATGCATGAACAGGCCAGCTTCTTGGAGCAGGGAGATACTTGGGAGCCTGGAGCCTTTGCCCCAGCCAGGTGTTCTCAGCCACTGTGTTCCTGACCACCCTGGATGTGGGGCTCCCTCTCTCCTCCCAGAGCATCTCTTCATTGTGCAGGGAATAATTAAATATTCATCGAAGCAGAGATGGAGCTGCTCCTGGGCTGTGTGGGGAGGGCCCGTGCAGCTCTGAGCTCCCTCTCCCTGGGATGTCTGATGTGAGATGTTGACACAGTGATTAGAGCAGGGAGTGAGCCCTGAGCTGTCTGCTCTGGGTTGGGAGCCCTGGCCACACGCCTGGAGGCTTGGATACCCTGGAGGCCCATCATCCAGCCCTCAACTGCTTCCCCCGTGGGGACCCAGGAACACCCTGCCCTCTGCTCCAAGATGTCACTGTGGAGCTTGGAGCTGCCACTTCCAATCCTTGCAGCCAAAGATGAGACACCTCATGTCCCCCTGAGTTGTTAAATTAAAAAGCTGCTGTTTCCCCTGTCACTGATCCACTGAAGCTGCCAGGAGAGCATCAGCTGGGTGTGAATGAGGGGAGGGAGTGCTTTGGGACCAGCACTGTGAGCTGCCCCTGGGCTTTCCCAGCAGTATCACTGAAGGTGCCAGGTGATGTTCACCGGGAAAGCAGAGGTGCAGCCTCCAGGTGGACCTGCCATCCACGCAAGGGGGGAATGGGATTTTTCATTGTGGATTGAAGTGTGTTCAGGCCATTTCTACCTATCCCACCTCCTCCCCTCTGACAGCCCAGAGCTGGGACCCTACCAGTGCTGGAGAGGACCCTTGCAGGCCCCTAATTCCCTTCTCAGCAGGATCAGCTCTGCCAGTGTCGTTCCAGACAGATACGTGTCCAACCTGTTCTTAAAAATATCCTCCTTTGTCCTGACTGGACTGTTTATTCTGGGCTTTGATTTGTCTCACTGCCAAAAATGTGTTTCTAGTGCTTAACTGACATTTTGCTGATCTTTGTCCTGCCTGCTATGGATGTGTTGTTGCTTTCATCCAGACTCTCATGAGGTGGCCACCACAGCCTAGTAGAGGAGATGGCAGGCCTGGCTACAGGCAAGAGGATGCCTGGGGTGAAGTTGCCCATCTCCAGCTGTGTGGCATTGCCAGTCAAGGATGTCTTGCCTTGCTCCGGCCCCACGCTCCTGGCTGGTGGCACAGAGCACATTTGCAGGGAATTGGACCTTTTGCAACCCCGTTGAATGTCCTGGCTCTTGTATTTTGCCCATAGGCAGAAAATAAACCACAGCCGTGAGCTCCTCCTGTGTCTCTTTGATCAGCACTTTTTGCTGGGGCCGGTAAGACAGACAGCCCCCCGTTCATGGGATGTACTGGCAGTTTGTGCAGGGTGTGTGGGACCATGCCATGGACAGGCACCGTGTTTTCCTACCCCCACAGCCCCACACTCTTAGTACAATCCTTTCTCTCCAGGGATGCCTGCCCTTTGCTCCACCAGCCCCCCCTAACCTCTCCCTCTCTCCTAGGAGGCAGACGGCAGAGGAGCGGGAGGCCGAGCGGCAGCAAGCGAACCGCATCCTCATGCAGCTGCAGCAGGAGGCCTTCCAAAAGACCATCAACCAGCCTATCCAAGCTGACCCCATTTGCGTCCACAACTCCTCTCTCTTCGCCCTCCAGAACCTCCAGCCTTGGTCTGATGATTCCACCAAGATCACCAGCGTCACCACTGTCGCCTCCGCTTGTGAATAAGGCTTGCACCCGCCTGTGGCACGTGCACCTTTTGCCAGTGGGGCTGTTCCTGGCGGGACACGTGGCATCCCTGGCAGGATGTGTGTGACATTCCTGTTTGTCTCCACGGAAGGCTGGCACACCATGGTCCTCTGGCTACATGTGCATTCTACATATATGGCTGGAGAACCCTCCATAAGGACTGCAAGGAAAGGAAACCGCCCCAAAAACTCTCTGTACCGGTGGAGCTGCTGGAGTAGCCGTGGTGTCTCACCTCCCCCCAGCCCTTTTGTTCTCTTGAAAGTCTTCTGTGCCCGGTGTCGACAGTGAACTTGCTGACGTGCTGCCAGAGGAAAGCCCAGTCCTGACAGACAGTGCCACCAGCACCCAGCTGGGAGAGAGTAAACTTCCTTTGGATTCTGCTGGCAGTGCTGCAAAGCCTGGGGTCATCCCTGTGTACTCGTGCGTGTGTGTTTGTGTGTGAATGTATATATGTATACACACACACACACACACACATACGTAAATTAAGTGTGTGTGTGTGTATATATGTATACTTTGGACTGATGGCTTGGAACAAAAGGATGAGGCTTCCTGGAAAGCACGTCTCTGCCACAAACCTCTTCAGGTCGTCTGTGCTGGAGACGTTTGGGGATGCAACAAATGGCGGAAGCAGCAGCAATTTCTGCGTGTGCCAGATGGGAACCCTTCGGATCTCACCTCGCCGTCTCTCCTCCTCCCCTTTTTCATTAATTTTTTCTTGCAAGGGGGGAATAAGAGAAGGATCTGACAGACTCCTGAGGACGGTAAATATGATATCTCAATTGTATGAAGAGCCCAAACTGTCCCTGGCTGCCACGGACTCCATGCCCGTCAGTGTGTATTTTAATAATGAGAAGACCTTACTGGCAGTTTGTGAGGGTAATGTGGTTTCTTCCCATGGATTATTTCCACATCATTTGCAAAACATTGTCCAATGTTTTATTTTACCTGTTTCCCTTTAGAAGGCAATTCCTGATGGCAAAAAATCAATTTCACTCTCTAACGTTTAATTTAGTTATTTCTTTAATTGTACTGAGGAAATGAGACACAATTAAACAAAGCACTTCTTATAGCAAATGCCAGGAGTATATATATATATATATATACACAGTATATATTTTTCAGTTACTTATAATCTGAAACAGCACTGCCAATTTAAGCAGCTAGTACAAACAAGCAATCAGAAAACCTATTTTCAGTAAGATTTTAAAAGTCATTCGTTTAGTTGGGTTTTTTTTAAGTTATGCACTTATAAGGTGTTTTATGTGTATTCATTTTATAAAGTGCTTGTGTAATTTATGTGGAAATGAAAAAGAAAAATAAATAAAAAATAATCTCCAGGATACTGAATAAATCATTTAAAGCCTTGCTCTTCCCTGTCTATTAGTTCTCCAAGAGGAGACAGTGTTATCACAGCTAATGCTGAAGCCTCTGCCATTTATTTAAAAGGAAAATAGAGTTAGCTTTTCCAATTGACTTTGCTCAGGTCCACTTGGCTTTGGGTGCCCCAGAGGTAATTTGCTGTATTTTAATTCTTGATCCTCTAAACATTTTCAGGCTTCGACCCAGCAGTGCATTTAGCACCTAATTTAATCAAAGCCCTTCTGGGGAGCAGGAATTTCTCAGGGGCTTGGCCTTAAACACATGTTGAATAATTTCTTGAACAAGATCTTTGAGTGGAGTCTCGGTTGGGCTGGGGGGGCCTAGAGATATTTGTGTCTGAAACTTTATAGAGAAAGCGGCATTTGGATATCAAGAAATCTATGAGAATACATTTTAGAGGCAGCCTTGTAGAGAATTATTCTAAGGACCTTGTTTTCTGTTGATGCTCAGCCTTATTTGGGGACACTGTTCCCAGCTAGGAAAACCTTTCTCAGAGGAAAATCAAACCACAGGGAAAACTCCCATCAGCTTCCTTGGAAGGGATTCTCACCCTTACGGCCATGGAAACTGTGTTGGCTTTAGCCTGGAGTTTCCTTCCAGCACTGGGAATGACTGGGTAAAGGATGTTGGAGGAAAAGACTGGAAAAGGTGGCCAGCCACCAGCTGCTGGCAGGGACCCCCTGATGTGGCCTTAGGGTCCAGACTGCCTGTGGGATGTGTGTGACAAAATATCCCAAGCCTTTGATACCCAACGGTTAATGGTGCTCATGCAAGCTGGGTTCTCTGTGTCCGGTGTTGCTGGGAACTTCTGAAGGGAGCATAGGAATAGGCTGCTTAATCCAAAATCTATTATTGCAGGATTGGGCTGAATATTTATTGTGCTGCAGGATTTTCCCAAGCAAACACAGAGAAAACATCTCCAGCAACAGAGAGATAAGCCAAAAAAGGAAAAAAAAAAAAAAAAAAAAAAGATAAAACATGAGAAAGTAAGTAAATAAAGGAAAACAAATTTTTGGTGATGTCTTTAGAAGATACCACCAAAAAGCTGCTAACATAAAACCTTGTACTTTTTTCCAAGATAAATTTCACATAAGTAATTTGTTTCAATTCTGTTTATACCAGAGGCAGATTTTTAGAAGTTGATTAAGGTAATTACTTAATATGTGCCCAACTTTGGCTACAAAGATAATTCTGGGCTTTGGGCTTGCTCAGTTAGGAGGCATTGCTCTGTACATATCTTTAATGGTTTACAGTTTGTTGCAATGTTTTCAAGGTTTTTGTGTAGGAAAAAGCACAAACCACAAAAAAAAAAAAAAAAGAAGGGTGGTGGAGCTCACTGTTGATATTAAAAGTGTTTTCTATTTTATTATTACGACACATCAATATCTTCAAATTTAATTCCAAGACAGCCATTTTATAATATCCACATTATTCAGTTCATACTCCAAAATGTTCCCCAGTGAAGCTGAATGTGTGATAATGCACATTCAAGGGCATGTTTAGATACAATATTTAGCTACATCTTGTTTTCAAAGCTGTTGACTTCCTCCTTTTCTCATCAATCCTCTCTGAAAAAAAAAAAAAAAAAGACTAAAAAGGAAAAAAACAATCTCAGTACTAAATTATATGTAACATTGTAGCTAGAAAAATAGCCATCCAGTCTCTCTCATCCCTGGAATAATTTATTCTGGAAGGGGTTTTCTCTTAAAATGTTTCTCCTGGATTAATTTTAAAAATTGGTTTAGTGGCAGGAGGTGGTTTTGATATTTACATATGTGCTTTCAGTTATTAGTATGATGTTCTGTACCTAAACAATACAAATTGCCTGAAATATGATGGAATTAAATCAATAAGCAATGACATGAGACGATGACATGTAATGATACGTTTTGTAGACTGACATCACCTCAGCCATATCCTGGGGCCATCCGTACCACATTGAAGGCTGATTTAATATTTAGTGTTATAGCTATTTGGAAACAGGAATTAAATTGCATGAAGACACCTTGAAAGTAATTCTCCCACTCCTCTATCTCAAAATACAGCGAATCCCAAATGTGACATGGAATCAGGAAAAAAATATTTTTCCCACTATTGGTGTGTATGTAGGACATACAGGCCAAGGCAGGAGAAGGACTTGGGGAGGAAAGAGAAACCTGCAGCCAAGGGTGTTTGGCACTGCAGGAAGAGGGCAGCTGCTCGCCTCTATCACCTGCAAGGCTGCCAGGCACTACGGGCTATCCATCATGCTGGGCTGCCTGTGGATGTGCTGAGCTTTTGAAGGCAAAATCTGAGAGGGGACAAAGCACCTTTGCATGAGCAAGTGGAGTATTCAACATCTGTGCAGAGCTGGAAGAGATGAAGCCCAGCTGGACGTGCTGTGGTTGTCTGGGTTTGGTCCCAGCTCAACAAACTCTCTGGACATGAGAGAACCAGAGGTCTGGCCCCCATTTAGCCAATTAGTTAAGCACATGAGTCATCCAAACGAGGATCAGCTGGTTTATCTTTGCGGAGGGATGGGCTTGTGGAAAGGCTGAAGTGTCTTTGCTGGAGCCTCCTGCCTTGAAGGGAGGCTGCAGTTGTGCTTTTTCCTGGGTGTGGGCCAGCATATTTGGCCCCTTGCAGTACATGCATGCTCCAATTTCTGCATGAGTACTTTGTAAATACCACAAGGAACTTTTCTTGGGCTGTGTTTTCATATCTATGGGGCTTTTGTTGTCTATGTAATGTTCTTTTTTCCTCCAGCAGCATCTGTGAGAGTCACCTGTACGTGGCATTTACTGGAGGAACACCCAGGTGGGTCTTTTAATACGGTTTGTATAATTGATAATAGAAACTTTGACCCCACAAACAACTGGGTCTGTTGATCAGTATTTTTGGATGTGCTGCTAATTAACCAACCCAACAAAAACAGCTTAAAACTGGGGTTGCTGACTTGGTAGGACATCAGCAGGAGCCCAGCCCTGCAGCCCCCTCCTCACTGCTGAGATTGGCTTACATGCAGTCATGGGCTGGATGGGGGGGAGAATGTAGGCCAATTTACTGACAAAACTGAAAATGGCTTTGCTGAAATCTGTTTGGGTTACAGTAAAAAGCAAGTCCTGTCTGGAGTTCTTGGGACAGCTGGAACTTTTTGAATTAATTTTTTTTTTTTTTTTTTTTTTTTTTTTTTTTTTTTTTTTTTTTTTTCTTCCCCTGCCAGAAACAGACTGGCTGAGTGACACTGATTTCTTTGTGCAACAGGGAGCTTGGATGGTTGCTTATTTGAAAAACACTTGTGAAATAAGATTTGGAATTGCCAAAATATCCCAGTTTGAAATTTTCAAAATGAAAGGGTCTTAATTTGTGAACAGCAATTCAAATTTTAAAACCCCCAATTTTTAAACAGCTATTAAGGAAAGAAGAAAAATGCACAAAGCTGTAGATTATCACAACAGGATTCTACTGGAGTCAAATCAGATTGTCTCTGTTTTTGCAGATCTTTTTTGTTAAGCTAGCTGGGATATTATTATTATTACTGTCATGATGATTATTATTATCTTTATAGGAAATTTCTGTTTGATATGTCAGTGCTTGCCAGAGATTAGGGCAGAGGTTCTTTCCCCCTTTTCATTTCCATTAGTCAGAAGTTCCTTGTTATTTTGGTGGTTTTAAATGGGTTTCATATTTTTTTTTCAAGTTAAACTTAAAATCATATATTCAAAGTTGTTGGTTTTTTTTTTTAAATCCAAAGGCACCAACAAATATTGATTTTCCAAGTCTATACATTAATTTTTGGCTTGTATGTTGTTGTTTTTTTCCCCCAATGAGTTTTGGTAAGCACGGGTCTGGCTGCAGCAGCTCTTAGATATGTAATGTAACTCCTCATTACACACCAAACCTCCGACTGAAACTCTGAGCACTGAAGTTGTGTGAATCCCCTTTTGCAGAGACCTGCAACCCCCTGCCCTGCACTTCCTCAGTACTGGAAATTCAGTACTTACCCTCAGCTCAGCCACCCTTTGCCTTTCTGCTTCTGGAGCAAAAATAAAGTGGGCAGAAATAGATGGGGAGTCGCCGCTCTGATTTTTGAGCAGGAAGGAGCAAGGCTTGAGAAAACTCGTTTTCTTGTTGCTTGCAAAGAATGTGAACCCGCTGGTCTGAGAGCTGCAGTTAACTGCCTGTCTTTCCTAGGCTGCAGCTGCCTGAAACTAACAAAGCAGTGATTAACAAATATCAATCACTGTATACTTTTTTCATCCACTTGGGAAGCAGTACTGAGATGGGGATAGATGAAAACCTGGAGAAAAACTCTGTTTCCCAGGGACTTTCACATCTCAGCAAGTGGTGTGTTTGTTTGTTTGTTTGTTTTGTGGTTTGTTTGTTTTGTGTTTTTTTTTTAAGTCACTTTTTTTAGTGATTTCTGTTGCTGATGCTCAGCTTTTGGGCACGAGTCAGGGCTGGCCAGATTCTTCCTCTTTGGGTTTAATCTGAAAAGCACTTGGTTTGTGATGCTGGTGGTCAGTGGGTGCAAGACTGAGTCTGGGCTACCAGCTACATTGGACGTGCTGAGAGGCACATGTGGAGGGGCTTGAATTCCCTGTGTAAAGTGGCAAAGGGTGAAAAAGAGGTATGGGTGGAGAAGGGGTTTGTTCTGAGTCACGGTGAGGAAGTGAGCACAAGTGCACTGAGTTGTGGCCAGACCTCTGCACAACTTCCCCTCTTCAGGGGTAAGAACCTTGCTAGCTGATCTGCCTGTTTTCAGAGGATAGTCCTGAGAGCCTGGTTGGGGAAGAGGGAGATACTCTAAGGCCAGGCTGGGCAAGAAGAGAACAAACACAAGCTGGTCCCTGCGAGCTCAGATACTCTTTTGAAAGCTGCAGAAAACGAACAACCAGTCTGTGCAGGTCCATTGGCATATGAGGGTTGAGCAGTGTGGGGCACTCAGAACTTGGGATCCTGGTCCAGTGTGAGGCTGGGCTGGGCAGAGGAGCTGTGTCCCCCAGCAGGGACTGTAATTGACCTGCTGCAGATGGCATGTGCTGGAGCTCACAGGGTCTGGAGGTGTCACAGCATGAGGCTGCTGCTGAAATCCAGGTCCTGGCTGTGGCATCCCCTGGTGACACAGGCATGGAGCTTGGCAGTAGCTGCTGGGCCATATCCAGGATACTGCCCTCCTTGAGACTGGGATGAAGCTCCAGGAAGTTTTATACTCACTTAAGACATAGTTGGGTTCCTGTGGCTGCCAGGCTGTGCTTTCCTGCCGTTGGAGTGACTCTTGAGACCACAGAGGTCCCCAGCACCCTGCCCACCAACAGGGCCACTCATAGAGGCAGGCAAAGGATCTGTGGTAGGGGCATGCCCCACTGCCCCCTGTCCTCACAGAAACACTCGAAGAGATCTGGCTTTCATTTCAGGACGGAGTGAAAACAAATGTTGAAATCTTATCGGTTGTTATGACAGGTCTGAAACCTGCCTTGGCCATGGCTTATACCACTGTGTCCAGAGGTGGGAGGCAGAGCAGAGAGTGCTCTCCAGGGAGTAAGGCAAGAGGGACATGTCTGTGGATATACAATTGTTCCCATGCTGTCTCTGTCCAGGCCTGGTCTTTTGAGGATCTAGGGGTACATACACCCTTGAGTTGAGCTGTCCTGCACACCACATGTGAAAGCAGAACTCACAGCAATTGGGAAAGTGAGCACAGAGCCCATGTCGAGACTCTGGGGTGCATGTGTGTGTGCCATCCCCGTGGGAAGCACACTGCAGGGTTTCCTGAGAGCCTGCAGCCTCAGGAACTGTCAAAAGAGGCGAGGAGAGAGGAATGACGTCCTGTTGCTCCTTAATTTCAGGAGCCAGTTTATTTCTCTTCCTTTGCTGCCGACAAGTGGGATTGCAGGAAGTAGATCCTGACTCCAGTCTTGCTTCTCTTCCCAGAGGAAACCCCGGCTGGGTTTGGCCTTTGGGAAGGCCAAAACTGGCCGTGGCAGGATGGGGGGAGTGGAGACCCCCATGTAACAGATGTGGTGGTGAAGACTGGACTTGGGGGGTGTTGCCTGGCAGTGCTACAGATGCTGCTTTTTGTGACTCTGACCCCACACTCCCTCCTTCTTTCTTTGTATGGCCCCTATTTTGTCTCAGAAAGCACCCCCCAACCCTTATGCCTTTATTTTAAGGTCCTTGGGGTGTTTTCCAGACAGGAGCCAGGGGACCTCAGGCCCCTCAGTGGCAAATTAAAAGAGGAGCACTTGGCTGCCCGGTTTCCACAGAAGGGTGAGGTCTTGGGCAAGGCAGCGCACACTCCCTCCTTCTTTCTTTGTATGGCCCCTATTTTGTCTCAGAAAGCACCCCCCAACCCTTATGCCTTTATTTTAAGGTCCTTGGGGTGTTTTCCAGACAGGAGCCAGGGGACCTCAGGCCCCTCAGTGGCAAATTAAAAGAGGAGCACTTGGCTGCCCGGTTTCCACAGAAGGGTGAGGTCTTGGGCAAGGCAGCGCCTCGCACAAGTGTCTTGAGACAAAGCTGGGGCCAAAGCTTTCGGTGGTTTCCCGCAGAACGTGCGGCCACCACCCCTCCACAAGTGAACCTGGTACAGAGCGAGCTGTAGAACCAGCCTGAGCTGGAGGATGCTGGTGCGTGCTGGCTGGTGTGCCAGCGGCCACCTGTGCGGACAGGTGTGAGCACCCGCGGGTGGGTCA
>NW_009953651.1:4209636-4221775 GCF_000747805.2 Chaetura pelagica | reverse complement strand
CCCGAGCTCCGGGAGTGCAGATGCTGACGGGCAGCCGAGCTCCAGGCTGAGCAGGGGGCGGCTCAGTCTGGGAGCACTGGGGAAGCAGCTCAGGAAGGAGGGCAATATAGCCCAGCCCCGAGTGTGGCCTCCAGGGCACAACACGCCCCTCAAGGGATCTCAGATAAAGCCAGCACTGAGAAATTCAGGGGTTGGGTTCCCCTGAATTCAGTATGCCCCACCGGGATTTAGAAGTGGGACTTTTCATAGGATGTCCACCTGTCCTATGGGGACAGTTTGAGAGAGTTGAAGTTGTTCAGCCTGGAGCAGAGAAGTCTCCGGGGAGAATTTATAGCACCTTCCAATACCTGAAGGGGGCCTACAGGAAAGCTGGGGAGGGACGTTTTGCAAAGGCATTTAGTGATAAGGCAAGAGGGAGTGGTTTCAAACTGAAAGAGGGAAGATTTAGGTTAGACACTAGGAAGAAATTATTTAGTGTGAGAATGGTGAGACACTGGAAAAGGCTGCCCAGGGAAGCTGTGCATGTCCCCTCACTGGAAGAGTTCAAGGGCAGGTTGGATGGGGCTCTGAGCAACCTGGTCTAGTGGGAGGTGTCTCTGCCTGTGGCATAGGGGCTTAGAACTAACTGATCTTTAAAGTCCCTTCCAACCCAAACCGTTCTATGATTCTGTGTCCCATCTCCTGATGGAGGTGATGGGTAGGTCTGAAGGATGTTTGGGTGGGCTGAGCAGTGTGAGGATGGCATGTGTGAATTTGTGCAGGACCACTGCTAGGGGATTGCAGCCACACTGAGGATGCAAAGCTGAGTATTTTTGTGAGCCCCCAACTCCCTGAGCTCCAGCAAGGCATGGAAAAAGGGGTCTGGCTCCATCCCTCTCCTGGCCATGCACCACTGCCTCCTAGCTTGTGGGGTGCAGTAAGTACTGGGGTCAAGAAGCTGGGGTTTTTTTAAGCACAGAGGGATGAGCTTTGGTGAAAGCAGGCAACTGCAGCAACTCTCTAGAGAAGCCAACAAGCTGCTTGATTTAATCAAAAGGGAAAATATATAAACCCAAGAAATGCTAAAACAAATAAACAAGGAGACAATTATTTTGTCTTTGTGGCATAGGAAGTTAATAAAGCTCAAGGAAACCACCTGTATTTTATTATCACATATTCATATGTTTACTGCTATTAAAACAAGAATCTGTGGTGAGCTGCAGGAAATCAAAGGGCTTAATGGTGCAGACACAAACCCTCTCTCCTCCCTGCCCAAAGGTGATTTGAACCAGTTTAAGCAAATGTGTCTTCATCTCTTAAAATAATTATGTGATTTAGAGACACTTTTCCCTGGCTCATTATCAAGTGACTTTAATGGGGTCTGCTCGTCTGTGTGTGTGTGTGTCTGTTTAACAAGTTATTGCTTTTTAAAGCTACACTTCTTTCCCAGTATTTGCCAGAAAAGTAATTCTCTCTGAGAAAGGATTATTTGTGTTCTACCGTCACTTGGCACTTATTCCATGGTGCATTTAGTAGTCAAATGGTGCCCAGAGGGCAGAGGCCAAGATGTGATCTAAAATGATATCCTGAAATTTGGGACAAATATCCTCTGGATGGTCTACCCACTGTGGACTTTCTTTGTTTATTCTCTTTAGCCGGGTTTCTGAAAAAAGATAAAAAGCAAGACTTCTGAGTGTGTTTGCCTGTTTGGGTGCATTCAGATCAGTCTGTGGATGTATCTATCATTTTATCTAATTTTTTTTTCCTCTGTGGCCAAACTTTGGCTACTCCCTTGGCCCTACTCAAGCTGAGGCTGAGCTCTGCCCTTCCTCCCTGCGTCCTCCTCACTGCCCTGCCCCAAACGGGATTTTCCTGGAGCAGAGGAGAGCTGGCAGCAGTCCCTGCCAGCCAGGGATGAGGGCCTGATGGTGGGTTTCACACCTGTCACCAGGTGAATGGCAGATGCTCTGAGCGGGTCCTCAGGTGATCTTGCTGTCCTTGTCCCACAGAGACCTTTGATCAGTGTTGGGGAGAAAAGGGCTGTTTTAGGGACTAGGTGAGCATGCAGGGGTGCTGCAGGAGCCAGGCTGCAGTTCCACCCCCCTAGTTGTAGGTGGGCCAGCTAAGGAGTGGTTTCCCCAGACAGTCAGGCTGATGCTGAGACTGCTTGTTAATCTACAAAATGGGAAAAAATGCTGAGAAGAGTCAGAAACTGTTTGGATTTGGTAGGAGGGCAGAGGAATGCACAGCAAACCTGCTGGAGTGCATAATTTCCTGCGGCAAGGAGAGAGCATCAGCACTGTGGGATAAAGCCCAGGAGAGCCCTACTTGACACAGTCCTCGGTTCTGGTGGGATGGCTGGGGAGGCAGAGCACCAAGCTATGGGCATGTCTGCCCCCAGCCATGCTCCTCTGCAAAGACACTCGCTGGATGATCTGGTTCATTTACCCCTTGTGCTGGAGGCCCTGGGAATCTCACAAGCAACAGAGCTCTGTCACTGAAGCAGCTAATTTCTCCTCTCAGTTGTATTTGCCTGCTTCAGGTAAGGGTAAAGGGAAGTCCCACATGCAAGTCATCAGAGCAGTGTGGGGACCAAGGGGGACAGTGACAGCTCAGCCACAACTGATCAACATCTTGAAGCATTTCAGAGAATGGGACACAGCAGGAAACCTGACCTCAGCTTTTCCACAGAGATGGGCATTTGGTCATTCTAGCATCCTGCTCAGGAGTTTTTCCCTAGTCCTGACAATGTCTGCCTGAAAGGGATAAATGGCTGCAAGAATCTGAGTCTCCTTTGCCCGTCTCCTGGCCAGAGGTAGGGAATGCTGTGGGGTTTACAGGTGGGGAAGCAACACCTGAACTGCATCAATCATGAGTGGGTTAAGCAATCCCTGCATGTACAGCAGAAAAAAGCCCTGGTCTCCACACCTACATGGTGGCCTGCAAGCTCCTTGTCATGGTGGTTTCCCAGGGTGGTGCTGCCACAGCTTTCCAGGGAATTGGGTGGTGAGAATCTGGTGGTAACAGCCCAGGTTTTCCCTGTGCTCCAAGCTGAGGGATGTTCTGGCAGGAAGGGTCTGACCCCAGCCTTGTCCCATTCTCCTTCCTACCACTTCTATGCAAAACCCCGGGCAGGACAGGCTTGGTGACATCCCTTCATCTTGCAGACAGCAGCACACAGGGATAAGGTAACTAATTTTGGGAATTACTCTGGATGTCAATTCCCTGAGTGATTTGGCGAGAGAGGCTTTGAATGATCAGCCAAGCCTCACGCACGCTCCCTGCTGTTCACTTGGGCTTGAATTACCCTTTTATTTTACTTCCTCCTTGTTCTCATTGCCACACCACTCAAACTAAAATTATTCGCCTACAACCGCAAACGCAGGGATATATCACCGGGAGTGCTGTAGGGCTGTCGCCATATATAATGCTCTGAGCTCAATATTTATAGAGCTACATACAGCACAAATCATATCCAGAAAGCCCGTCGAGCTGGAGAGCTAGGTATAAACTCCAGAAATATCACAAGCCATCGCTCACAGGAGACTGCCCAGCAGGCCCGCTGGCCGTACATCACGCTGTAATGCCATCTGAGTCCGTGCTCAGTGCTGGAGTGGATCAGAGGTCACTGCCAAGCTTTTTTTCCATAAATCCTAGGAGCTGGCTCTCGGCAAGGTTAGGAGCTGGGAGAGCCCTGGTCTGAGTGCTCCTTCCTCCTGCTTTCTGCTACAGACACCGAGGTGTGCATGAGCATTTATCTTAGAGGTCTTGTCCTCCCTTTTCCCTCTCTGCTACAGGAACCAGAGGGGGAAGGGTGGAGGGATGTGATGGATCTTACAGCTCTGCTGTACAAACTATGTGAGCTGACAGCTCACCTGAAATGTCACTGGGCTTTGGGGGAGTCTGGGCCCCTCTTCTTCTCACCTCTCTGGGTCACTTTCTCTCTCATCCCCCTGCCCTGTGCAGGGACATGAAATTTCTCCAAATGCTTATCAAACCCCATGTGGTTAAGAGCACTCATTGTCCTGCCTGCCCACAGAGCAAAGGAATGGGCATCAGTCCCAAGATAGTCCAGGTCTCTCTGTCACTGTTCCTCTCCTTCTCTCCTCTTTTCCTTTCCAGAGTTTGTCCTTGGCTTGAGAAGAGCTGATGCCTCTGTGGGGATGGGAAGTGGTTCCTGACCAAGGCAGACCTTGATGCTTTCCAGGATTATTCTACTGCAGTTAAAGTTAATCCAAAGAGCAAAGCACAGGTAAGAGGAGTGCCCTGCAGATGAAGACTAATCCCTCCCCAGCTCTTCCTGCTCCTGGCATCTCCCACCCTCATATGTTTGTGGTCCAAAGCATACTGCAGCATATGGAGAAGATCCAGAAGATGAGACCTGATGCAGGTGAAGCTTCTCTGAAGCAGGGGAGCAGAGACATGGTGCTTTGTGAACAAATAAGCACTGGGGTTTTGCCTGTAAGAATTCATCAGCCAGTCACTTGTATTTCGAGGCCAAGTATGATGGACTTGAGCTAACCAGTCTCTGGCTCTCCCCTGTCCCCCAGCAGCAGGGCAGGCAGATTCTGACATTAAGCAAAATAAAATCCAACCCTTAGCATTAAGTAAAACTCCCAGTGTGATGGGTTTGTGGCTTGCAGCAACAACTCAGCAGGGGCGTGTTAAAGCTGGTCTCCAGTGAGTGGAAGAATGAAGCTTTGCAAAACCCTGACGAGGCAAAGCTCCTAAAATAACAATTGAATTAAACTTAATTCATTTTAACTTAATACCTTAATAGTGCCTTTAGCAAATGAGGCTGTTATTATTTTGAGGAGGAAAATAGGGAGGTGCAGTCTGGATGCAACTCACATCTCCTTACTGAAAGGAAGAAAACTTTGGTGGAAATAAAAAAAAACCCAACATGGGCAGAAATGCAGACTTCCATTTGGGATGGAACACCCCAAACCCAGGCAGTCTCACATTCTTCAAGATGTGCCCCAGACTCCAGTGTGCAAAAACATCTCTTTTGGCCAGGTGCTGGGGACTTGCTGTGTTTGCCAGCATTAGATACAAGGTCATATTCAGCATCCATGCATGGCTGGCCAAACCCTTCCTACCCTCATCTTTTCCTGCGGCTTTTTGGGCATCCCTGGGGCATTTGATCCCCAAGTGCCCACTGCTTTCTCTACTCCTCACCTGCCCACCATGCAGGGTTTGAAGCACTGTGCTCACTGTTGTCACTGTTAATGGCTTGTCAGTGTGAGGCCTTCCCTTGGGAAAGCTGATCCAACCTCCCTGCTGCCAGCTGTGACGCAGGGGGCCATGCAAGCACAAGCTTGGGGCAGCCCTGGACACTGCTCCCCATCCAGAACAGCCTCCATGCTTCCAGCTAGTTATAGCTAGTCCTTATTTCCAGCCATGCCTCCTGTTTGCTTGCTCATTTCTGCTGGGGGTGGGATTTAGCAAGGCCCTCACTACCAAGATTTTCTTTCCCTGTAGTGGCTGCAGAGCAGCGTGCCAGAAGGGGCATCCCACAGATCTTCCCCTCAGAATCCCCATTAAAGAGGGAATATCTCACGGTCCACATCCCAGAGAGGAGTGGTCAACAGATGCAAGCTGCAATTGGACCCAAGATACCACCCCAACCCTGTTCCTCAAACTTCCCTGCTCTGAACATCAGGCTCCACAAACCCGGGGGAGCAAAGGCTGCTGCTCCGAAATGGCCATGCATGCACTGAACTACACTTCCCAGTAGGCCAGAGAGCAGGGGCAGCACCCCCCTCCTGGTATTAAAAAGCCTTCGTTTAACTTCCTCATGCTGGAACATGGGGATGGGACAGTTGAGAGGTCTCAGGGCTAGAAGCAGCCACTGCTCATCGCGGCAGAAGCAGCAGCAGGCATTAGAGCAAAATTAATTTCCTCTCTTAATGCAGCTCTTCTCTGTCACTACTGGCTTTATAGTCCTCCTCCCAGAGCTCTAAAAAATAGCCTAAACAAGCTTTGCAAGGTCGCCTCACCCTGTCTTGCTCCGAGGCAGGCTCTGCTCCAGCTAATCCTCTCCTGACAGACATTTTTGTCTCTCTTGCTCATAGAAACCTTTCTCCACCTGCCCTGGTTATGGCAGGCAGCCTCTTAGCTTAAAGAAAGGGAGGATAAACATTTTCATTAAGGCACAGCTTTTCAAAACTCCCTGCTCTTTCCGTCAATTCAAACTGGTTAATTTTAGGAGTATTCTACAAAAACCAGCTAAGAAGGTCCCTTGGACAATGAGCACCTGTCCTTACCACTTGCAGCCCCTCTGCTGCCAAAAGATGCTGCTGCTTCTCTTTCTTGCTGCCAGGCAGGGAGAAGTGGTATTTAGAGCCTGTGACTACAGCAAGGACGAGATGCAAGTGAGAAATAACTTCACTGGGATATTTTCCTGTAGCCTGAAGGGTTAGCTCATACCCATCTAGCTCTTCCTCTGTACACACCTCTTAGCCCTGATAGACTTTCAGAACTATTCCAACTAATACTCAGGTTTGCTTTCAGAAGCAAGGATTCATGGGAAAACAATTAGCAAAGTTGTGGAGTACTCCTTTAAAATCAGACCATCAGAGTTTGGGGGCGGATTTCTAATTTGCTGCAAATGTAGAAGAATATGAAATGTAGAGGGCTGCCTTTCAGGGTGCATCACTGAGCTCTTGTGCCTTGCTTTGGGGATGCCAGCTGAGAGAGGAGCAAGACGTAGGCTGTGCTGTGCATGCAGGCTCCAGCCATACTTGTAAGTAGTGAAATTCTCTCTCCCAAAATTTTCCTGTCCAACCTCTTTCTTTCCAGTCCCTTCTCTGGAAAATAACCCTCATCCTCCCTGTGGTAAAGGGAAGGCACTGCAAAAGGGTTTTGAGGGGGAGACTTGTCACCACTCCAAAGGGAGATGCTCCAGAGCCAAGCTAAGCCCTGGCTGTCTCACTCCAGACATCTATAACATGGAGTGGGTGATCCTGGTGGCAGCCCCAAGTTGTCAGTTCATTTTTATTTCTTCTCACTTTGGGATGATCCTGTCTGTGTCTTTACATGCGGCAGCATTATCTCTCCTTTTGCTTTCTCTTAAAATCTCTTAATGGATCAAAAGTTCCCTCCCCCCTTGGCCGTGGTTTCTGCACCCTGGGATGGGCAGGGCACAAGAAATGGCAACAGAAGCTGTTTTTCAGCCTCGCTCATGGGTGTCACGGCTGATTCCCCCTGCAGGGTAAAGAAAGAGAGAAGGAAGTGAGATAAATGGAAGCTATTAGTATCAAACAATTAAGGGCTATGGCTGAATTAGGTGAAGAACAAATGGGACTATTTGGGAAAAGCATTAGTGGATCATAAAATAATACGATTTTAAGAAATGAGAAATAACAGCTGATTACAGGCTGTGGGACACCAGCTTTACATTGCTGCTTGTGCTGATGGGCTTGGAAGTTGCTTGGCTGCTCCAGTTTATTTTGCTGTGCTGGCAAGTACTGATGGATTAGGAGGATGCAAGAGCAACAGCCAGGGGTTTGTTTGCATCATCATCAAACCATAGCATAATTTAGTTTGGAAGGTACCTCAGGAATTCTCTGATACACCCTTCTCTGAGCAGGGCTCACTGCTGCTAGGTCAGGTTGCTCGGTTCAGTCACCTTTTGAATGTTTCCAAGGTTGATGACCCCAAAGTCTGATCCTTTATTCAATATTTGACTGCTTTTAATGTGGAAACTTTATTTTCTTAGTACCTAATCAGAGTTTTCCTTGATTCAATGTATGTTTGTTGGTCCTTGCGTCCATTGCCTTGTGACCCAGGGACCTTGGAACCCTCCCAGCTCTGGGGTGAAGCAGCAGGCAGAAGAGTTTCTGCTAGGGATGACTCTCTGGCTGCAAAGGGGCTCTGTGGGCATACCAGGGAGAGCACTCCAGAGTTGAGCTTCCCAGGGCAGCAGGGTTTGAAACACCCAGGGACTGAATTTCCTCTGCTTGTCATAGCTCAATCACGTTTTGGCTGAAATGCAACAATGCATTTAAAACTGAGGGGAATGCATGAGGAGGTTGTAGTGAGGTGGGAGTTGGTCTCTTCTCCCAAGTAACAAGTGATAGAACCAGAGGAAATGGCATCAAGTTGTGCCAGGAGAGGTTTAGATTGGATATTAGGAAAAATGTGTTTACTGAAAGGGGTGTCAGACACTAGAATGTGCTGCCCAGGGAAGTGGTGGTGTCATCATCCCTGTAGGTATTTAAAAGACCTGTAAATGCTGTGCTTAGGGACATGGTTTACTGGTAGACTTGGCAGTGCTGGGTTAACAGTTGGACTTGATGATCTTAAAGGTCTTTTCCAACCCAAAATATTCCATGTTTCTATGGTGTGCACTCAGGACCACTTAGGAGGAGCAGCCTCTTGCTTTCCTGCTGCCCCACTGCTTCTCAGAGTGGTCAGGTCATCTGCCTGGCTTTGACCTTCCCACCTGTCCCAGAGACCTGTGGCACTGCTGTCACTTTGCTTTTAGCAGCAATCGTCTCTGAAATAACTGTGATCCAAGGGGACAAGTTTCACCCATTAGCCGGTGTTACTGGGGTAGCATCCTGCTTTCTCAGCTCCTGGAAGGGGGCACGGTGGGACCCCTTCGCAGCGTCTGCCGTTGATAGTGTCACAAAGCCTGGGAAAAAAACACAGCCCGATTTCTCCGTGGGACACGAATCAACTGCTCACTAGCAGAGGAGGGCACGATACGGGGCGTTTTGCCCGCGAAACCCCCCCGCTTTTTAGCTTTCCACATTGAGAAAGCGGTTTCCCCTTACGAGGAGCGCCCGGCGGGGGCAGCACGCCCTGCTCTGACCCACGCGGGGCGTGGGCAGCCGCGGCGGAGGGGGCGGCGGCGGCGGCGCTGCCTGCAGGGGTCCCCATCGCCTAAGCTTTGAGAGCCGGGCAGGGCGGCAGCGCCGACCGGCACAGCCGCGACGGGGAGGGAAAGGGGGCACCGGGGGGCAAGGACCCCCCCTCGCATCCTCCCGCCCCTGACGCCCCCCGATCCCGGCTCCTTCCTCCTTCACTGTCCGGCGCTGGGATGCCCTGAGGCTTGTGGTGGGGATGTGAGCCAGGAGGCGCGGTGGCTTTGAAAAGGGGTACATGTAAGGCAGGAAAATGAGCAGCCTGGGCTGCTCAAGGCTGTAACTGGAGGAGCAGCCTGAATTTGGGGTCTTGGAGGCCCGGCCTGCCCTGCTGAGGAGGAACCTGGAGCAGGGAGTGGCGAAGGGCCGGTGTGAGACAGCAGCTCTTTTGAGTCATGTCAAGTGCAGAAGTCAGTGCTTAGCAGAAGCTGAGAGCACTAGGACAGGACGGCCCATTCCTCCTCCCTAGCTGATCGTGGCTTTTGCCCCGATCTCTCTAGTAGATTTGGAGCTCTCCAGCTTGTGCCCATGCCAGTTCTGGGGCTGCTCGGTCTTTGGCAGAGTACAGGAATTTGGGGAGCAATGACTTGTCCCAGGTGCATTAAAAAGTAGTATCTACTGGGGACACTCCAGAGAGGAAAAAAAAAATAATTAAAAAAAAGAAGGGGTATTACTCCATGTGCCCCATAGCAGCCAAAAGCAGGAGTACCATAATATCTGGATCCCTGATGCCTGGACAAAGCCTTGCCCACGCAGGGTGCATGCTGCAGCCTCCCTGCAGAGCCAGGCCGGGGCAGTGCAAGGCTGTGCAGGGTGCCCCAGGCTCTGCTCACCCCCTGGGTCCCCACCACATCTTTTCTGTTCGTGCTAACAGACCTCCTCTTGCTCTCAGTGCACCAGTAATGCTGCTCTGACTGGCTGCTGGAGCGCTGGGGTTTGGTATTTGGGGATGGGGTTGTGCTGTGCACTCTTCTTATTTCATGCTTTAGAATATAAAAAAACATAGGGGACAAACTGATCCACCCACCTACATGTCAGTACCTGCAACTTTTACTGTAGGAGCTAGGACTTGAGCTGCCAACACTGGCAAGCTCCACTTGAGGGAAAAGAGAACAGCAGCCAGCTAATAGTGTAAAGAGAGGAAAACCCTGTGATCGGGTCCTGCAGAGGAATCAGCATGGGCTCCAAGTTTCTGTGGTAACTTGCCCTGTGCTGTGTCCTGTTCTCACCACTCTGTCCTTTGAGCATGATGTGAGTCCCTTCCAAGGGGAAAGATATTTCCATAATAAATGGAGTGGGGAGGAGCTGAGAGGAACATTGGCTTTGTCAGGAAAGGACAGATCAGATGTGATTTATTTGGATGAACTTGGCGTCTTAGAAAACTCTAGTCTGCTTGTAATAATCATGTTTTTGAAGGTAAGGAGCATTTGTGCAGCAAGGTGGTCTTGATTCGGCATGGCTCTGGCTTTGCTTTGGGCTGTGAACCTCTCATAGATTCTCTGCATCTGCTGGAGTGCCCTGAAGGTGTTTTCAACAGTGGGTTAGTGTAAGAGCAGAGAAGGAGGACTTGGGTGGCCTCGCTGTGGGTGGTGTGGAGGGGGCAGCTGGTTCCATGGCAAGTGGTGTGTTTGCAGACTGGGGCACCTTTCAGAGCACTTGTAATCATGGGGATTATGGTCTTGGTGCAGTGAGACCTTCCCTTTGCCACATGCTGCCCTGCTAGCTTCTCTTCCCAGGCCAGGCCCCAAGAAAGGCTCACAGGGGTTGTCAGCCAACCAGGGCAAACACAGGCCTGAGGGCCACAGTGGGACAGGGTGGTCACTCACTGAGCCTTCACCTGTGCTGAGGGGTGGTGCACAGGGACTTCCCTGGTTTTCAGGCTGCTGGCACTGACTGTACCCTCTCACAGGGAGGTTTGCTCTGGATTTGAGGGGAGGTGGAGGCCAGGGAAAGCTGTGGAACAGCAGCTCACCTCCCCAGCAGTCAGGACACCTCGCAGCAGGAGGATTTTACTGCAGCCTCAAGAGGTTGCCTGCATCGCTCTGAGGGACCTCCACATAGTCAGGGGAAGCCCCTTCCCTCCATCTACTGCCCCACTGAACCCAGGAAGAATCTTGGGAGTCTGAAAGGTTGAGGGACCCAGCCTGGGGCTCTCCCAGCTGTGGTGCTGCAGGATGGCAGGTCACACCTGAACTTTGGCTGTCCCTTTACTCCCTCACTATGGCTATTTGGTTCCCCCTGCCCCACTTGTGTTTTTGCTGCAGAGCCATCCTTGGAGGAACTGGGGTGGGGGGAGCACTGCCTTGTTCGGGAAATGGGAGACGGGTTGAGAAGGAGGGAGAAAGGCTTTTGCCAGAGGAAATCAATATCCTGAGAAAAGTAATTATTGAAGCATAAATTTATCATAAGGGTGATCACCAATAAAACATCTCTTGGCGACGTTTTAATTTAAAATCAAATTCGAAAACCCTCCCCTCCCCCTTCCAAAAAAAATCCTTAACAAGCAGAAAAATAACTGCAGCCCTTGGAACACTTCATTATATGTTCAAAGAGAGCTCCATCATCTTTGCGCCGACGCCGGGCTCTGCTCTTCTGATGGATCCAATGCAGCTGATTTATGGAAATGACTTGCAAATCCATAAATGTAGTTTGCAGTGACAGCCGTGCATATCACTAGTAATTCCTTTAAAGTATGCAAAGAAAAATGATTCATATCTGGTTGGACCCTGCTTTTTCCAAGGGTCGCCACTCTTGAGTCTTGATGTGTTTGTCTGTATTGGTTTCCTTCTTGATTTTTTTCTTTTTTTTAAACTCGGTGATGGATGAGGCTGACATGTTGGAGCTGAAACCCGGGACCCCGAGACCGTCGGTGAGGGAAGGGTTAAACCTGTGAGAAGGTGGATTTACCCCCCCGTCCCCGGGGACACGCGTGGGTCGGACGCGACACACGTTAGTGCACTTGGTGTCGTGTCCCCCCGCGCTTTTCTCTTCAAACCCCCCGAGCTTCAGCCCCGAGTCCCGAAAGCTTAATTGTGATAATTAATTAGTCTTCCGTGCGTGATTGCTGGGTGACTCCGGGGCGGGTGGAGGGGGAGCAAGGAGGTGCGGCCCTGCCTCAGTTTCCCCTCCTGGGAGCTGGGCAGCGCCCCGAGCTTGGCGGGGGGAGGCGGCCCAAGGCGATGCTGCTGCAACCCCACTCAGGGGCTTCCCCGAGCCCTCCCCAAAGACCTCCCGGCTTCCTCCTCCTTTCCTCCTTGCACAAGGGGCGGGGGCCGCACCCGTCGGACAGG
>NW_009953651.1:4202069-4205129 GCF_000747805.2 Chaetura pelagica | reverse complement strand
GTGTCAGCGGTGAGTGCGGTTCGTCCCGGCAGCCTTTCCGCGTGTCGCGACACGAGGGGACCGTGGCGATATGTCCGTGAATGTGTCCTGCTTGTTGTGGGGGGCGGGCAGGAAGGGCGGGGGGAGTGTGGAGGGAAGGGGTGAGCGCCCTGTGTCCTCCTCGATCCTGTGTCGCTCCCCGGAGTGCCCGGGCTGGGGGCCGGCGGACAGCAGCCCCGTATTGGAGCCTTTCTGGGGAGCTGCGGGGAGAGGCTGAGATTCCTGCCCCAACCCTAGAATCGGGAAGAAAAAGCCTTTCCTTTCAGCAGAGACTCATGCATCAAACTTCAATTTTCCGGACGATTGAATTAGTGATTTTTTTTCTCCTGAACTAAAATACACTTAAGTCTTTGGGATTAATTACCACGTTCTGGTCCCTCAGACTGTAGTATTAGTTATCGTTGCCATATTCGACATCAGCCCTGACACCTCATAAAATAAGGAACTGAATTTCACTGACTCAACCTGCTTTAGCCCTGTTGGATAATTCAGGAGGGGGCTTTATTCTCCGTCTGAGAGCCCTGTGTGAAGTGAACAAGATCAAATATGGATCTCCTCAACCCCCTTCAGGAAAAAAAAAACCCCAACAAACAACTGCATTAAAAAAAACAAAACACCAAAGCGCAAAAGGGAGCATTTCCAAGCAGACAACACTCCCCACTGCCCCGTCCCCTCCTGCTCCGCTTCCACCTCAACCCGAAATCCAAGGCAGTGTCAGGTTTGGGGATGAAGGATGGGGATGGGGGGCGAGGGTTGGGAGGTGGGGGGCGGACTGCACCGTTTCCTGCGCTTGAGAAATGGGGTTTGTACTGGAAAGGACAAGCCTGGGCAGGGGCGCGGGCTGCGCTGACCCCCCGGGGGTCGTCCCGCCCGAGGCAGGAGCGCAGCCACCGCGCTGCAGCCTGTGCCCCGCACCTGCCCGCTCCAGGTTCCCCAACCAGAGATGTGGGGCCTTCATTAGGTCTGAAGAAATCCAGCTCATTAGAAAGTCTGCAGACAGCCGTTGCTGAGGTGACTCTGAATGGTGATATTCCCTTCCACCGCCCGCGCCCGCGAATTATCCGAGGACGAGGCTGCAATGAGAGCTTCAGAGCTGCCATAGACAAATCGTATGATAAACCTGTAGCTGATGATGATGATGAAGGCATGGAAACTTGTAAGTAAACTATTGCTGTATACAAAGAATGTTAACATCACAGGTTAATTCCTTGAGAAAGTGATTAAAAGTAGTAGAAGATAATTTTAGGATTTTAAAGAATGGACTTAACTTTTATTCATCAATTAGTTTTCAGGCTTTTCCCCTTATGCATTAACGGATAACACTGCAGCTTCCTTCCTTTCTAAAAGAAGGAAATAAGATTATTAGGAGTAATATAAATTACTATGAAAATTTTATGTCAGTTAACTAATTAGTTTACTAATGTAGAAGACAAAAAACCCACTGAATTTATGTTACAAAAACATGTGCATCTAACTTTAAAAGAATACATTTGTAGTGTCTGGGGGAAAAAAAGAAATTGCTGTCCTTTAATTAGAGTGAGGAAGGCTGGCAGATCTAATAAAATATAAAGTTAATGATCAGCTATTACCCACCCTAATGGGCATTCATTTACATTTTCAGTTCTTTAACCCAATGTATGACCCAACATGTGGAGAATGTCATTAACATAAAAGAATCACTTCACAACTAACCTTATTATTATTGAACTATGTAAGAATGGGCTGGTAAAATGACAACTTGTATTGAATGAAAATAGTATGAATAGTAAATTACCACAATCAGGAGTTGTATTAAAATCATTGTATTTTTAACCTTCATGTTGTACTACTTTCAACTTGTCACATACCAGCAGGGGTTTTTTTTTAGCAACATACAGCTAGTTAGAAGTTTATGAATGAAGATGATGGTGGGAAGGTTGAAATAGTAAGATATTTAGCCTGAATGCTAACAGAAAAGGCTTGAAAAGAGATTTTTCACTCTCTGCTCTTTAATTTTTTTTTCTTAGTTTCAGAGTCTGTTTCATAAGCATCATTGTCTGATATTCTTTATTAAGCTACTTGTATAATCACTCCTTTATTTTTGTAAATTTTTTTTTTTTTTTTAAATTTATTTCTTGGTTATATTGCAGTGTAGTGTTTGCAGGCTCATTAAATCCATTCCAAGACAAAAGAATAAAAGACTGGGGAGAGGGAGGGGACAGGAGAGGAGGGGGAAGAGGAGAGGGAATGGAGGAAAAAAAAAAAAAAGGAACAGATAAAGAAAACAAATAAAGCCCTTTAACTAGATCTTCACATAAATGTCACACTTTCTCAGCATTTACGATTTGCCTGTTTAGCATAAAAACACTTAAGGACAAGATTGAAGGCTTTCGGAGAGATCTGGACAGAAGTCAAAGCTATCACTCGGAGGTAAAAAAAATCCACAACAAACAACAACAAAACAACACACACACAAAACCAACAAAACCCCCAAACAAACAAACAAACAAACAAAAAAAGGGGATGGCGGCGTGGGGGCTGGAGGTGGCGGAAAACAAGTGCTCTTCCAAATAATAATAAAGAAAAGTGGATTTCATTGTAATTCATAGGCTTGTTCCAAATACCAAGAGAGAAAGAGAGAAGAATAGAAGCGCACAGATGCCCCGGCGAAGGGAGAACAGCTCTGCTCCCATTGTTGTGGAGTTAAACAGTGGAAGGGAGGGTTAACCTAATCCATCAAATTGTCTGGAAATTGTGAAGAAAATTCAAAACCCATATGGTCTCCAAGCGCTCGCCTTCTCTCTGCAGCGGAGGGGCACGCTTGTTTCAGCATGGCGAACCGCAGGAGGCTGTATATGCTCCATTGTCGCTTGTCACTTCAGAGAAGAGGGCTCATTTGTCCCCAGTTTTCATGCTTTACGCTAAAAATTACAACCCCATCCATTCTCAAAGAAGAGAAAGATTTATTTAGCCTCGGAGAAACTGGACCAAAAAAAAAAAAAAAAAAAAAAAAAAAAAAAAAAAAAAACACACACACAACAC
>NW_009953651.1:4199158-4201802 GCF_000747805.2 Chaetura pelagica | reverse complement strand
AAAAAAAAAAAAGGAACAGATAAAGAAAACAAATAAAGCCCTTTAACTAGATCTTCACATAAATGTCACACTTTCTCAGCATTTACGATTTGCCTGTTTAGCATAAAAACACTTAAGGACAAGATTGAAGGCTTTCGGAGAGATCTGGACAGAAGTCAAAGCTATCACTCGGAGGTAAAAAAAATCCACAACAAACAACAACAAAACAACACACACACAAAACCAACAAAACCCCCAAACAAACAAACAAACAAACAAAAAAAGGGGATGGCGGCGTGGGGGCTGGAGGTGGCGGAAAACAAGTGCTCTTCCAAATAATAATAAAGAAAAGTGGATTTCATTGTAATTCATAGGCTTGTTCCAAATACCAAGAGAGAAAGAGAGAAGAATAGAAGCGCACAGATGCCCCGGCGAAGGGAGAACAGCTCTGCTCCCATTGTTGTGGAGTTAAACAGTGGAAGGGAGGGTTAACCTAATCCATCAAATTGTCTGGAAATTGTGAAGAAAATTCAAAAACCATATGGTCTCCAAGCGCTCGCCTTCTCTCTGCAGCGGAGGGGCACGCTTGTTTCAGCATGGCGAACCGCAGGAGGCTGTATATGCTCCATTGTCGCTTGTCACTTCAGAGAAGAGGGCTCATTTGTCCCCAGTTTTCATGCTTTACGCTAAAAATTACAACCCCATCCATTCTCAAAGAAGAGAAAGATTTATTTAGCCTGGCAGAAACTGGACCAAAAAAAAAAAAAAAAAAAAAAAAAAAAAAGAAAAATAAGAAAAAAAAAATGCAACCCACAAACCAACCCTGTCTTATCTGGGCACTTCTCCTCCGAGCTCTGCCACTGTACACCAGATTTGTCTTTCTCACATAAATTTTACGAAGAATAGGGAGAAACACACGTTGTTCCACTCCAAAGGCAGGTCACGCTGCCAAGAGAAAACACATTCACCAGTGCCTTAATTTTGGAGGGGAAAAAAAAAAAAAGAATGAAAGAAAAAAAAAAAAAAAAAGAAAAAAAAGAAATAAAAAAAGAAAAAAAGAGGGGGGAGGGGGGAAGGGGAAAGGAAAAAAGAAAAGGGGGGAAGTGAAACATTGTCCACACTCGTGTCCCCGCAGCAGAGGTTTTGCCCAGAAGCGGGAGGTCTGGCCCAGCGGGCGCAGCTCCCCCCACTCGCGCACACAACTCCTTTTTTTTTCCAAATCCATGATAACTCCTTCCCCTCCGCTCGTATTTGTTTTTTCCTTTGTGTTTTTTCCCCCTTCCTTTCCTTTCTAACTCCGGGCCGGAGCTGCCCTGCTGGCGGCAGGGGGGGGGGTGCGGGGGCAGGGGGTGCCGGTGGTCCCGCTCGCCCCGCATCCCACAGAGCTGGGAAACCCTCCCGGCATCTCCGCTCTTACGGATCCATCGTGTTCTCCCTCTGCTAAACCTCTACCTGACATGAACCATAACAACCACAACAACAAAAAAAACCCCAACCCAAAACAAAACAAAAAGCAAAACAAGCAAGCAAACAAACAAAACCCCCCTGAAGTAATAAAGTTCTGGGTCGTGTGCTCCTTCCCCATCTTTTTTCTCACGGTGCTGCAGTGAAAGTAACTTTAAATGCAAACGGGATGGGAGATTCCTCAGAAGGAGGGAAGTCTGTTAATACCCTCGGACCAGCGGAGAGGATTTTCGTTCACAAAAAAAAAGGACCTTAAAAGTCTATTAAAATGGTAAAGATTTTATTGTATCGGAAAAAAGAGCTATCTGTACAATTCTAAGAGACAGTAAATAAAGCGACATTGTCCCTACCGGAACTTAAATAGCAGGCCTTTAAAATTTGTACAATTCAAACAAAAACAGGTCTTAAATCTGTACATTATTCTTAATTTATAGTGTAATATTTAAATGTATTGATCTTGGGATTTGCCTTTTTTTTTATTTTCGTAGCATGCAAAAAATTCTAAAAAGAGTAAAAAATAATTCTAGGATTTTTTTTCATTTTCATTTTTTTTTGTTACCACCTTCATATCAAAAATACGAAAGGCAGCTTTTTAATAAAAGCACAACAGTAGCAGAAAATGGTAAAAATAGCTTTTAATTGGTAAAATGAGGCAGAAATTGCATTGGAGACAAATCTCTATGCTCTAGGAAAAAAAGAAAGTATATATTTTTCAACTTGCATTCTAACCCCTCCCCAAGTTCCCAAGATTGCGAAAGGAAAAAATATTTTGAAAGGAAAAAAAAAAAGAAATTACTTCGTGCACATCTGAAACATGCAAGGAAAGGAAAGTGGCTTGTTTTTGCTGTTGCCGTTTTAAGTCTAACTTAAATCTCCTTTAAAGTGGTTCGTTTCAGAAGTCTTTGAAAACAACTGCCTACCCAAACATCTGTTGGAAGCCGAGTTTATCCCAAGGTTACGCTTCTCCGTTATAGGCAAAATAATCGTCACTGATAGCTATTTAAAAAAAAAAATAATCAAAATCTCAAAATGAAGGGGGGGGGGAGGAAAAAAAAAGTCCAATATATACGTTTAAATATTTATACAGAAGCCGTCCGTAATTGCACCATTCCGAAGATGTGACAGGCGGAGGGATATCGACAATACCTAAATTAATTTCTGCGTGTGTCTGTGGTGGGTTTCTATTGCTTATTGCTCCGGC
>NW_009953651.1:4192827-4196031 GCF_000747805.2 Chaetura pelagica | reverse complement strand
GGTGGGGGGCAGCGAATTACACTGATTCTAAATCGCCCAGCTTCTTTGCTTGCTAGGTGGATTATTTGCTTCGCTTTTCTTGGGTTTTATGAAGTGATTTAAACATATTTTAACCAATTAGAGACTTTCCTCCTCTCCCTTGTGTCCCGTCGCATTATTTTCCAGCTTGGCGGTTTATGTCAGGATCCGGGTTTTATTGAGAACTCAGCCGGGGATGCTGGTGTTATAATTACAGAAATAAGATTTTTAAAGGGAAAAAAAAAAAAAAGAAAAAAAAAAAAAAGAAAAAAAAAAAAAAGAAAGAAAAAGAAAGAAAAGAAAGAAAGAAATAGTCTCGTTCCTATCTGAGTTCGAGCGGGCTGGCGGACGTTTTTGATGTGCCGGGGCACTGCCGGCCCCAGCCCGGCTGCCTCGTGGAGCGGAGACCCGGGGAGTATTTTGCGCCCCTACCCCGAGGGCAGCCCTCTCCGATCAGGGTGGGGGCAAAACTGCCCCAGCCCCAGCGAAGCGCAGCAAACCGTTCAGGATTCCCTGCTGTGCTCTCAGCCTGCACCTCCCCTTCCCTGCCTCCGCAGAGGGACAGGGACACCTCTCTTTTTTGGGGGGCTCCCTAGTATGGGCAGAGTCCGGGAGGGTGGGCAGCAGCCTTAGGACAAGCTTCCCGGGACAGGGGGACGCTTTTTATTCCGACTCGCCAGCTGCCTGGCAGGCGATAGCCGCGTTCATGCTTTGCATGAGTAGCTCAGCCCGGTGCCTCCAGGCCTGCCGCCTGCCCTTGGCCCCAAATCCCCCCTCAACAGCACCTCACTAAGCAAAGGGGTGGCTGAGAGGGAAGGGGGCAGCTTCCGGCCCCCGCCTAGTCCCCCCGGTGCTCTGTGGCCGTCCTGGCTGGGTCAGACTGACCCCTCTCCGCTGTGCTCTCAGCTGCTCGTTGATGGCTTTGGTTTTGTTTTCCCTGTGCTCACTTTGCCTTTGCAACCGTTGCAACTCGTTCCCGACAAACGACTCCCTCTCTGCCCTCCGAGAGTAGCCAAAAATCAAAGAAAGGGCAGGCTCGGTGGGTCCCTCCGTGACTTAGGGGAAGAGCTCGGCATCCCCTCCCCGCACCTCTCGAAACTTAATTATTTTATTTTCTTTTTTAACAGCTTTTTTTTGTCACTCACTCCCGAATTAGGGAGCCTTGGTGCCCGGCAGCAAGTCCCATCGCATCTCCCCGTCCTCAGATGGCTCCGGGGTGCAAGAGGGCACCGGGGACAGACTTGGTCCGGCTCCGGCCAGCGGGCTGGCGGACGTTTTTGATGTGCCGGGGCACTGCCGGCCCCAGCCCGGCTGCCTCGTGGAGCGGAGACCCGGGGAGTATTTTGCGCCCCTACCCCGAGGGCAGCCCTCTCCGATCAGGGTGGGGGCAAAACTGCCCCAGCCCCAGCGAAGCGCAGCAAACCGTTCAGGATTCCCTGCTGTGCTCTCAGCCTGCACCTCCCCTTCCCTGCCTCCGCAGAGGGACAGGGACACCTCTCTTTTTTGGGGGGCTCCCTAGTATGGGCAGAGTCCGGGAGGGTGGGCAGCAGCCTTAGGACAAGCTTCCCGGGACAGGGGGACGCTTTTTATTCCGACTCGCCAGCTGCCTGGCAGGCGATAGCCGCGTTCATGCTTTGCATGAGTAGCTCAGCCCGGTGCCTCCAGGCCTGCCGCCTGCCCTTGGCCCCAAATCCCCCCTCAACAGCACCTCACTAAGCAAAGGGGTGGCTGAGAGGGAAGGGGGCAGCTTCCGGCCCCCGCCTAGTCCCCCCGGTGCTCTGTGGCCGTCCTGGCTGGGTCAGACTGACCCCTCTCCGCTGTGCTCTCAGCTGCTCGTTGATGGCTTTGGTTTTGTTTTCCCTGTGCTCACTTTGCCTTTGCAACCGTTGCAACTCGTTCCCGACAAACGACTCCCTCTCTGCCCTCCGAGAGTAGCCAAAAATCAAAGAAAGGGCAGGCTCGGTGGGTCCCTCCGTGACTTAGGGGAAGAGCTCGGCATCCCCTCCCCGCACCTCTCGAAACTTAATTATTTTATTTTCTTTTTTAACAGCTTTTTTTGTCACTCACTCCCGAATTAGGGAGCCTTGGTGCCCGGCAGCAAGTCCCATCGCATCTCCCCGTCCTCAGATGGCTCCGGGGTGCAAGAGGGCACCGGGGACAGACTTGGTCCGGCTCCGGCCGCCGTCACGGAACTTCACATGGATCCGGGCTCCTCTGCTGCCCTTCCCGTGGGGAGGCAGCTGCAGCTCCTGTCTCCCAGATTTCGGGATGAACACCTTCGTCCGAAGGGCTTCAGTCCCCGCCCTCCCCCCATCCTCCTTGTGGAAGACCCGGCACTGATTCCCTCCTGATGCAGGCAGGAAAAGTTTGGGGAGGGTCCCGTGCCTAGAAGCAGGGAGGGGAGCAGAGCTGGAGGGGACCGAGGCCCCTCGCTCGACCCGGGGTTGGATAAGGGATTCCCCAGGAGCCGTCGGGGAAGTTTCCCTCCGGGTCTCTGCCTTGCCCTGGGGAAGAGAAACGACTAAACCGCGGCCTTTCCTCCTCCGCGGGGCATAAAACTACCGCGAAATCTGGAACAACTCAGAAGGGAGCAAAAAATCCCCTTGGCTACGAGTAGCATCTTTGGAGGCGTCTCCCCTCGCCTCCCCCAGAGTCGTATTTCGGGGCGTCTGCGGGGCTGCCCTCTCCCGGGAGCAGTCCCGGGCACGGCAGGCAGCGGCCGTCGGGGCTGCCCAGCTTTGGCTCTGCGCGGCCCACTTTTGTCCAGGAAAGTGTCACAGGAATATAATTAAAGCAGGCGGCATAAATCATTCAAGTGTTGATCACCAAAGTAACTGCGTACAAATGACACCTCCTTGCCCGGCATAGCTGAGCCGTGCACGGCTCCCAGTTATGTCTGCCTAGTTTAAGTGGTCTAAACACGTTGCCGCTCCCTGTTAGCAACGCGGAGAGGAGCAAACTCCGTGCCCTCTAGCTGACAGAGAGAGCAGGGTCCTGGCACAGGATCCCGCACGGGGCTGGGCTGGCGACCCGGGAACCTAGGAAATAACTGTTATTTTTTGTCTTTAAGACCCCCTCGAGTTTGGGGCTGAGAAACGGAGAGAACCCGGTGGGACCCGCCACTGAGCCCGAAGGAGGGAAAGCAGCGGCGGGGGCTGGGAAGCTTGTTCTAGATCTCTCTAGCCC
>NW_009953651.1:4183999-4192227 GCF_000747805.2 Chaetura pelagica | reverse complement strand
GGGAGCAGCTGGGCCAGGAAAACGGGATGAGCCTCAATTTGAATGAGCCCCTGCGTTGGTGGGAGTGGGGATGCTTTCGGAAGGAATGGAAGGAAAATAGGGCATCCCGCCCGCTCTACCAGCTGGAGTAAAGCACAAAGTAAAAATAACTCCCGAGGAAGATTCACTCCTTCGGTCACCTTGCGTGAGGCCGTAAGGAGCCTTTCCCACGGCGGGGGAGAAAGGCGGAGATGTCCCCGCCCCAAATTCTGGGGGCCAGCACGTCCCCTCTCTTCTCACCACAGTTGGGACACCCCCAAACACCACTGGCCACTGGTTTTCGGGGTTGTCCCGGGCTTTGGAGAGCCGGTTTGAGCCGCTGTGGGATGGGGCAGAGCAGCCGCGTACTTGCCGCTCTCAGCCGGGACGCGGGGCTCCCTAACCTGTCCGGCGAGAAGCGGACCCCGGTCTCACCCCGGGGACAGGGTCCTCCTGCAGTTGTCACAGGGAAGGAAAGGCGAATACGAACATCTGAAAGTATTTATACACCTTAAATCTCTATTATTTTAATTTCTAGTCCAAACCCATTCGGATGCGGGTTTCCCCGGAAGAGCACCGGGACCTGCCCCACTCCATCCCCGAACAAGGCGAGAACTCGAATTTTTACAATATATTTTAAATACTTCTATAAATGCAATTTGTAGGATCCCTCCGGAGGAGAAGGAGAGAGGCAGGGGACGGCAGGAACGTGAGACGGAGCAGGCCGGGGGGGAGAAAGGCGGAGATGTCCCCGCCCCAAATTCTGGGGGCCAGCACGTCCCCTCTCTTCTCACCACAGTTGGGACACCCCCAAACACCACTGGCCACTGGTTTTCGGGGTTGTCCCGGGCTTTGGAGAGCCGGTTTGAGCCGCTGTGGGATGGGGCAGAGCAGCCGCGTACTTGCCGCTCTCAGCCGGGACGCGGGGCTCCCTAACCTGTCCGGCGAGAAGCGGACCCCGGTCTCACCCCGGGGACAGGGTCCTCCTGCAGTTGTCACAGGGAAGGAAAGGCGAATACGAACATCTGAAAGTATTTATACACCTTAAATCTCTATTATTTTAATTTCTAGTCCAAACCCATTCGGATGCGGGTTTCCCCGGAAGAGCACCGGGACCTGCCCCACTCCATCCCCGAACAAGGCGAGAACTCGAATTTTTACAATATATTTTAAATACTTCTATAAATGCAATTTGTAGGATCCCTCCGGAGGAGAAGGAGAGAGGCAGGGGACGGCAGGAACGTGAGACGGAGCAGGCCGGTGACATTTCTCCAGGCAGTGCCAAGCTCTGTGGCCGACAGAGATTTAGCAGCTCTCGGGCCCTCCCTGCCCCGTCTCAATCCCGGCAGAGGCAAGGCCGGACCGCGGGGAAAGGGAGGAAGCCCCGACCTTCCGTTCAGACACTGGCTGTCCCGTTAGTCACCCTCATTTTGGGACGGGGCTCAGCCACAGCCTTCTCTCCAGCCCCATTCCACTCCAGGGGAGAGCCTGGAAGGGGTGAGGGGGCTCCGCGGCCGCGGAGTTTGCCCTGAGACCTCGGGAATGGGCGCAGCCTGACCCCCTGTCCCACAACTTCCCTCTGGACTCGGGGCTCGACAAAACTTTGTTGGACAGGGAGAAGGACACACGCACACGGAGCCACCCGGGGCTCTGACAGCCGAGCTGCACTGGATCCTCCGAGACCTGTAATAACTCCGCAGCTCCCGGCACGTGTGAATAATTCACCAGGCTGCCACATGCAAGTAACGTTTGTGGCAGCTCTGAAGGAGCCAGGGAGGAGAGGGCTCATTTTTGGGGGGCAGGAGGAGGTGTGGGGAATCAATTGAAACTTAATAAAGGGAGTGGGGGGGAGAATGGCGGAAATAAGCCAGGCAACTTCTTCTAATAACAACTTGGTGTTAATAATTCAGGAGCAGTCATTGGATTATAGCGCAATATCCGAAGTACGTGTTGCCGGCGCAGCGCGGGTGGATAATGTAATCGGAGCTCATTTCGTCTTCCAATAAATTACAGCAGCAAAAGTTTCCTGTTAAAGCAGTTATTTGTATTTCTTTTTTGAAGGTGATCCCACTCCCTCCTCCCATTCCAACAACTGCAGTGAGAAAATTAATGAAAAACTAATATTTCCAACCCCTTGAAAAAGCAGCACCAAGTCGGGAAGCCAGAGTTTGGCTGTGATCTCTTCCAACTTTGTGTGCTGCACAGCTGCTCCTCCCTACCTCTCATTTCTTTCTTTCAGTGCTCCTGTTTTTGCACCCTTTTTAAAATTATTATTTTTATTTATGTATTTATTTATTTATTTCCCTTTTGCATTCTACCCTGTCTGACCTCGTGGAACTTCTCCAGGATGAGACAAGTGCTGCTAGAACGAAAAATGTTCCTAAAATCCATCCCTTTGTGCTAGACTTGCTGTATTTACTCCCCTTATCCTTCTTGGGTCTCATTATGAAGGGGTAGCAGCTAGAGACAGGGTCAAACAGCAGTTCCCTTGCCTTTGAAATCATATGTGAGGTGAATCTGCTAGGCCTCAGGTGCCTCTTGTGCTTCTTATCCTTCCAAACTGCAGGAGCATGTACCAACAGGCAGATACCCCCTGACACAGCCAGGGTACTGCAGCTTTCCTCTTCTCTAGCCCCCTTTTTCTCTCACCAAAAGCCAGGCTATGTTTTTGCACTCTCATGGACTCCATCCATGGCAGAGGTTCACAAGATGGTGCTCAGACCTTTCCCAGCTCTTGCTGCTGGACACCGGGCTTTGAGGAACCTCTCTTCAGTCCCAGGCTGCTCTCTGCATCCTGCTTGGGGCCTATCTCACACCTGCCTCAAAAAGTGGATTTTTGCAAACAGCTTAGCCAGCAGACACCCCTGATGGGATGCTTTCCACGTCCGTTTATTTTATTCTATTCTGTTTTCTGCCCCAGGAATCATAGGCACATTCTTCAGAAGTGCTTGGATCAGGCACAGCTCTTTCTGTGGGTACTTTTAGCATCCTGTGATGGTGGCTGGCATTTCTCACCCTGCACAATAGCTGCTGTCAGCTTACAGCATTTCTGTACTGATCACTGTCAGATCATTCTGTCTCCCTGTTTCCAGTGCTGCATGCTGGTATGATGGAGAGGGAGACAAGAGCTTCCTGCAAGAGGCTGAGATTAAAAATATATCTTTCCTGTTAGGCATTTCCCTAATTGCTGTTCTATGGAAAGTGATTCAAACTCTGAACTCTGAGGTTTAACATCTCTACAAAAATGTCTCATCTTTAGTGATTCCATCTTTGAGCAACTTGTGGTCCAGTCCACCTCCCTTTTTTGTTTTGTGACATCTTGTGGCACTGAATTCCCACATCCTCCTGCCTGGCACCCAGGGCTCTTTTCCAGCTGATGTATGATCACTTGCAATGGTGGGACTTTACTTCCTGGGCTTTCTTCTTGGCCCTGAGTAAAGCAGGTGTAGTGAACAGCCTCAAGATTTCTCCCATTTTTCTACTTGAAATCTTCTCAGGGTCTATTTAGTTTTATTTTTTACAGAGGTGAAATGCAGATCTTCACAAATACCAGATACACAACAACACGTGGGTTCTGCTCGCATATGACAAAACCAGTCAGGTTCTCTGCCATCATTAGTGTTACACTTAACGAGGAGCCACCAGTGCTCCTCAGTAAGAGCTAAGGGGGATGAGCAGGACCCAGAAAGGGAAGCATTAAAACCAAACAGCAGAAATAATGCAGTTTGAGATGTGCAAAGGGGCAGGCTGGTGTGGGCACCCCTCACCCTCAGGAGAGGCTACAGCTGGTTGGAAAAGTGGATTTAGGTCCCGCGAGGCCAGGCATGGAAAAATAATTGCTCTGTGCATGGGACCCGAGGGGGTCCGTGGCGGGGGCAGCAGCCACTAGAGGGAGGGCGCCGAGCGTGCAGCAGCTGCCGACCCCCCCCCCGCCCCTCGGCCCTTCGCCAGGGAGGGCAGGGGATCCTGGGGCTCACTGCTGCTTCGGAGGTGGGAAAGCAGCCCTGCAGGGACTACTTCGGAAAACTTTCCAGAAGCAGCCCCTCTCCGGCACTTAAAATCCCGTGATTTTTCTGCTTGTTCGCTGTGTTTTCTTGTGTACCTGCCCCTGCTGCTTCTTTCAGTCTCAGCGAAAGGCTCCTGTGCCCTGGAAACGCACGGCCAGACTCCCGGTGGTCCCTTGTAACAGCTAGAGTGCCCGTCAGCCTTGGAGTGCACAGACTGTAAGACAGTGTAGAAGAACAATGTCATTTTCCCAAGGTTAAAAACTTGTTGACTGGTAACTCAAGATAAAAATTACAGGAGTTAAGATTTTTTGAGATCTATACAGATCCTGAAATGGTGACTTCATTATGTACAAGGCATGTAGGCAGATGGTAAGGAGGAGTGAAGTCCAGCAGTGGCAGAAGTGGTGTCCATGCACCCCAGGGCTATGGAGCCACTGCAAAGATGTGGGTGTACCAGGGAGACTCTTCTCTTTGCTCTTTGCCCTTTTGCCCTGTGCATGTGTGTAATCCACAGACCCACCAGCTCGGCATAGCAGAGCTGGGCACATAGTGCTGCAAGCACATGACCTTTTGCTCTGAAGATGGTAAGAGCTTTGTGCTGGCAGCAGAACAACATACCCAGTACAAATAGAATCATTCTGATAATAAATCACCATCCATAATAAGAAGACATTGTTAATAATAAGTCATCCAGGGGCCTCTAGAGATCAGTGTACAACTTACTGTAAAAATAGATAGGAAACATGGTGTGATCATTAAAAGCAAGATAACAAATAAAAGAGAAAATTACTTTTATAGGCATTTAGCTCTTCTTCCTTCCCCCAGCTTCCAGCCAGTTCTGTTATCAGTTTGATATCTGGATGGATATGACTTATGTTTGGTCACAGTAAAGTAAAAAATCCCTCTTTTTTTTTTTTTTTTTCTTTTTCTTTTTTTTCCCCCTCTGCTCACAGAGTGATCCCTTAGTTATCCCGATTTCTCCAAGGCAGATCTCCCAGACATGGGGAAGCACTCCCTAGTTAGCACATCCAGGAACCAGCTGAGGCCTTGCCCATAGATGTTGGCTCTTTCTGTACCTTTACAACTGGCAGGATTTGTTTCCTGGCTTCCATGGCTGTGTTGCAGCAGAGCTGATGGGGTGACCAGACTTCAGAAACCAGAGAATGGTAAGGGGCAAACATACAGCAAAACCCAAGCTTTTAAATGAATAAATATTTGCATTGAGAACTCTCCAGACCCAGAAATATTTTCACACACAAACCGGCTAGCATAAAAAGATTTGTGAAAATTGCTGTGTGCACAGAAGCCAAGGGAATTTGACACATTTGTTTAAGGAAAAATTTGCGAGCCATGCCTTGTAGTGTTCCATCAGCTCTGAAATAGATCTGCTTGGGATATCAGTACTGCTTTCCTGCAGCAGAGGGGAGAAAGGTTAGGGCTGTTCAAATCTTTCTTGGTTTTTCCCCCCGTTTGTGTTTGCCAGGCAAACAATAGCAGATGTTATATAGTCAGTTCAGTTCGCTACTAGTCCCATTATGTTCTATTTATGTTTCACTTTATTGGCTTTTTTTTTTTTTTATTTTCCTATTATTGTTTCACTCTGGGGGAGGCAGAGGATATAATATATTCATCTTTATTATACAAAATCTGTGTGAAGCATTTAATAAAATGCTGTTTCCACACAGCTAGGAATATTACTGTTAGCTATTCTTAAGTTAATGCTCCTATTAAAAAATGTTTGATGGCTGCAGTGACTGGAACTTGTGTGGACAAAAAGCACACACCACTAAATAAGACACTCGTGACAATTCAGAGATTTCCCGGTGCCTCATGGAAAACTTCTGTTTAGCCAGATTTCTGTTTACCTAGCATATTTCCAGCATTGTTCTTCCCTGGTTTTATTATTAGTTATGTTTGAATAGCAAAGAAGTTTTGCTTTTTCTCCCCAAAACTGTCTGCTGGTGTTGGAGGGGTCAAATCTGCTTCCCATCCTCAGGTCACTTTCCCATGCAGGTGTTTCAGCAGAGGTAGGGGTGAAAGTGACAGGGGCAGGACATTGATGGAGTGCAGTGACATTTGCTGTCTGAACCAGGACCAGCTTGTGTCAAGGGCGTGATGTTGTCCTGCCCCAAAGCTGCTGTTTCCTCTTCACGTATGCTTACATGAGGTAAGTTGGGCTCGTTCTGCTTTACAAACATGTGGAGAGGGACAAAGGAATGGTACTTGCTCATGGAGATGGAGCAGGGCAGCAGCTGAGACCAACATGTCAAAGCACTTGACTGTGCTTGGAACAGGAATGGTATTCCATGGACCGGGAGCACAGGAGATGCTGCTGCTTCTGGGGATGCTGAAGGGATCAAGCCAAAATGTGATGAAAAGTCAGCATTATTGCATCAGGTGAGAGGAGATGAGCAACAGAAAAAAACCAAACTATTCCTGAGAAACAAAAAGGTACTTTCAGATGCAGGTCTTTCCTTAATTGAAGACTCTCCAGGAAAGACGCAGGCATCCATACCCAAGACAGAGATCAACACGTTTGATTTTAGACCCAGAACTCAGTCAAGCACACAACACCACACTTCTCTGGGCACATGCAGGGGTCTGATAATCAGATTTAGGCTCATGAACCTTCTCAGAATCGGGATCTTTACCCCAAGCTGCCTCCCTTGAAGAGCAGTGAGGCAGTTCAGCAAGGTCTTAGCAGGAGGGCTGATGGCGGTCAGTCCGACTCTGCTCTGTACTGTCACTATACAGGAGAGGCTGAGGAAGGCCATGTAGGACCTAAGGAAGGTCTGCCTAGCCCTGCATCCTGGATCTACTGCTGGCTGGTGATGGGTATCCTGAAGAGAACAAAAGATCAAATTATATAGTATATTATTATCACTACAATATTACACTCTCTTATTATAATACCAACATAAGCAAGTGTATGGTAGGCTTCTCTGGGATACTTTCACAGCCTCCAGCAGTTTGTGGTTTAGAGAATCCTGGGCCTGAAGTGATACCTTTGTGTTTTATAGCCCCAGATAGATTGTTCTTCCCTGAACGTGTCTAACCATTTGTTCAACCCATATAATCTTTTGGCATCCACAATATCCGGGGGCAATGAGTTTCACGGCTGATCTACAAGCTATGCAGATAAGATCTTCCTTTGGTTTGTCATGAATCTGTCACCTGATAACTCCATGTCCGCTAGCACTTATTCAGGAAGACGCAACATGCAGTTAATCCCTGTTCACCCACACCTTGGCCTCTCTGACAGCATAGACATCCACAGTCCTTGGTAAAGGAGACACAGAGCTGACTGTGGGAGGGGTGAATAATTCCAGGCTGAGCAGCCAATGAGAAGCTCAAGGAAAACCAAGATGCACCTCTGTAGAGAATGACATTCATGATGTGGTGGGCAGTGGGGAGGTCTGTGGTGCAAACACCTGGGCAAGATGTTGGGCTACCAGAATGAATTGGAAGAAGCAGCCTGTCTGATGCATGGAGTTTGCTGATGTATGAGGGAAGGCAGCTGTGAATGGGAAAGACTGGTTCCTGGGACTGCAGAAAGAGAAACAGTGAGGCTTGGATGAGAGATTGTCCTGAGCCTGGCCCCATCATGTGCTGCAACTCTCTGGGTTTGTTGCTTTGCTCAATCCAGGTTTTAGTGCCTTTGTGAACGCCACATTTCCAGGGCCAGGAGGGCTTTGCAGATGGAAAATTAAATATCCAGGGAATTTGGATACAGATGAAACATCCAGGGGACTTTTGGGCACTGCTATTGTAGAAGTGTATGGATAAGTGTCTTCAGCCTCCACAAGGCTTTCCTTGGTCTCTGTAGACATGACACCTTGTCTGTAGGTTAGAGAGAGGTGCAAGGGAAGGAAATGTCTGCTGTTAGAGCAGTCATTTCATGACATTGCATTCCCCAGACAGCAGCACCTGTGAGACAGAGAGAGCTTGGTAAGCTCCAGAAAGTGGAAATGTTTTACAAAAGCATCATCAACATCTGCTGAGAGATACCTGGGAACGTGATTATGAGAGAGAATGAGGAGGTGCTGGGGGGAGTAAGAATGGGTCTTTGAAACAGGTTAAACCCCCCAGCACTGTGGGGGGGATGTTAAAGGCTTGATGTCACTGTGGGGGGCAGTAACCCTGCCAGGCTGGCAAAAAAGCCTCTAGAGAGACTTCCTGAGGCTTTTACTATGTTATAGGAGA
>NW_009953651.1:4161891-4183805 GCF_000747805.2 Chaetura pelagica | reverse complement strand
GAAACATTTCACTTTAATTGCAGCAAGCTGCCTGCTGGCTCCCTGGGATGTGTTTCTGTCTCCTTCATATGCCTGTAACTTTTGGGCTGGTGAATGGTGCTGGTGATGGGCAGAGACCAAAATGTCCTTGATGCAGATATCTGTCTTTAAACAGCCCTCTAGCACTTAAGCCGTTAGGGCTGCCCATTGCCCTGCTGGGCACACTCTGCTGGTCACCCAGTTTCAGTACTTAAATGGATTTTTGCAAGTTTTTCATGTTTCATTAAAACCATGGGAGCAGTTCAGTTGGGACATGTGGGTTTCCTAACCCAAGTTTTGTGGTGACAGAGGTACCCTTGAAGATGAGTAGGCATTATGGACCAGTCACCCAGGGCACTAGACAAGTACAAGCCACACTTTTTTTTTTTTTTTCCCCATGGGTTTAAACTTTCTCTCATTATTTTTAACCTGCTTCCTATATATTTATTTTTTTTGGTTACTTAGTGTTGATAGCTCTGAAACAGAACATGGGTTTCCTGCCAGGACCCACAATTCAAGTGATTTTCCAAAACCCCTCACTTTCCAGAAGCTATTAAATGAAATCACTTTCTTCCCTGTGACCTTCCGTTGCAGCTCCTGATCTGATGCTCTGCACTACTGTAATGTGCACCACCTGGAGGGGCACTTCCCAAAGCCCAGGTGTCTGCTGTGCTCCTCACATATAACCATGGGCCCTGCTGCTGGCTGCCTCTAGGTGTGTCTGCTCCCATGGTGCTTCAGCCTTACAGGTTCACTACCAGGAGGTGAGTGGCACAGGGAAAATTTTCTCTCTTAGTCTCTCTATCCTTCTCTTTTAATATAAACCTACATCCCAGAATAGAATCCTTGAATTAGAAAGCACTAGACACCTCTACACTTCTGTATTCCATCAGCCCAAAAGCTCTCCACAAAACAGTGGCAAATCTCCCTTGTGGGGTGGGAACTGCCTCATCCCTATCCATGCTGGTTTCCCAGTGTGGGCTGTGCAGGGGGTGGCAATCTCCCTGCCATAGAGTTCTTCTCCCCTGAGCTGTGGAGCTCTGACACTCACAAAGAAGCAGAGCCAGCTGGGGGTTGCAGGCCCACATGCCCAATCCTCACTAGTACCTGAAGTCAGAGGAGGGATGTTGCCCTGGCTGTGATACTGTGAAGAGCTGGATGTGTCACAGTGGGGGACAGGCCCCATCTCACACAGAAATAGCACTGAGGGGTTTGGAGACAGGTGAGGGGACCAGGCAGGGCACTGTGAGCACCCCCTTCCCCTGGTACCATCACATGTGAACAGCCTTCTCCTCATCCCCATAAAGCTCTCCTCCCTTTTCCCACTCCCTCCCTGTGCCAGTGCACAGGAGCAGCCGGTCGGTGGGAGGCTGAGTCCCGGCTGCTCGCCATCTCTCCCACCATTTGCTCCGGGGAAGGCCCACAGCACCATGCTCTGCTGTCTGCCTCCGTGTCTTTTAAATCCCGTTTCCCTGGTTTCACATGGCAGCGGCCCACGTTTCCTGTGCAAAGCCTTCCTCTGGATTGCTGGCAGCCGTGCTTCCAAACCCAGCTTGCCGTTTTCCCCAGAGTGGCTGGATTGATTGGCTCCAGCCGGAATGGGCATGGCTCTCCGCTGCTTGGACCGAAATGCAACCATCTGTTACACCTCTAGTTAAAAGTACATAAAGTTGAGCATTTGCGTGTAGACAATTCCACCCCTGATACGCTTTCCACTGCACATCCCTCTCACGCTTTGGCAGGATCTTGCACCGCGATGGGCCCAGTACAGGCAAAACTGGCACTTTAGCTCTGCTGGAATCAAGCAGCGTGGAGATGGCAGGGGTGTAAATCAACCTTTCCTTCTTTCCCTGCAGCCAGTCAGAGTGAAATTTGCAGTGTATCGTGCTCCAGGCTGACCCCTGGCTGGGGCTGGTCCTGCTACCCTCTCCCCCCTGGGCTGGAGACCTCCCTGTGCTGGTGGCTGGGCTGCCTCGTGTCTGCAGAGCCGCTGATGCCGGTGGAAGTGCCAGCACGTGGCTGCGTCTCGCTCGGATGTTCCCATCGAGCAAAGGTACCGAGAGGCAGGGAGGTGGGGTGATGGGACCGGCGTACAAGATAGCCCTGAGGGTGGGAGCAGGGAGAAGAGCACGACAGATGCATTGCCCACATTGCCCTGCACCTGCAAAGGTCTGGGCCACATTCCTGCCCTGCTCACTGCCCGGTGTTGCCAGCCTGGCCTTGCGCTGCTCATTTGCTGCCTAAATGTCCCCATGGAGCCTTGCCATAAGGGAAATTCAGGGGAGCAGGGTGGTAATGCTGCTGAGCAGCTGCTCCCTTCCTGAAGGTGTTGAGCACAGCAAGACTGTGCTATAACTATAGGGACACTTCCTTGGGCAAAACAAATTCTGGCTTCTTCAGTATTGCTTCCCAGTTTGCTCCCTTTCCCAGCTTCACGACTTCCCTTTCTGGAAAGCTTCATGGAGGCACTGCTGAAAGAGACAGCAGTTTGCCGTGCTGCAAATCAAGAGCAGCTCCTTTTCATGTACCCTAACTGCCCCCAAGTCCCTCCTGTGGCTTTCCACATCCACTACCACGTCCATGCTCAGAGATCCACAAAAATTCCAGCAGCCTCCTGTTGAGGCCCTGAATGGGCACAATATCCAACATATGTTGGGTGCACGTGGATGGGCAGGGAGAGCTTTGGTGCCTGCAGGCTGGGGGAAAGCCTGAGTGTGCAGCAATGGCCACAGTTGTTGCTCATCCTGAGTCACCAGGTACCCGAGCCCAAGTCAGCCCCTGTTATTATCGGCTCTTTCCAAGAAGGCTGCAGACTGCATGCACAAGACAGAGAAGCAGAGGAGAAATAGAGGCACAGGGGTGGGAAGTGACCTCGCCAAGGGCAGTGAGCAAATCAGAGGCAAGGAAATCAGTTGCTTTCCTCCAGCCCATTTATACTACTGTATGAATGTATCACTTGCTTGGCTATTTACCTTCACCAAACCACATGGTTGAATTGTTTGAATGGGACAGTTTCCTTTATGAGAGACTCAGAGAGAACCCAAATTTCCCAGGCTGCAAGGCTCACAAGTTGGGGACAGCATGTGAAAAGGACACTCAAAGTACAGCAGCATCCTCCCATTGCTGTCAGTAACTCTTTCTCGAAATGCCAGTCTCTTGGTGCTTTCACTGGAGCTATAGCTCAGATGCAGCGAGAAGAACGTCACATTTGTGGCATTAACATGACTGATGTCCCCACTAGCTGATGGATATTGGGTAGCTAAGCCTTCTCCCAGGCCCCTTCTATATTACAGAGGGGCTGGTGGTGACGTATCACCCATCCCTGACCTTGTTCATCTTTGTGGAGCAGTGGAGGTGGTGGGAGAAGGGAAAGGCTAACTGCACCTCCTGGGAGCCAGGGTAGCTCTGAAAGCTGAGAGGAGAGCTGGGGGCTGGGGAAGTAGGAGAGACATCTGAGCTCGACACAGGGACAGCAGATGGATTGAAAGGAGCATAACCTTGTGGCAATGCATGCTCTGGTCCCTGCAGCTGGCATTAAGGGTCAATTATTTTCAGTGTAACAACTCATTTCTAACTAGAAAGAGAGTGACCTGCTGACACTGGTAGGATCTGCTGATGTCCATCTCCCCGCAGTGGGAGAAGACAACAGCACATCCCTGGAGCTCTGCTTGTCCTGGGTGGGTAAACACAGATCACTGTGCCTGGATTCCCCTCCACACCTTCTGGTATGTCAGATCTGGCCCACCCAAACCTGCCCAGGAGGTGCCTGGGCACACTGAGCTTCGAGGGGTCAGCAGTGTGGTGAAGATGGTTGGGCAAGTTTTTGGCACTCCCTTCAAGAGCTCTAGAAAGCAGCATCTCTCTCTTGCAAACCATCCACATCAACTGGCTCAGGCCCTGTGTCTGTGGTCAGAGCCCAGGAGCCTGGCTGGAGAGGGCTGAGGCAAGACCTTGAATGGTGGGGGCTTGATCCCAGCCTAGCCTCCAGCCCCAGGTCTCTCTCACATGTAAGAGCATGCAAGGCTTTTCTTCTTTTTGGAAAACAACTCCATAAGGCTGGAGGGCTTCTCAGCTGTGATGTGCAGTCTGAAGAGGGAGTGGGGTGTGTGTCAGGCCTTCTCAGAGGCAGCAAGGCATGGTTTGGGTGCTGTCCTTGCTGTGAGACACTGGTCACCCATCTACAGAAGGCCATTACTGTGCATGATGACCTGGTATGAGCTGCCCTTGCATGCCAGCTGCACTTGATTCAAATCCAGCTCCCCTGGAGGGATTGAGTCTTGATTTCATAGATGCAGGCAACATTTAAGTAACTGTCTCAGGAAACACATCTCCCTTCTGTGAGTTTAACACCTCCCTGGCAGGAAGGTCATCCCCTAAGGGCTGTGATGGAGGACACAGCCCAGGGCATCAGGGCACAGGCAGTTCTGGGGCTGGTTGTTGCCTTGTTTTGTCCCTCCCTCTCCTGCCCTCAGCAGCCAGCTGAGCTCAGGAGCTCTGTGCTCCATGGGAAGGGGTCCAACCCACTGAGATGGGTTAAACCTCCCCAGCTTGTGCTATCAATGTCTGCCTGTAAGTGACACCTCCCACTGTGCCAGGTTCCTGACCTGGGAGGAATTGCTTCTGCTGGCAGAGTGCTCCATGCTTTGCTGGCCACTCAACCGCAGGGGCAACCTGCTGCAGAGAGAGCCCATGGAACAGCCTGGTGCCAGGCCAGAGGGATTCCTTTGATCACCCCTCTCTGGTGAGGCCACACGATCCTTGTGAGGGCCACATGATACCTGTGAGTTCCACATGATGCTTGTGAGATCCACAGATCTGCTTGCCCCACCACACGATGAGATGGACACTGCCTGGGAGGGTGCTGGGCCAGGTCTTCCTGGGCTGGATGCTCCAAGACCATAATGTGGTCCCAGCTGGTTCCCCTGTGCTGAGACCCAAGCTCATCATCACACCATGCCACACCAGAGCTTGTCCCTTCATGGGGGAGTGTGGTGGTGGTTTAGATGAGCACCCTAACTCACAGAACAGCTATTTTGGGAGTCTGCCAGTCACCTAGGATTATAGAGATCCATGGAGGGGGAAGGGGGACAGTAGGGAAGGAGATAAAGATCCCCAAAAGCCACAGGGAGCAGATGGGCAAAGGAAAGGGAGAGAAGCAGAGGGAAGAAGATGAAAGCGAAGACCAAGGTCCTGCTGTCAATCAGCTCTTCAAAGGCTGGGTGTAAAAGGATCTCGGGAGAAGTGGAGGCACAGATCATGCCAACCCAGAGCCTGGACAAAGGAGATGATGACAAGCAACTATTTTAGCTGATGAGCTGTAGCCATCAACACACAGCAGTGCACTCTTCAAGTTTCCTAAGCTAAGCAAATTTCGGCCTCGGATCAGGAGTTAGGTGGGAAAGTCAAGGTGGAGGGATGAAGTGCTGGTCCCTGAGTAGCACCATAAGTTAGCAGCATGCCCAGATGTGGGGCTACAGAGCACTGCCCTCATGGAGTGGGTCACCTTTCAAACAAGGTGTTTGATGCAGCTTTGCTGCTGGAGAATTCTCTGGCTGTTTTTGTGAGGACAGAAACATGAGCTGCAGTGTTATGTCCCAGTGCAGGGATCCCAGCAGGCATACAGGGAATATTCCAGGAGCTGAGGTGCCCGGGGACCCTTTTCTCATCCACCAATGAATGGGACTTCCATAGGATTGCTGGTTTCTGAAGGGTCCCTTTTCCCCTTTGATAAGACAGAGAATGAATCACGTCCGTTGTTTTGCTGGGATGCAGAACTCACACCTGCTCATTAGGTGCTTTGGGAACCAGTATGGACAAAATACGCTTTTCAACTTTTTTTTTTTTTTGTATTTTCTGTGGTGTATCAGGGGCTGTGTGGGAGCCAGGCACATAGGGAGCTGCTTGAGTGCCCTGCTGTGCTGAACAACAGGGAGCTGTTGGGATAAACAACCAGCAAATACCCCAGTATTTCTTCTAAAATGTCTCACTTGTTGCCTTCAAGGGACCATGGGAAGATCACGTGTCTGTTAAAAGGATACAGAACTCAATCCACAAAGCACCTGCTTTGCTTAAAGCATAAGCATAAACTCCTTGAAAGCCAAAGAGATTTAAACACGTGCTTGGAGTGAAGCCTGGCTGTCAGCATGCTTGTTGAATTGGGATAGAGTCTGTTACATAAACATCAAAACCGGTTTGCAAACATGGCTGCTTTAAATTCAGCACCCAAATTCACATGTAGGCACCTTTCTGGATATCCCAATAGCCAAAGTAGCTCTGCTGGGTCATGGGAAGCTGCCATTTATAGAAGCCAGACTCTATGCTGTGCCAGGCAGGCATGGAGCAAACCCAAGAATCTCACACATTATTTGAATTGAGACATCATTGACAGGGAGGAAAAAAAATCCCACCCGAAGCTCCTAAATCCACCAAGCTTTAAATTGTCAGGCGGAAGTGGCCACAGGAATTACACCCAGGATGAACTTGGCCCTGCTGCTCCTTCAGCAGTGATCCCTGAGGCAGTGTTGAGTCTAACATCTCTCTGGCATTTTTATCCTATTTCATTCATTCTATTTTTTCCTGATCCTGTTAGCTTTATCCTATTGATTCAAATGCATTTTCGTACTCCCTTATGGTTCCCTTTTGCATCACTTTCAGCTTTTAGGCAAACAGGATGGGCTCTTCCTGTCCTGGGAAAACAAACAGCCCAGGAGCATGCTTCTCCCAAACTCCCCTCTGGGTCCAGGAGACTGGGGTTTATTTATTTATCTTAGTTAGACAAATAGCTTCATTTTCACAGAAAATAGGATGTGCTGCTGAACGCATACAGGAAAGGTCAAAGGGTTTTAACCATGCAAAGGGGAAAAACTGAGCCTGTTGAAGTACTGCTGGTGCAGTTCAGAGCATCTCTGAGACTGGAGCCATCCGTAAAGGCTGCAAAAACACGAGGTGGTGGAGATTTATTTATCTGCCAACTAGCAGGTATGTTCAAGCTTTCCACTTCAGAGGGGTCCCTGTGTTACCACTGCCTTCTGCTTTGTGTTCACTGCTGGCACATATCTGGAAGTCAAAACTCTTGGAGATTTTACTTTTACTTGATTTTATTTTGCCTGGTTATAATGACGCTTTTGGTATTTAGATGGAGCTGCAGCTGATTGCTGAGCATCTCCAAGGCTCAGAGAGATGCACTGGTCTGGGTGTGGGCATGTGAAAGCTTGTGTTGCTGATGGACAAAGATAAAAGGTGACAGAGGGGCATGAGCTGCTGAAGTGGAGGTTTTATGCATCCAGATTCCTCACTAGTAGTTTCTGTTCTGTCACAGTCAAAGACCTTTCTCCAGTGGAACCGCAGATTCTCGGTACAATTGGACTTGCAGAACAGGGCAAGTAGAGAACTAGGCATCTGCAATGTTAATTATTTTCATTAGTACTTCCCACGGACTAGTCACCATTACTGAGAGTGAACAGGAGCCATTTAACAAGCAGGACCCAGTGAATCTAGACCTGGGAGCAATGAATGTCTCTGTGACTTGGACTGCTCAGCTTTCATCACCCCCAAATTTTCCTTTCAAGTAAAATTTCTAGGAGCCCAGACTCCTGTGCCTACCAGATTGTCCCTCTGGTTGTGCTCTTTTGAGCTAAAGACCTGTCTTGTGGCACGTATGTTCTGGCTGGAAAGAGGCATAAAAGACCTCACCATAAATAAATACAACCCCCCAAACGGCATGCACAACGCCTTGTTCAAAGCGCTCGGCTTGTTTGAAATGAGCAGCCCCATAAAATCTGAACGGGTTCAGAAACACTTGGAGTCATGAAATCTCTCCACATGAAGGGCCTGGCTCAGTTGCTGCCCCTCACCAGGGTACTGGGGCTTGTTCCTTGAGCCGCTGAGGCTCCACTCTTCCCCACCTTGTCGCTCAGGGCTGCATCTTGGGACACGTAAATCAGCGCCTTCGCCCTTCGCCGCAGCGCTCGGCAGCGGGGCCGGGGGGTCAGGAGCTCACCTCTCAGAATAATCCCGGGCAATCAGGAAGTGTTTCTCATTTGATGAATTAGGTGTATAAAATCCGTGAAGGGCTCACAAATGGACAGGCCTTTTCCTTTCTTCATGGGGATAATATTTCATGATTTGGGGAGGAAAGAGCACAAAGGGAGGGGGGGAAATAATTAGTAATTTGTGATTAACTTTTTTCACGGGTATTTTGTTTCTTTGTTCTCTGATGCCGCCTGGAGCCATTTAAAAAATGACTTAATGACAACAACCAAACTAATCGCTCTTTGTAACTAATGGCTGTGTCAGAACTTGGAAATCAAACTGAAGGGTCTTGGAAGAAGTTGCAAGGGAGATGCTGAGCATGGGAGAGGGGGTGGAGAAGAATTCCCTCCCTGGTATCACATGGATGCTCAGAAAGGGCCCCGAGATGTGCAACTATAAAGGGAAAGACAGAGAACTGCCACAGAAGGCTGGTGGCTATTGTCATTGATCCAAGCCAATTGGGCTGCCTGTGGTGTGCTCCTTCTTCTCCACATACACAAAAGGTTTTGTTCAGTCATGAATCATAGAACTATTCAGTTTGGAAAAGACCCTTGGGATCACTGAATCCAACCATCATCTACAAAGTTCTCCCCTAAACCATATCCACCAACACCACATCCAAATGACCCTTAAACACATCCAAGGATGGTGACTCAACCACCTCCCTGGGCAGCCTATTCCAGTGTCTAGCCACTTTTTCTGTGAAAAGTTTTTTCCTAATGTCCAGTCTAAACCCACCCTGTTGCAGCTTGAAGCCATTCCCTCTTGTTCTGTTGCTAATTACCTGTGAAAAGACACCAACACCAACCTCTCTACAATGATCTTTCAGGTAGTTGTAAAGACTGATGAGGTCTCCCCTCAGCCTCCTCTTTCGCAAAATAAACATTCCCAGCTCCTTCAAGCATTCTTCATAAGATTGATTCTCTAGGCCCTTCACCAGCTTCGTTGCCCTCCTCTGTATTTGCTCCAGCACCTCGATATGTCTCTTGAATTGAGGTGCCCAAAACTGGACACAATACTCCGGTTGCGGCTTCACCAGTGCTGAGTACAGGGGGACTCCTTTATCCTTCAAGGCAGCCTCCCAAGGGGCTTTGTCCATGAGTCTTCTGAGCAGGTCAAAGTTTCCCCTCCAGAAGTCTAAGGTTACTAACCCCTCTCCTTGTTTCTCCAAGGATCAAAAACTCAATCATCTCATGATCACTGTGCCCTAAATGGCCTCCAACTTTTACTTTCCCCACAAGATCTTCCTTCTTCACCAGAAGCAGATCCAGGATGGCATGTTCCCTGGTTGTCTCACTTACCAACTCTGTGAGGAAGTTGTCTTCCACACATTGCAGGAACCTCTTGGAATGTTCCCTCTCTGCTGTGTTATCTTGGAGAAGAGACCAACACGCATAGAGAGTTGGATGCTATGAGTTTTGGCTTTGAGTTGGCAGAGATATTCCCAGCAAGAACAGGAGGGTTGTGATGGAGCTCCAGTACTTTCCCTCAGTATGAGCTCAACTTTATAAATGGCTCGAGGACCTTTTTCCCTGTAGATCTGGCACATGAATCAAAGACAGAACACTATCTGCTTCTGGCTTTGCTGAGTTTGGCTTTTGCTGCAGGGTGGGAGAGTCTCTGGCTGTCAGAAGGTAAGAACCAAGGACTGCAGCTGGTGGGAAACATGGAGGTCTTTTAGTCAAGAAGGCGACCAACAAGCAACATGTGTAAAGCAATTCACTGGTGAGCAACTGGGGCCCAAAGCCTTGCAGTTTCTAATTGGGTCACAGATAAAATAGAGCTTTAGATTGAAAGCCTTTTGAAGCTATGATTTAGAAAGGCAAATCCATTCTGGTATCTGATTATGACACTGATATTAAAAGCATTGGGAACCTCTAATCGATAGAAGTTAATTTATTTAGACTGTAAACCAGGAATTAATTTGAAAGGGCTTGTGGTAGAGCGGCAGCTGAGACTCCAGCCATCCCTTGTGTGGTGCTGGCAGGGTGACAGGGATGTGTTGGCCAAACTGAAGGTGCAGATCACAGCTCTACCAACTGGAAATCTCTCTGGCTGCCTGTTCCCTCTTCCAGCCCTGTGCTGACTGCAGGCTGGGGACACCTTATTGCAGAAAGGTGATAAAGTGAGTCTCAGATGAGGATTATTATTGATTTGCCTTGCAGTGGAGACTGTCTCTACTTGGGTACATCAAGCCCTCAAATTATGGTGAGAATAGAGCTGAGTTTTCCCAAATGTTTTCACCCTCTCTGCAAATCCTCCTTGCTCCAAGCACACAGGCAGCATGGCTCAGTCCTCCAGCAGGTACTGGTGGGCATTGTGTCCAATCCAGAGACCTTTGGGGTTGATGTGGCCAAAGACTGTCTGGTCTGGAAGAGTCTAGACACAAAGGAACGTAGCCAGTAGCTCTGGTGCAAAGAAGTTAAATTTAGCTCCTGGCTCCTGCTGAGAGAGTGCTGAAGTGGAAGAGATTACCTTAGACCGTCACTTTTGTTTTCCTTGGTTATTGTTTAAAATGCAGAGATTATGAGGTCAAACTTTCCCAGCCGATATTTTTCCTAATGAAAAATGTAGTAGGGTACGAGTCAGTGATCGAATCTATATGTTGAGTGTTCCACACTACAGTGATTTCCACAGACAGAACTTCAATAAATCTTGTTTTCAGAGAAATTATATGAGGCTGATGCTCTATTTTTGCCAGTTTAAGATCACTTTTCACCTCTGCTGTGCTCTGTCCAAGTGGAACTTTCCTCCAGCTGAGCCGATTCTTTGCTGCAGCAATGTGACATATCCTGACAACTGCAGCATGTGCAGGGCAGGGGTATGAAGGAGGCCCTTAAGGATCTTTTGGGGCCATCCCACATGGCTGTGTGGTTGTGGAGTCCTTTACCAAAGACACCACAGACTCACCTTAGACTCACCAACAACATTACCCCATCATCTTCCAACCTGAGGCATTTTGCCTGAATGCTGGCAACCCTGGGTATGTCGTCCTTCCCATGAGGAGAGAACCACAGGTGCAGGATGTACATGGGTAGTTCTGCTCCTGCTAAAGATTGTGTGGCAGGTCCATCACTGAGCTGTATTTGCTGAGGGACACATATCTTTGCCCCTCCATCATTCACAGTCCTGCCTCTTCTCAATATTATTTAATGCTGGAACTACCACAGCCTCAGTCAGTGCCCCTCTGTGCAGTGTTTGATGGGATGGCAGCCCTGCCACCCTCCACGTGCATACCTGCAAACACCCTTGAAATACTAACGGTACCATTGGATGGATGGGAAAGTCCTTCAACATCCTCCCTCCTTTGAAGCTTAAGAGGTTTTTTTCCTGATTCCCAGCCTGGTTTGGTGCTGCTCGTTGGGGGGCAGCATGATCTCCATATTGACTGCCCTGCTGTCAAACGCCTCCACCAGCTTGGTGGATTCAGCAACAGCCTGTGTACAACAGTATTTCACAGCCTGTCCATAGGATCAATATGACATTTCCATTCGTCATTAAATATGTCTTCTTTACTTTGTGCTGCATAAATCAACCTTTCAAATGTGGCTCCTGGAGTGAAGAGTCACTCTCAGGGACCACTGACCAAAACGGAGGCTTTTCTGGGTGACTTCAGCATTCTCATGCTCTGCTGATGTAAATAGTGTAAACTTTGGGAAGAAGCAGAGAAATTACATGCCCTTTGCAGGTGTTGGGAGAGATTCAGCCTTGGTGCTGCCCCTGTTTGCTCTGCTGTGCTGCTTGATTAATAGGGTAAAATGCTGGAATATCTTGTGCTTGTGCTGGGGCTTGGGAAGGTACCAAGACCCTGGTCACAGGCTATGCTGGATTTTGTAGCCTTAGACTGAACCCAAACCAGATGGTTGTGAGCAAGGTCAGGTGCAAAGACACTGGGCTCAGGCCAACACCTGAAGTGCTGCTGAATATACAGTGCAGGGGCTCCCGGTGTGGCAGGGAGAGGGTAATCGCTGTGCTGGGAGGAATTACTCTGTCCTCTGGAGATGGACCAGGAGTTGTGGAGGTGCTTACCTCCTCAGATAAGCACAATTCTTGATCCAGCTCACTTCCAGAGACGGTTGGAGCAGTCTGGAAACATGGCCCCTTTCTCACCTCCTCCATCAGGTGTGACCCTGGAGAAATTGCTCTTTGCTTGTGAGCTTCTCCTCCAGAAATCAATGTCCAGCATCTGTGCCTGCTTGTGGAGCTATGACTCCCATATTGATGTGAGAGTGCAGGACTGGGCTTGCTCTCCTGGTATGGTGAGGGTGGATGAAAAGCATCCCATCCCCACCACGGTGACACAAAGAGCTCACTTGGCAGATGCAAGGATGGTGGTTACGCGGGATACATAGGATGCCCAGGCAGAAAGGTGCGTTCAGATCTCTCTGCAGCCAGCCACAGCCCTGAGCAGCAGCAGAGACAAAGGGAAGGACTCAGAGGGTGCACACGAAGCTGCCTCTGCAGCACGCTCTGATCTCCCCCGAGAAGAGCAGGCACTGACCCGCGCCCTCCCCGCGTGGTGGCTTTTTGTCAGCTGGCTCCCTTGTCCCTGCCGTACACACACACACATTTTAGCACTGTCTGCAAAGCAGTTTGGGAATCGATATTGCAATTGTGTTCTAAGTGAATTAGTTATAGATCAGCTTGGGGTAGGATTAGCTTATAGATCAGCGGGCTGGCAGGTTGCAGGGAAGGAGTGCAGGCAGACATGCACGCACACACATCCCCCAACAAGCCGTGCTGCTGGTGCCCAGCACGAAGAGGATGCTGAGCTGGGGCTCTGTGTGCCCAGAACTGCAGCACTGCAAAGCACTGCTGTGTGCAGGCACCATGGGCAGGTGAATGCAGACTCCTGGGTTTTGCAGTGCTTGGAGCAGCAGGCAAGGAAGCACAGAGGTAATGACACACCCTGACCTTGAGTCTGCAGATGTGGAATGAAAACCCATCAGCTGGCATTATAGAGCCCTGGCCCTGTGGCTTGCGTTCTTCCTGTGAACACTCATAACTCTGCCAGGGAGTAGTTGTGAACCTTTATTCTAACAACTTTGCCAAAAAATGTGTTAAAAAAACCCAAGCCATTCCTCACAGGTTTCCTTTTATCTTTTCTCAGAGGTTGAAATGAACTGCACTTGACTCATTGCAGTCTGCAGACCATTTTAGCAATCTCACGTGAAAGCAGTATAGCCACACAGAGATGGGGAAACTGAGGCACAGATCAATTAGCTGCCTGCTGCAGCCAAAGCAGCTGGTTCCACACACTGCCAGCCCTGGACCCAGCTTTCTTTTGGTGCAATGCCCATTTCTTAAAGTCATATTGAGTCCCTTGTCATGACTCCAGGATATTCTGGCTTCTAAAATTAGCTGAGTGCTCGGGTCCATGTTCAGGGGGTTTCCCTTTTAAATAATCCTCTGGCCTCCCCTCCCACTTTTGCTTTGACTAAGCATGCTGCGAAAACAACTTGTGCCTAAAATAAGCATCTCCTCTAGCTCCCAGTCTAAATGAGTATCTGAGCATGACATAGCATGGCTGGGATGGCAGCTGTGCCATCTCTTCAGCCACCTTTCACTGTAATAGCACCTGGAGTGGCAGGGGCGAGGGCACATGTGGAGGGCTCTGAAAGGGACTGGGGCACTGCTGGGAGAGGAGTGGGGAAGTGTGGTGTAGGGACAGGTTTCACCCCCAATGGTACCCACTGTCAGGCAGTCCATCTGTTCTGAAGAGCAGGTTTGACATCCAGACCTGGTCATTTGACAAGATGAAATACAGGCAGACCTCGAAAGAATGCCAGTTCTCTGGGTAAGAGATAGTGAAGTGATTTTTCCCTGGCACCTTGCACCAAGTTTCCTAAATAACCCTGTCTCCAGTCCCCTTCTCCTTATGTTGAACCATTTTTCAGCCACGGGCCTGGGTTGCTGGAGCTCAGTTTACACTCTCTGGATTTGAGCTGGGACCAGATCCCAAGCTGAGTTTCTCAGCCATCAATCTGGAGTAGTTCCACTGAAGTTGAGGGAGTTAATTCCAGATTTACACTGGGTGTCACTGAAGTGGGACCAGGAGGCTCTGGCTTTGGGGACAAAGGGGGTAAAGGCAGGCTATAGGGGATTTACCCTGGCAGGTTGCAGTGCTCGACCCACGGCAGTGCATCTGTGCCTGAGTATCCCATGGTCGGAGTTATTAGAGCAAGCCATCTCTTTATTATTTGATATAATTTACTGCTGTCCCATCGGGTTCCCCTCACTCTGTGCTCCGTGAAACCGAGTGGAACTAACCCGAATAGGAGGATTACGGGCTCCAAATGGAAACGGTCTCACCAAGCCACCAAGCGGAGCGCCTGGTGCCGAGCAAAGAGGGCAGCTGACAGCCTCAGTGACATGCCAGCACTTAAAATGCTGATGATGGATGAATGTCATCCTGCTGGAAAGAGAAAGGGGGGCAGGGGAGAGGGGGAATGGGGGGAGTGGGTAGGGGAGGGAATCCAGCCTGGAGGAGCCAGGGAAGAAGAGCTGGCACCAGAGTTGACGTCCGCACTGATCCTTGTCTGTGGGCTTTGATTCATGGGGAGAAGAGAGGGTTGAGCTCCTGCCCGCTACCCCCCTGCTTTCTAAACACCAGATTTTAATTTTACTGCTCTTGGCAGCTCTCTTCCCCACAGCACAGGCCCATGCACAAATGTATATATTTATGTATGCACACATAGAACACACAGGAACAACGTTTAACAGATATGTCTGTAAATATGTGTGTATATACATATATGTATGTATAAACACCTCCCCTTGACACATGCACGAACATACAAGATTTCCTCCAAGACACTTCATTAAAGGCTGTTGTTGTCTCCACCTTTCACTGTATATTACATTTCATCCACAAATCATATCTATTAAATGACTTTAAAGGTTTTTTGGGTTGTTGGTTTTTTTTGTTTTTTTGTTTTTTTTGTTTTTTTGTGTTCTCCAGATGTCAGGGGATGTCAGTGAGATGGCTGCATTACTCAGAATATTGCGGGTATGTCTCCGGAGTGCCCAGGCAGGGGATTTCTCTCTCTCTGTCTCCTGTTGTATTCTTGACAGCAAAGTAATTTGCTTGTATAGATTCTGGCAACAAGAACAACACAAAATCTGGCTGCTTGACAACGCTGCATTTTTAACTTGAGGTTGAACAACTTCAGTCTGGAGGCCTTTGGGATTCTTGTTCCAGGGTTGTTTGCTCTTGGTATTTGCTCCAGCATTGGGTGACTCTGTAGATGAGACCATGTTGGCACCTTCCTCAGCACAAGGGCTTGTGAAAGGGGCCCCGCTGTGTCCCCCAGGCAGAGTCTCACCCTGTACCCTGCCCCTTTCTGCTCAGGACCCCATACTGCAAGCGTAGCATCCCGTAGATGCTCCCAGAGGGACAAGTCCTGAAAGTGCTGGAAGTTCGTGGTTATTCTGCAAATCCATTAGGGCAAAGTAGGAAAAGAGGGCTCCTGCACCTAAACGTGCCTGTGAGAAGAGCATGTGTTCTCCAGGTGCATGAGCAAATCGATGCTCTGACAGCTGGTGTCCGGCCAGGCAGCTGACGCACTGGGAAACAAAGCAAAATCCATCTCAGTGTGCACTACTCGTGGTTCTGCAACGTAGAGAGGGTAAAAGAGGGGGCTAAGCTTGGGAAAAGAGCTTGTAGGGGCAGCTCTGGCAGAGGAGCCCAGTTTGGGGCTGATAGTGGCCCCAGGGAGAGGCTCCATGCTGGTGTTTCGGCAGGGAAGTGCTCCCTGCCCTTCTCAGCTCTGACCCCAGCACCCCCGGGACGAATCCTGTCACCCACCTCCGACAGCAGCTGCTTAACCGCGCACAGCAACCCGCGCAGCAGCTTCAGCAAGAGAGTGAAGAAGCCTGTATCCAATTGAAACTGCAGGGGGGATTTAGGGAGGCAGAAGGTAATTTCCCAAGTTGGAATATGGCCAGGATAGAAAAACTAATATCCTGGCTCTTGGGGAAACAGTCATGGGATCTTTGCTCGCTGAGAGTCATCCTGATCTCTGCTTTAAGTCAGATCTGGAAAAAAGGAAAATGAGACAAAGGGAATAACCCTTCCAAGAAGCCAGGGCTTCAGGGCACTGCTTAAAGCTGCCCTCATTGCAGGAGAGATCTTCCCAGATGCAAAGCCACTGGGCACCCCAGACATGAAGGCCTGGCAGTGCTCCATCCCCTGCATGGGTGCTCAATGCCTGGGGCTCTCCTGTGCATCAAACGGGGCCAAGAAATGCGCCGGATCCCAGGAGGAAAGCGGGGTGCTGAGATCCATCATCAGCATCACACAAAGTACTTCTGTAACATGGTTGTGTTACTGTGCTGGTGCTTCCCTCTGCTGAGAGATACCGGGGAGGCTCAGAATGGTCTGCAAAGGGAATTTGGGGAGGGAGGACTGTGTGCTGGCATCAAGTTCCCACACCGCTGCCATTTTTCCCTTAAGAAGACTTGCTGATTGTGTCCAGAAATGATCATGGCAAAAAGATAACCTGCAGCAGAAGCATCACAAAGTGTAGGAGTGGAGCCTCATCAGTCCACCTGGCCTTTTTCAACATCTTTGTGGATTCAGAGTGGTGGTGAAACTGTGGTTGTAAGCGGATGGGCTGTGTTTGCCACCTTGCTTCCCCAGGGCTGCTGGCCTCAGGGCTGACCCTTGGAGGGACCATGATCCCATGGAGGGAAGTGGCTCAGCTCTTGGGATAATCTGGTCTGAGATGTAAGATTAGGTGTCTGGGACGGTCTAAGCTGGTGATACTGGCAAGGGGCTGAGGGAGACAGAAGGAAGTAGTGCTGCCTTGCAGAGCTGCCTGGGTCCTTCCCTGCCTGCACAGACTCCTGGCCTGTGAGGAGAGAACAGGAGAACTTCCTGTCTGAGTCCTCACCAGGTTTCATTAACAAGTCCCTGCCAAGGAAGTGAGGAAAAATGGACATAATTCCCTTGCCTGTGGGTGCTGTCACCCAGCACTCAGGCAAGCAAAGGCATCTTGGGGAGGGTGTAAAGTGGCTTTCAGACCCGTCACCTGCTTCTCATCTCTCTCCTCTTGGGCCCTGGGGAGTTGTGAGGACTGCCATGATCCTCAAGTGCCACCTTTAGGAAATAGACAAGTTCCAGGTCTACAGCTTCAAAGAGCATCACAGTGTTTTGGGTTTTTTTTGCTATTGATCCCTCCAAATGCCCAGCTGTGATGTATGGCCCCAGGAAAGTCACCTGGAAGCTGCTTTAAAGTCCTTCTTGGGGACCTCTGAGGTGGCTTTATGGCCTCACTTGGAAACTGCTGCAGTGAGGATGGGGTGGGAAGGGAGGAAGCCAGTGGCTAGTGCAGTGGTGGTGTGAATAGTGGAAAATGCTTCTTCCCACATGAAGAGCTCTCCTGCTGCCAGTGTCTGCCATCAGGAAGGGATCCCACCCCCCGCTCAGTGCCACAAAGTTAGTGGGAAGAAAACTCATCCCTGACATGCCAGGGCAGGTGAGGATAGGCTGCCTTGCAAGTTCACTCAGCTCATATCCCCAGCTCTTATGCTTCTGGTTTGGTTTAAGTGCTTTGCTCAGGCAGGGCAAGGCAAGCTCAGCCTGTGCTTGTGCTAAGTCATCTCAGCAAATGTTGTCTAATGGAAGTGAGGGCTGGGTTAGCCCTGCTGAGGCAGCCCAACAGCTTCCCTCCTGTGGGAAGAAGAGAAAAGATCTGCTTTAAAATTTAAAACACTTGGAAACAGCACTGAAAGCCCTAAGGTTAGAAGTTATTGCTATTCCTAGCATGGCTAGAAAACCTTGAATGTAATCTATAGGACAGTGTATCTTTAATCAGTGTCTCCAGCAGGTTAATAGCTAGTGCTCCCCTCACCTCTACAAGAGATCTTTTCAGGCCACTTTTTCCTTACGGCTGGGCTCCCTGTAATCTGCCTGCTGGCTGGCAGCAGCTCCTCACATTGTCCCCTTGTCTGTCGGCAGGGCAGGGGATAACAAGCAGCAGCCCATCTCGCTGCTCTATACATCATGGCTGAGATTTGTATTCTGACAGTTGCATTTTGTCTCCTATGTTCCAAGCAATGTGCCCTCAGAAAGTCAGGAGATGAAAGTATCCTCAGGTTTGATTGAAGACCCAGGGCAGGCAGATGCATCCTCCAGACCACCTCAGGAGATCCGGCTGCTGGGAGTTGCTGTCCTCCTAAATCCTATCAAGAGAGAGCAGGAAAGCTGCCAGAGCTTTGCTATGCTGTGTAGTTTTGCTGCCTTGCCCATTCCTCATTCCTGGTTCCTGCCTGCTGCCAGGAATGAAACCAGCCAAGCCCTAATATTAACAAGCCCTGACCATTGCACCATGCTTAATTGGGTTTGCATGTTTAGCGAGAAGTTCAGAATGAGAAAAAGGGTTTGCTGTTGGGAAGTCCCCAGGAAGTCTGTTCTTCCCCCCCAGCCATATCCCTGGGGGTTAAATTACCCAAGCACAAGCAGAGTTTGCACTGGCTGCACTGTATCTATCTCTAGGTAGTGGGCAGATTTGAAGGCTGCGACAAGAAGCTGGTCTCTTGTGGCTGGTGACTGGGTGATGTCCAAGGAACACGGCTGGAAAATGACATTCACCCTTCCTGTGAGGCCAGCAGGAAGCTGCAGCATGGGTTTGGAGGAACCGGCGAGATTTTCAAATCGAGAAGGAACCCAAAAATCGCGCCATGATCTGCATGTTACTGTTGTAGTTATACGTCTCTCTTCGGTGATTTTCTGAGAGTCAGAGTCTGCTCTTGGTGCACAGAGGAAGACCATTTTGGTCATCTTTAAGGAAGATCTTGGTGGCAGCCTCGTGTCCAGCTGTGCCTCCTTGAGAGACCAGCTGTGTGCTGTGCTTATGGGCAGAGAAACCAGCTCCCAGTCTTCCCACCATCCCTTTGAGGAAGCTGTGTTTAGGAAGCAGGGAAAGATGCAGCTCCACCACGCTTGGTGGGAGAGGGTGAGCTTGTGTGTGTGAGAGTGGGACTGGATCAGCCACTTGCAATTCTCCAAGGGTTCTGGGTGTTGGCAAAGGCAACTCCGTCAATCAATAAAAAGCAATCACAATAATGAAGTATCAAGTAGGAAGAAAAGATTTCAAGCTCTACATTGTTGGGGGACTGGGGGGTTTTCTTTAAATGAGGCAAGAGAGGCTGGGAATGCAGAGCCCGCAGCAGGGATGACAAATCTGCTACTTCTGCATGGGGGAAGTGGCAGGACTGCAGCTCCTCCAACCGGATCCAATGACAAGGGAAAGGCCGAGAGAGGACCCCATTTCTGCAGACACAAAGGACAAGCCAGTGGCGGTGACTTTCTCTCTGAAAAGTCACGTTTGCCAGCAGAGGCTGTGAAATCCAAGCCGTTCCCAAGAGCTCGTTCCCTTCCCGTCCCCCCAGTCTGGGGAAGGGAGCCATTCTAATTTTGTTTTTATTATCGTTATTCCCTCCTGGGCAAGTGCTGGGAAAGTGGTGTGTTTTGCAGCTGCCCAGGAGTCAGTAGGAAGGGGGATGTGAGGGATCTATGCCATAGCAGGGTCTATTCTCACCTTCTCCCTGGCTTCCCACAGAACCAGGCATGATCGGAACCAAAGCATCTCTTGTTGTGTCTCCTCTCCATCTCAGCCATCCCCACTCACCCTATTTCCACCTTGGTAGGACCTGTGGGGTGGCCTGTCACACGCAAAGGCAGCTGTGCCACCGAGCATGCAGGGCTGTGCTGGCTGCATTGATAAAGGGATGGCAAAAACTATCACAGCAGGCTTTAAAAACTGGGTCATGAGCTTTCTTACAGTAGAGGGGTAGTTGTGGTGGACTTTGGTTAGCAAGGCTGGTTAGAGATGCAGACCTTTCTGCTGACAGTGCTTGGCAAACTGCCCCATCTTCCCAAGGCAAGGCTGATCCTTATAGGGCTTTTTTGAGCACCGAGGCAGATCACTCAAATCACCTTCTCTAATTAGGCCTCCCACAAATTGTAGCAATCTTTACCTTCAGCTCTGTGGTGTCTGATAGGCCAACACTCTTTCCTTGCATAGAAACATCAATTAAAATAAAAGAAAATCAATGGCATCTCTATCTGGCAACTCAATTCTCTGCTGATACATGGCAATAAAGGCTGGATGTGATTCCATGTGCTCTTGGAAGGCCTGAGACAGTGTCTGGGATTGCAGTGAAGGCATGTAGGTCAATCACACTCCATTCCATATCTGTGATGCCAGCCCATGAGGATATTTAAGCAGTACTTTATGGGTATAAATTAATTATAGGCAGGTCAATATGCTAGGGACAGGAACACATCCATTGCTACTTTTGCAGAGGGGAGATGCTCAATATCCCTAAGCCTGGCCATTTTTTTCAGGTCAGCTGTGATCCCAGCACCAGCTTCACCTCTTGCCTCTCCTCCCTCCTTCACCTTGTGCTCAGTCCCTTTGCTTTGATTGTTCTGACTGCCAGAGAAATGCCCAGCACAAAGAGCCTTTGTAGCTCCTGACAGTTGCAGTGGCAGTGGGTGGATGAGAATGGCCACAGGTTGTAGGTACCTCAGCAGTGTCTCCTGCATGGATAACATTGCCTTGTGGTATAGTTCAACCTGCAGCCCCAAGAGCAGCAAGCCATTCCAACTGGGGACAGGCTGCAGCTCTTCCTCTGGACATGACCTTGCAGCTCAACCGTAGGGAGCCCTTGCACCCTTCTGCCTCAAGTCTGTCAGCAAAAGACCCTGGCCCAGAGATAGAGTCAACACCTCTTTTCATCCTCTGTGGGCCTCATCCTTGCTGGGGAGATGCAGATGGGGAGGGAGAAATGCCCTCTGGGTCAGATGGGCACAGCTGTACAGGTGCTGTATGGAAGGCATCTGCTTGCCTTTCTAGGGGAGGGAAGAAGACAACAAATTGGGTGTTAATAGCCTATTTACCAACATCTCCTCCTCTGTCTTTCACTTAGTCAGGGAAACTGCTTCCTACCCTCAGCTATGCCCATTGTGCTTTCACCCATTTATTTGAGACTCTCAAGGAAGAGCCTCACTCTAAGGTGAATGGGAGGGGAACCCCAGAGCTATACCCCTCAGAAGACCTGACTCAGCTTATCTAAGGGTCTCAAACCAACATGTACTCACTTCCACCTGGTCCATACACACTGGCAGGAAGGATGAAGTTGAACAAACCATTTACACGCCAAGTGGATTAGCTAAATTGTGTTAAGCCCCCGCAGGGATGTCCTTGTTCACAGCCTTCATTTGATTTCTCTTTGAAAAGCCCACCAAGCTGAATGTGATTATGGCCTCTTAATCCTGCCCGCACGTGTCCACGTGGGGTTAATGCAGAGTAATAGATGCCCTTCACAAGTGCACACTGGTGACTATTCCTGCATGGCTAAACCTTCAAGCCCAGATGTTCAGCAGACGTAAATCTAAAGCACAAACTCTGAGTGCTATTGCCTGACCAAAGAGATGCTCTGACAACACAGATACGGAGAGGGAACTCCATCTTCCCAAGGCTGAGCAGCAAATTTGTGTCTGGAGCAAGAACTGCTGTTGGCACTCAGCTCCAGATCAGTTCAACTTCTGCTGCTCTGAACACCCTCAGCAGGTCTGGCCTGTGATCAGGTTGGTTTGTTTCTTTTTTCCAAGGGGTTAGGAAGTGGTACCTGAGTTACATCAGGAGTGCTGCCCTCCTGGTAGCATCTGACAGCCCCAGCCTGGAGGTGGAGCTGCTGATGGGCAGGTTTATTGCCTTGCTCAGGCAGAAGCTACAATCTAAGTGTCATTGCAGCCAAACAGCTACACTGGAAATCCATGGAGCTGCTCAGCTGGCTACTGCAAAGCTGTCTGGTTCTGCCCAGCCAGGCACAGGAGATTGTAAAACGCAGGGAAA
>NW_009953651.1:4140810-4161829 GCF_000747805.2 Chaetura pelagica | reverse complement strand
GGAAAGAGATTTACTTTGGTTGCCTTTTATAAATAAGAAAAACTGATGCTGCCTTCAGGGAGAGGTGCAAAAAGAGATCCCCAAATCCATCCTTTGCATATCCAGAATGCATCAGCCTAAAAAGAAAGCCAGGCCTTTGCACACAGTACATGCCCTGGCCAGACCACCTCTCCCTCTTTTTAACAGAAGAAACCACCCAAAGCCATTCACATCTACATGGAATCAGTTTTCCACAGCAAGGTGTGCAAGGTGCTCCATTTAGGGAGAGAAACCAGCCATGGTTCAGTCCTATTATCTAAAAGAAAGAAAGAAAATAAAATAAAATAAAATCAAAGACCTTGTTATCTGGACAAGGGGGATGAAGTCACAAGGGGTAATTTCCATAACTCCTTCAGCTCAACACACCAACTCTCTTTTCTCAAAGTCAGACCACCTGCCAGGGGAGCAAATCCATTCCCCTGGTATCTTGGGACTGTATCACATAATTCCCTTAATAAAGCAATCAAGTTCTGGATCAAAACCAGTTAAATTTCTACCTTGCTGAAAGGTATGTTCCAGAGTATCACTAGTAAGAAACATCCTTAAATTGCACTGCTTTTTGCTGGACTTACCAAAAATAAAATAGCCCCACAACAAGTAAACGGTGAAACTGTTATTTCCCCATGGAAACTGTTGGTTTTGCCAGAATGATATTTTCCATTAAAAATGTTTTGCTGGAGAATTCCCAACGTCAGGCTGCTGCATCACTGATTTTAATCGAATACAGAAATTCTCGTTTCCCTTTGTTCTTAAACTTATATTCAGGAGAAGAGATGGTTACAGATCTGTCTGCCTCCTTCACCAGCAACTTAATGTCATCCACCAGGTGACACATATGAAGAAAGATAGCAATGAAAACCTGACATGGCTCTTGCTACAGCCAGTACTCCCCAGGCAGTGGCATAATCTCTCACAAGGCTGCCTCAGCTCTCAGAGTCCCTTGATCTCCAGCTGTTTTTTGGAAATGCTCATTTTCCTAAGCATAGCTCTAACAGTGAGTATGTGCTGAATTCACAGATAATCAGTATCTAATTGGATTAGGAGCTGATAATATCTTTGACCTTTTTTAATGGCTTGTCTGGCCTGCCTTTCTGCAAGGTTGAGGCTTAATTTTAGGCAAGAATTTTTTCCGCAAGTGAAGCATGACCCTGTTAACCTCTGAATCAGAGAGATGACCTTCCCTCTCCCCAGCTGCTGTAGAGCTAGCTGTTGGAGATGGCGATGCACACGCAGGCTTTCATACACACGTGCACACATCTGTGTACAAACAGACTGCACCTACCTACAGAAGTCAGATCTGGGATCAGGTTTTCAGTTATAGCTGGGCTGGTGCAGGATCAAATCCTCACACAGAAAAGGAGCGTGAAGCCCCTGCAAAGTCAGTGTCCCCTCTGGTGTCAGATGCACAAGTCACATCCTCTTCACCAGTTCCTCTGCATGCAACCTGGAGAAAATGAATCACCAGAGTGACAAAGGGCCAGACATCAGGATAGTGGGTGTTTGTGAGACAAAGGCACAGGGATGCTTGTATATTATTGTGATTACGTCTTGGTCTGGCTCACCTAGTCCCATGATTGCAGCTGAGCACGTGCTCACACACGAGCATGTTCATACGCTGGCCAAACACAGCTAAGAGCAGAGACAGTGTGTTTGAGCCATACCTAACTCAGGCCCATCACAAACGTACTATGTGTGAAGACAGAAATAAGATGAGCATTCCACAACGAGACAGACATCTACACACAGAGCCACACTCATGTGATCACACCCCGTGGACACAAGGGGATGCCTTCCTTCCACTTGACACAAGCATGTGTGTATATACCCATTCCCTCCACCTGCCCTGCCTGGCTCATGTACCCTTTTTCCTGCAGATCAGCTGGGTACTCAGGGTATCCCACCACTCTTCATCACACTGCCCTCCTTTGCCTGCTGCTTGATGTCTGTCTTACAGATATGCACATATTGACAGGAAATAGGACATTGCAAAGTCCCTTGGTCTTTCCCCTGTTGAACACACACTTTCTTTCTCATGTTTTTCTCTGCTTGCACACCCACAACCTTCATCCCTGCTCTCACTCACACAAACCCCTTCAAACACTCCATAAAAAGGAGAGGCCATGGCAAGGCTTTCAGACCAGCTTTCACAACCCCTTCAGTAGGGACATGGCAGGCTGAATTTTGGGGCATTGGGATTTAAGGAGATGCAGGGAGTAGGAGGGGAGGGAAGGCTGCCTGATGAACAGCAGATGTTGGTGATCATTGGATGGAACTGTTAATTTAACTGGAGTTTATCGAATGGCAATTAGGTGGGGCCTCATTACTGTAGCCAAGTGGCACAAAGATGTACTGTAAAAACCTAGGGAACAGGGATGTGCACCAGCAGAGTAACAGCACTGATGCATTTAGGATCTGGAGCAGTAAATCCTCTCACTTGCCCAGAGGTCCTTCTCCTGCCTGGTGCTGGCCAGAGCTTGGGCACCTGAGCCCAGCTGCTGGGCCTGCCTCACAGTGGAAGCTGCAGATTCAGCAAGGGGTAGTGAGCATGTGTGCTCAGGGGGGTAGAGAACAGGAAAGAAATGAAAGTCTGAAAACAGTGGCTCTAATGAGGTGTGGGTAACAGCCTGGGGAAGGAGGGCAGGTCTCCAGCTCAGCCAGAGACAAAAATGGAGGCAGGGCAGAGGGGTGGAGTAAGAGTTTAGAGCTCTGTGAAATACATCCAGGTGTCCCCACCTGCCAGGGGTTGTGACAGGGTGTCTTGGTGCTTTAGACATAGCATTACCCCAGAACAAGCAGTGCAGGATCCCAGCAGGACAGTTTTCCTTTTCCTGTGATATCCAAAGACCCTGCATTTAACTGTTGCTCCTCCAGAAAGCTGAAGGTCTTGTTTCACACTCCTGCTGTGCAGGATGGTTTTAATGCTGCTGGGGAGGAGATTTAGTGCTTTGCTTCTGCTGAATAGGGGCATAAATCCCACCAAGACCATATCCCAATAAAGACCCAAAGGTGCCTTTTTCAGTACAGCTTTACTATTAGGGGGTGGCTTGACCAGTGGAGAGAGAGGGCAAGGAAGCTTTGGACAGCCCTTGCACAGCTTGACTATAGCCTTGCAATGACCAGTGCAAAAGAAGATCCAAAAGAGGTTAGAGATAGCACAGAAAAGTCCTGAGCAGAGCTTGCTTGTAAAGCAGGAGACAGTCACAGAATCACAAAATCACAGAACCTTAGGGGTTGGAAGGGACCTCAAAAGATCATCTAGTCCAACACCCTGGCAGAGCAGGATCACCTAGAGCACATCACACAGGAACTTGTCCAGGTGGGGTTGTATGTCTCCAGAGAAGGAGACCCCACAACCTCTCTGGGCAGCCTGTTCCAGTGCTCTGTCACTCTCACAGTAAAGAAGTTTGTTCTGATGTTTACGCGGAACCTCCTGTGTTCCAGTTTCCACCCATTGCCCCTTGTCCTGTCACTGGACATCACTGAAAAAAGCCTGGCTCCATCCTCCTGACACTCACCCTTAACGTATTTGTGAACATTGATGACGTTGCCCCTCAATCTCCTCTTCTTCAAGCAAAAGAGACCCTGCTCCCTCAGCCTTTCCTCATATACAGTGGTACACACACATGCACACAGAGACACAAAGACAGAGTCTCCTAATGACATGATTATATTTTGCTTCTGTCTTGGGGGAAAAATCAAATGATCCAAGTTTAAACACAAACAAAAAACTTCCACTAATGAACAAATTGCCAAACTAGAGAGCAGCAGGGATTTGGAGGGTTAAAATGTTAAAATGCTCAATGCTTAATTAAGCCCTCACATGAGCCCCCATCTCCACAGCCCTTTTGTAGCAGGAGGGATGTACTGGCAGTGTGTGATCCTGTCAGCACAGAGGAGTGCTTGGCAAGGGAATTTTACATACATGTTTGGGATTATGGGGTTAAAGTTGGCTGTGCCCTGCAGACCTTGTGTGAGACACCCTCACACCTCTGCTCTGATCGGCATGGCTGAAGGTCTTTGTTGCTGGCTGCTTTGAGATCTCAAAAGAAAAATGTAGTTTTCAAAAGCCAAAGGGGTTTCTAACTTTTCCAGGCCTGGGGCTTCCCTTTGCTCTGCCCTGCTGTAAATGTGACAGCAGCCGTGCTCTGCTCAGCAGCCCCTGATTCCCACTGCTTGGTTATCCTGGAGTAGGAGTGGACAGTAGATGTGGGGGAATTTTTACATGGGCCTCTAACCCCATCTGAATTTTTAATGTATGCAATTGGGTAAGACCCTTAATTTTATAAGGGCATGTAGCGACAGGACAAAGGTTAATGGCTTTGAACTGGAAGGGTGTAGATAGATTGGATATTAGGAAGAAATTCCTTACTGTGAGGGTGGTGAGTCACTGGAACAGGTTGTCTAGAGGAGCTGGGGGTGTCGCCTTCATGGAAATGTTCAAGGCCAAGTTGGATGGGACTTTGAGCAACCTAATCTAGTGGGAGGTTTCCCTGCCCATGGCAAGGGGCTTGGAACTAGATGATCTTTAAGGTCTCTTCCAACCCAAACCATTCTATGGTTCAGTTATTCTATGATTTCCATGAATGGCTGATCTTGCTGCATAGGAAAAAATAAACCACGATGCTTTTGGCTTCTTCTACCATCATTCCTGACCCACAAAACTACCAAATGAAATCTCACCATGCTATGAGGTCACCTGCCCGATTCTCATGTTCCATCATGGTAGAAGTCAATGTGTACCACTGGTGGATCAGGTGGATCATCTGCTTGCTGGTACTAGTAAAGTCTTCAATACTTGAAACACTGCTGTACTCAGTGCTCCTGACACTGAACCCATCTGCAGTCCATGCTCCTCTGAAAGTCAGTAGATCCAGTGTCCAGAAGAGTGCAAACAGCCTTTGTTCATCAACAAGATCTTGCCTGAGCACTTCCAGTGCAGGTCTGCAGAATCCTCCTGGGCAGATCTTTTGTGCATTAAGAACAGTGTTACAAGCCTTCACATGAGTATAAGAAATAAAAACACTCGTATGGGCCCTCATATATAACAGGAGGTCATGAATCTGCACTGGGTGCCTGTATGTAAAGCACAAGCAAAAAAGAAGATGGGTGGTTACAACAGTGGGCAGAGTGTGATCAGGCAGATTAAAATACCCTGCCTTGGAGGTGTCCTTCTGAGGGTGGATGATATAGGCTTAGCTTGTCTCACATGTTTTTGTTTTGCTGGGTGCAGGCACAGCAAGGGAAATGGCAACCGGAGCTCAGCCCACTAATGCTCCATGGCTTCGTGCCATAAATAAGGTATCGAGCTATTGCATCCATCAAATTCTTCCCTGTTTTCCGGTCTACAGCAGTGCAGTGTCTGGGCTATGTATAGCACTGGCTCCTTTGTGGTATCTAGTGTGTTCATTAAAGCCCCTTTTCCTGGATTATGTGATTACATGAGTGGTTCTGATTTTTTCTGAGAGAAACAAACCCGTTACTAGCTCAAATGGCAGGAAGAAAAAATAAAGATTAGAGCCTGAGTGGATCTTAATAGAAAGAGTTGATCTGTTTTGCTTAAGGATTTCTTACAGAGAAAAATATGGTCATTCCAACTTCAAGATTCTTCTAAGGAAAAAGCTTTGGTATGGGTTTTTATTTTCTGATCAGGAGAATCAAAGCAACAGAACAAACCATTCCACCTTGAAATTCCCAGGCCAAGCATCAGTCTTAATCTTAAAATGTGTCAAGAATATTCCCCTTACCAAGTTACGCTTCCACTGGCAAAGTAGAAATTTTTCTTGCTGGTGTTTTCACTTTCCACATTAGATTTTAGCAGTTTGGAGTCTGTTTTCTTTTCTCTTCTGATGTTTCAGCTTTCCCTTCTGATACCCACAGAGAATGACCTGGAAACACCAAGATTTCTAGCGAGTGAAAGCTTCTGTTCCTTTTCCTGCCCAGCCAGGCTGAAGAGTCTGAGGGTAAAGAGAAGGAGCTCAAAGCTCCAGGCCAAACGTCCTGGTTTGAGGACTGCGTATGAATGTTGAATTCTTGGTGTTGGCTGCCTGGAGGGCCCTGGGTCTGTCCCAAGCTCTGTGGCTGCACGGAGGTACCATGACAGCTCCATGAGGGCTCTGCCTGCAGAACAGCACATTGCAATGGCACAGTGCTGTCCTGTGGAAGAGAAAATTTCCAGATTGCAAACCCCACAAGTGTGACCACTCAAACCAGTCCTCACCTGCGATGGAGATAAAACCATGGATGGAAGAAATGTGCCATCATGAGGTACAGCAGGTGGCACAGACCATAAAGTCTGCAACATATGTACTTGAATTTAGGTGGGCTTACCCAGGAAGATGAGTAATTTCTGGTGCCCTCATTGTGGGATTATTCAGCAGCTGAGCTCACCTGGGGGTATGAGGCAGCTCTCCCGCAGGGAAGAGTCTTCTTATCACCATGAATCAAGCAGCAGCAAAACCTACACACTTGCTCTTTCCATTCACTCCAGCCATGCTTCTGAGGGTCCTCGTAGTCCACATAGGATCACACCTAATTCTTATTCTTCATAAGTTTACAGTGATTGCAGCAGTGCCTGGAGGCCTCTGGAGAGATGATGGCCCTACTGCTAGAGCTGTTGTGTATCTCCAGGGCGCCAGACAGGTCAGTATCTAAGCAGACAAGATGGATGCACAGTGCAGCAAAAAGAAACAGTGACTCCCACTTCAGAGGCAGGAGAAATGGAGCAGAAAAAAAGGAAAAAAAAAAAAAAAAAAAAAAAGAAGAACTGAAAAAAATGCTTAAGGCCTGGTCTCCACTGGAAAGTTCTGCTGACTAAAGTCTGAGTGTATCCATGAACTGGCAAATTCCCTGGGTGTAAGTGAGCCAGGCATCAGGGTCAGACCTCCCCCTTTGCAATTTCTGGCTTCATCATTAAGGGGAAATGTCTGGGTTCAGTACACTCTGGGAGAACACTGAGATGTGCAAACTGCTTTTGGTCCTTGCTGTTCCTAATCTGCTCCTGTTGTAACTCTGGCTTCCCTGCTGTCCTGAAGAGGACAGAGCTGGGGGTTTGCTGGTCCTGGGTGGAGGGTGTCCAGGCAGCATGAGTAACAGTGACACTGAGGATGACCACATCTGGGGACAGGGCAGCTCTCCTCCTCCAGAGAGCATGGATAGCCAGGACTGCCTGGACGCTTGTGGGGGTACCAGCCCCATGGTGAGGTCTCAGCACTGGGAAAAGGTGTGAAAGGAGGCAGCAGGCTTCAGCCAGCCATCAGCTGGAGATGTGAAATCAGCAAGTGATCTTGCTGATGTGTTTTTGGGTACGGCAGGATTTTACATGGGCTGTGAGATGCTCCAGCCTGGCAGGAGGTCAGAGCAGCCTCCAAAGGGTGCTCCAGCAGAAGGAGGCTGCACAACTGCCGTCCATCCAAATTCCCTATCTGAGCTTTTGGGGAGCAGAGGTGGGTGACAGCAGCCAGCCCAGGGTCAGGGCGTGCTGTGCCGTCCGGTTTGGGGAGAGGAGAAGGGGAGGAGAGCTCAGGAACTGATGCAAAAGGATGCTGCTGTGAGTCAGAGGCAGGAGGCCGGGAGCGCAGGGCTGAGGGCAGGGGGGGCTGGCAGCGCAGCCCCCGGTGCAGGGCACTGACACGCGGGGCTGTCGGGGCTGCCAGGAGGCACCTGCCCCCCGCGCAGCCACACACGCGCAGCCCCGCAGGTTGGAATCAATGCAAACATATGCTGCCATTAATGTGAAAATCACTTCTGCAAACATGAGGGTCTCTCTATTCATGGCCTTCCCCTCTCCCGGCAGGGAGGAGGGGGGGTCAAGTGCCGACCTTTTATTTGAAATCCCTCCTTCGCAGAGCCTGAAAGCGACAAGGGGCAGAGAAGAGGAGATGGATGAGGTTGATGGTGGTAGTGAAAACGGGACAACAGCCCGGTCTAACCCATGGGAGCTCCTCTCCTGCCATGAACTGTGCTAAATCTTCAGTGCTGCTTTCCCCTTTCTCCCTCTCCAAACAGTTCCCTGGTGCTGCCAATTCTGCCCTTGCCTATTGCTGATATAGGCAGGAGGAGCACGTGGGACTCAGAAGAATGGTGTGACCAGATGCCTCAGTGATGCATGCTCATAAAAGAGCTGAGTGGGCTAATTTCTGAGAGGGTACCAAGCTCCCCTTTCCCATTTAAAACAGTGCTGATGAAGGGTGCTAGCCTTAGCAACCAGCAGGGGAATATCCAGTCTCGCCCCAAAGCACAGCATGACAGCCCCAGTGTGGTCTGTGCACTGAGCTGCTCAAGGCTTAGGTCACATGAAGTCAATGGAGACTGGTTATCTGGACGCTGTTCTTCTGCAGCATCACTGCTTCAGTGCATCAATGAAAAGTGGGGCATCCTGCAGACATCCCTCCATTTTAGGCAAAGTGGCTTCTCTGATGTCCTCTTCTCTTCTGCTAGCCACCTGCTGTGAAACACCCTGAGATTCCTCACCCTGGCAGCAGCAGTGTGGACATGGTGGGTGGGTAGGTTTGGTTCACACAGCATGTCTGTAAAACAGCTGGAACGGCTTCATGGGCATCTGGATGTGAAAAGGGACTCAGCTGATGTCAGAAGAACCAAATGGAGTGTCCGGACCTTGCAGATGCTTGTCAAAGGCTTTAGAGCAACACTGTGAGATGTCACTAAGTTGCCTTGCCCCACTCTGCCTCCAGCTCCCCTGTGAGTTGGGCTGTGTCCCTTGTCTGTCCTGTACAGGAACAGCTTTATCTCAGTAAGACCTCATTCTCTTTTAGGCTATCTCTGCCTGCTGCTGTTACACAAATATCTTAGCCATAGTTTCACTGCATGGAAAAACTTCTTCCTCTGCATCTTGTTTCTCAGCCCTGAGCTTTAATTCAAGGGGAGAAATTTTCCTGGCTCAGCTTTGTGCCCATCTCAGACTCATCTTAAAGCACCTTGTATTTCATAGCATCTCCATTTTGTTTCCTTGTGAGGTCCTAGCCCAAGCATGTGTCCTGAATTCCCCAGCATCTGGCCTTCTCTCATATCTATATGTTGGAAGCTGAATGCATCTCTGATTTGGGAAATCAATCACACTTAATTGAAGGGTGATTGTTTTCACATACGAGCCTGCCACATCACTTTCATCTTTATCACATTCCCTTTCTCTCTGGGTTTTGTGTGACAAGATACTGCAGTGCAGGAGGGGAGAGGTCACTGACCTTGGACCTGGATATAATTGATAAAAGAAGGGCAGTGTCTCCTTTCCTTCCTAGGGTGGATCAGTTTGCATTTCCTTCAGCTATGGGATGGAGCACGTGCACACACCCTCAGAGCCATAATCAACCCAGTCTTGCACACAGCCGTGTTGCAATGCCATGCAGCTGAGCAAGCTGGTGCCCAGCATGGCTGGTGGGTCTTGCAGAGTTGTGGAGAAGGTTCCCTCTGTGCATCACAGCAGGGAAGGGGAAAGGATACAGCATGAGGTCTGACATGGCAGTGTGTTTTGGGTGCCCAGTGTTTCTCGGTGACTATAAGCATCTTGAATAGCTTCCTCAGGGAGATCAGCCTGGGTTTTGAGCAAGATTTTTGGAAAGGCTCTTTTCTGTTGCTCTTTGCCTGGTCACAGTGGAGACTGTCTTACACCAGGACTCAGTCTGTTTTTAATGGGACATTACGATTCACAACAAGGCTCTCATTTATTTCAAGAACTCACAAAATACAGGTGGTGCATGAGCAATCTCTCCCGCTTGGCCTCTGCAAGGACTTGTGCCCAAGTCCAGTCCCAAGTGGCCACCTGTCTTGTCACCCCACTGGGATGTACCGTTCAGAAGCATTCATAAGCCCTCAGCACACAGAGATGTCTTCCTGTCTTTACCAGTGAGCTGAATTGTAAGCTGTTCCCCAGACTCCAGTTTGAAGGTCTCTATAGTATTGACTTTCTTGCACTTGGAAGTGCCTCATTTATCTTATGCTCTGCATTTGTCTTTCCTGCCAGTGCAGTAGTAAGTGAGTGAAGCTCGCTGCCAGCTTTTCTGCCTTAATGATGTACCACATATGCAGACAAGGATCTGAATCAGAGCTCTGAAGTTGGTACCCACTTCCTCAGTTTGGAGAAATGTATCAACACATTATCTTTCCTTCACAGTTTGTCTCAGGGCTTGGCAGTGAAACAGCCCAGATCCCCTCGACTCTAGGAAGGATGTGATCCAGGGCAGATCTCCAAATTTTTTACTCATCTGAAGGCTGATGTTGTCAATGGGAAGGCTCTCTCTGGCACTGAAGGCTCTTGGACCAGGCAGCTCCAACTGTCTCTGACATCAGTTCTTTTCCATTGTGGTCAGATTTGTCCCTTTCAGATGTGGGGGGAGCCTTTCCCAGCAAAGACCCAATACAAACCTTCTCCCAGACAAAGTGTCTTTTGAAGACAGCATGGAAGGAATTTAAGATTCCTCTGGGTGTGAGTCCAAATGGTGCCTGATTTTTCTTAGGTACCTCTGGTGTGGGCCTCTCTGTCTGACAGGTGCTGATGACTTGCAGCCGAGGCAGACAGGGCTGAAAAGGGTAGGAGGGCTGGAGATTGTGTGATGGAGCTGTGGGTTTCATTGATTTCTAAATAAAGCTTTCATCAAGACACAGAGCCTCACTTCCCTCCCAATTCTGTAAAGCTCTTGTCAATCTCTGACACAGCTGCCAGGGCAAAAAAAAAGCTGCCGGCATCATTGTAAAGGCGTGTACAGAAGCAGAGCAGTGGGCGGGGAGTTGGATGTCTTCCCTCTGCAGAGGGGAATCACAGAGCCCAAGCCCAGGATAATACCCCAATGTACCCATTGCCTGGGTTTCCCTCCGTGCCAAGTCACTCCACCATGCTGAGGGTGCTCTGTGTCCTCTGGGACTGCTCTTCCCCAGAGGGGATTTGTGTTTTAAATGAACTTTGCAGTGTTGGTGTGGGTCACAAATGGCAAATTGCAAAGTCAGCAGTGGAGCTGGGCAAGGAAGTGCATGATGCTCACTAAGGCTTGGGGTATGTGGGCAGAGGTCTGCTCAGGGCCAGGGCTTGAACGAGGTCTCTGGGATCCTCTTAGCATGATAGCAGGTTACCATCCTCTCCCAGATCTTTCTTCTGAAAGCTGACAGGAGTGATGGTGTGATGCCAGCAGGACAACCTTTTAGTGCAAAATGCGTGACTTTGGTGTCTCATAGGTGGAGCCTTCCCCATCACTTTGTGGGAGGCTGTGGACTTGCTCCTTCCAGGACACACACAGTCCCTGGCCAGAAACTGCTATGTTCTGGAGCAGGAGGATGAAACAATCAAGCCAAAAGCAATGATCCAAGCATTATTTGCCTCTTGCACAAAATTTTGGTGAAAACATGAAAACAGATGGAACATTTGCCGGTTTTCATTAAAAAACAAAACCCAGAAATTTGAAGGCAATTTTGTATCTGCTTTTTACCTCCCCTCTTGGCAAAAAACAGTTGATGACATTTTCCATTGTCAAAAAGTTCCTCCACTGAGGGTTAAATATAAAGTCTTTTCTGTTGAGTACAGCTGAGAAGAAGGAGAAACCATTCCCATTTGCTTGGTCCAGGCCAAGAGGGATCAGAGATCACTTGCTGAGTGTCTGTCTCTCTCTGGCCAGCACCCAGAGGGAGCAGGGTCTTTCCAGAGCACTCTGAGCTGCTGCTGTGTCTCAGTAAGATAGTAAAACTCTGCAGTTGTGAGCATGAGCAGCATCTGCCATTTTAGCTTGTGTTCTAGGAACTCAGGGTGGCTTTAGCAGTCCACTGGCAGACAAAGGCACTGGGGCTTTCAGGGATGCTAAGCCCTCTCTGAGCTGCAACAAGGCAGAAATCACACCAGGGGTGCATGGTATAGTGAACCACAGGATGCCCTGGGGCAATACCTCAGAGAATGAACATCCACAAGGTGGCCAGAGCATCCTCAGCAAGCTCTCTGCCTCCAAGAGTCAAGAAAGCAGAGCCTAATGCCTACACCCTCATCCATCAGTGGGAATAGAGGAGCTCATAGCGTCCCTCCTCCATCTTCCACTGGTGTTTGATTCGGGCATATACTAAAAAAGGAACTGTCACTTAAAATAAGAGCTGCTTTTCCAGCTCCCAGAGGACCCCCCTGATGTGAACTGCAAGGTGTTGCAATCCCTCTCTGCCACCGGCCTGCCTGGTTTTCACCACACATGCACACACCTTCCTCCCCCTTCCACAGTGCTTATCGCAGGCGTTTTGGTAGAACTGCCCTTGTCATATAAATCTAAACATAATTCTCTCTTTCCTGTTAAGCTAAAGAAAATAAACGTGTAGGGCTGTTACTGGAAGCCAAGCTGTAGGACTGCCCTAAATTCTCTTCTTATTGAGTCTGGGCTGAAAATCACTCAATTCTGCTGAGGACACACATCTATGCTTGCACACACAGGGAGGGAAGGCAGGAGGGGGGGGGAGGAGGGCGAAAGAAAGAGAGAACGAGAGAGAGAGAGAGAGAGAGGACGCAGTGTCGCGGTGTGTATAAATATCTCCAGCTCTCTAGATAGTCGGCAGATTTATTCCGCTGCCAAGCCTGCAGAAAATTGACTTGTTTCATGGAGGCAGGCTATTGACACATTACCGCAAGGAGGGTTAGGAGAGAAAGCGGTGCGGCTGGCGCCCCTCTATTATACGATAATGTAATCAGCATTGTGGGAAATGACTGTGGGTAAAATGGCATCGCTGACATTTATATTAGAGGATATTGATGGCGGGAACTGTGACCACATCTATCGTACCTCCCGTTTGCCAGGATTGACACAGACGGCTCTTGTTGGCTGGATTTCCTCCCTCTCTCTCTCTCTCTCTCTCCCCTTCCTCTTAGCTCCGTTGCTCGCTGCTGTCACTGCAGATAGATAATTGAAAAATGGATCTCACCTTTCCAGCAAACAGGAGTGGTTCAGGCAATTACTGCAGAGGTTATCTACTCAATCTCGAGGCCTCGTCTCCGAGTGAGATTCAGAGGAAATTGGATTTTACATGGATGTTTTATTCTGCAAGGGCTTTAGTATAAATAGAGGCAAGGAGACACCAGCAGACTCTATGGCTAAGAATCACATGCAGAGGGGTAGAGTGGGGTTTTGACAGGGGAGTTCGGCTGTAGACATGGTGGTAATACTATGTCCAGGCCCTCTGCAGAATTTCTGATCTCAATTTGTTTGTTTTAAGGTTGGTGTTGTGTTTTTTTGGGGTTTTATTCATGTTTTGGGCTTTTTTTTTTTTTTAAAGTGGAGGCTAAAAGAGGCCCCCACCACAGCCATCTGGCTAGGTTTTGCCCCTGGAATCTAAAAATAAAAGCAAGTTGTTCCCAAAGGAAATAAAGGCATACAGATGGCAAAAATGCTCTGAAGGTGAGAGGGCAGAGGAGAGCAAGATGTACTAAAAGAGCACCGGAAACTGTCTGGGTCTTAAAGGAGGGACGTTGCTTCTGGGGAGGAGATATTACCCAAAGGTCTATTGCCCATGAGCATCCTTGAAGAGGATTAGGTATTAAAATGCCTGGCAATAGGAGAGGCAAAAAAATATATCCACGGTCCTTTAGGACAATTCGTAATGCCAGGCTTTGGGCTGTGCTTGGTGGGAATCCAGCCCTTGAAAGCAATTTGCAGCGGGTGTCCTCACCCTCTCAAACTGCTGAGCAGGGGAGGTCAGAGAAGGACCTTGAGGGTCTTGGTGGACCTTGACAATTTGGTTTGGCAGAAGTAGACAGCACCAGCAGATTGGGCATGCATGTAGATATATGTACGTGTGGTGTGCATCACACCTGCCTCTGCCTGGAAAACTTAATGGGAATTCACCTGCTGGAAATCCCGTCTTGCAAACAACAGGACGTTATTGTTATTGTTGTAGGACTCTTAAAATGCTGTTTTGTGGATAAAGAAATAAGTTATGTTGCTGTCTAGGGCTGTCAGTCCAGCACTCTTCATTAGCACAGAATTCACTTTTAAATGAAATCTTAAAGAAAAAAAAAAATGGAAAGGATTTCTGTTAGTGGCTTGGCAAGCCTGGTGGTTGAGATGGTTTTGTCTGGGGGAGTCTGGGTCATGCAGCCCATTCCCACTGCTGCTCAGTGAACACAGAGGAAGGCTGTGGAATGTCCCACAGAAGGGCTCAGCATATTACCTGATCATGGATCACTTTCCCATGAAAGGCAGGATAAAGTAGGGTTTGCAAGGAAGGGTTTGGGCAAAGATGGATATTTGCACATGTTGTAAATACTCATGCATATGGGTAAGAGCAAAGTATCTCTGTGCCATTCAAATGATTTTACTCCCAGACAGAGCAGGATACATAGGGACACAGCTCTGAGCCAACTGTTATTCCAGATATAAGCAATGGGGCTGGTTTTGCAGAAGAAATTCAGCACAGTATCAGACAGTCTCATCAGGCTGTCCCCAGCAGACACCCGTGCCCAGTCTATGGCTGATCCTCGTGGGCCCTGGGTCTCTGCACCCTGCCATGTGCTGCAGTCCTGCTGTCCATCACCAGCTTTTTCGCACTCTCCTCTGCCTGTCCCCTGATGTCAGTGCTAGAGGTGCTCATCTCTCTTGCTGATCAAATCATTCCTGACGGGCACAGCAGCAGCCTCTTCCTTGCTGAAAGTCTGTCTCCGGGGTCCTAGGTGAGGTCCTGCTCTCTCTTCTCCAGACAGTAAGAAGGCAGAGATGGGGGAGGGTGGCAAGGAGGGTTTTAAGACAGGCTCTTCCACCCCTCACACCTCTTCTCCTCATGACACTGAAAGCCAGAGAGCCCCCACAGCCTATTACCTATTCTGTTGGTGAATGCAGGGCAAGAGATGTAGCCAGACACCTCTGAATGGCAAAAACCCCCACATTTTCAAGCAAAAGAGGAGATGAGCTGCTGGACCTCAAACCTAAGACAGAGCTGGCTGCTATGTTCCTGGAGATCCTTGAATCTGGGGGTGATGTTTTCTTGGAAGCCAAACAGAGGTGATGTGGCTGAGTTTTATCCCAGCACCAGTTGGGGGGCAATCAGGGAGGGCCAGGACAAGCAAGACATTGTGCTTGCTCTCCTTCTGCATCAGCCCTGGGCTTCCACTGGTGGCCATGAGAAACAATCTAGCCTCTTGCATGGGGACCTCAAAGCACAGCCATCCAGCTTCAGTAGAAAGAAGTGGCAAAGGTCTCTGAAAATGACTCAATGAACAAAAAGGAAAAGGCATGTAAGGGATCAAGCCTGTGGAGTTAAAATTTTCATCTCACCTTTGCATATATTTTAAAAGTAAAGGAAATTCTGAGTTTCTATGATATGACACAAAAACTGCATTATCTGAAGAATGACAAAAATCTGCTTTTTGAGCTGCAAATGATGTACTGGCATGAATCCAGGCATGGGGAAGAGCTGTTTAAAAAAGTAGCAGGCAAAAAATTTCAAATCAGTGAAATAACCCATTGGTTTAATTTCCTTCTGAAGTTTTTCATTTAAAGAAAGACGCAATGAAATGCAGCTGAAATGACATTTTTGACAAAGTGCCATTTTTCAGCATGACCTCTTGGACCCACTCACACCAGTGCTGCTAACTAGTTCTGCATTCATCAAAGCCTGTGGGGGTGCAGGGCAGCGCACTGTGTGCTGATGAGCAGAAATGCTTTGGTTTTTTCTCTGTGCAAACACCCTATGGGTCTAAGTCCCGGAGCATCTTCTACTGGAGATGCTCTGGCTGGGCTAGTGGTGTCTGTGATTTCAAGGCCACAGAAGAAAAGGTGATGGCTTGAGGAGACTTCATAGTAATCAGGAAGGTGCTCTTTTGGATGTGATTTATTCCTGGTGATTTCTTGCTCCTGACAAACTTGTACCAACACAGTTCTGGAAAGGGAACATTATTTTCAAAAGCCAGTGAGCTTTCTATCTCCAAGCTGCTGGTGTCAGTGGACAGTCTCAAGTTAGCACACAAAGAAATGCCTCTCAGAGTTCCAGGGTGGGAATTAGGGTGTGTTGAGTAACACAGAGGAGACAGAAAGGCTCCTGCCTTCCTTGGTTTCAGATCAGGAGAGGGTGGGTGCCCGGGGTGGGGCAAGAGACCACACTGCTGCTACAGCCAAAGATCTTTGTGATTGACCACAGTAAGTTCTAAACATCACAAAGAAGTCTCCTAATACCTCTAAAAGCCTAGTGGTTGAGCTCAGTGTCCTGGTACATTGTCTCTTCTACAATCTCTGTAATTGCCCTGGATATGTTATTTATTTTCGTTGCTTGGCCTAGATTGCTGTGCACTGTTGCTGTATACTCGTAAATAGCTGCTGTGTTCTACCTTGGAGGAGACTGCACTCCACAAATGTGGCAAGGAGGCTTTGCTGTTGACTAAATAAGCTTTCCTGAAGTGGGATGGATGCCATGAGACTTAATCTCCTTTAAAAGCTTCAAGCTCCTTAGATGGAGGAGTACAATATTATTTTATTAGCATTACCACAATTGTTAGTGGTATTACTAATATCAATCTTGTTATAGTCATAATATCTGGTCAAGATAAAAAGTGATGAAGCTTGACTTGCTGGCTGAAATGCTGGGTCTCGGGCCACATGCCAAAGGTTTCCCTGGTGGGCTTGTAGCGATAGTCAACTAATGATCCAAGCCCCACTGTAGGAGAGGAAATAAGACCTGGAGATTCTGTGCAATGCAAGACACAAATATATTGTTACTTCAGTGTTAGTTTTACCTTGTATTATGCTACTGTGGTGAGACCTCCAACCTGGACCACAGTCCCTCTTGTCTCTCCAGTCCCAGAGCATAATGAACTGCCCCCAGATTGCTCCCAGCTAAACGTGCTCACAGACACAGTGCTGGTGAGCTTGGGTGCACGTGTTCAGCAGACAGGGAATGGCTGGGGGTCCCCACCAGCCACTCTCCCCAGCACTGACCACTGGGGCCTGTGCCAGGTACAGAGCTGCTGCAGCCCAGGCACCCAGGGGGATGAGAGGGGGAGATCAGGGCCTTGGCATGTCCTCTGAATAAATTAATAGAGAAACACTAACCCTGCCCTGCTCCCTCCTATATTTGCAGATGCATTTGCTCAGCCACATCTACCTGCAGCCCTGATTTGGACACATGTAAAAGGTCCTGTGGTTCACTCAGTTCGCGTTTAACTTCTCCCCACATCCTTTCCCCGGCTGTGCCACCCTCTGCTCCAACTAAAGTATCTTTGGAGCTTTGCTTTCCTTCCCACCTCTCTTGGTGTGCATTACATCCACCCCAGGGACAGCAGGAAGGTGGGAAGGATTCGTGGCATTGATCAATAACTCTTTCCTGCCCATCCAGGAACCCAGCCTGCCCAACTTTATTGCTGCAACCAGATCCCAGCTCCAGAGATGTTACGACAACCCGCCTGGGCCGCGGGGGCCAGAAGAACAAATACCTCCCTAACAGGCATGACTTCAGCCCGCACATGCCCCGCTCCCCGGATGGCTCCTCTGACAGAGGAAGCCCCCGCAAGGATTTACAAGTCCCAACCACTTCCTGAAATCGCCACTCCTGCTCATTATCTTGCCCTCCCATCTCTTGCACAAAGCTTTGAAGGGAAAGGAGAGCCCTGAGAAGGAAGAGGAGGAGGTGTGTGGGTCCTGGCAATCTGGCCATGAGTCTGGGGGATGGCAACAGACCCCCATGATGAAATATCTGAGCACTCTGGCTGAGTCTTTTTACTACCTGCGATGGAAAATGAGTGCCAGCTGCAAATCAGGGATTTCAACAGCCTCTGTGAAGGCACGTCAAGCATTTTATGGCTGGAAATACATTTAGGGTTTATTATGGGCTGCCCACTGATCTTTCCTGCATGCATGCAGAGGCTGGACCCTGTTCCCACCCTGCCTTCAAGTGAGGGGGGGTCCCCACAAATTGATCGGTTTTCAGATGGCAAATTGATTGGTTCCATCTGCTGCTTCTCTGCTTTCTCACTCCTGAGTGAGGATTTAACCTCATGGTGAGACAGGCTGGAAGCTGATTTGGAGGGCAGCTCCAGCCTGCAGTGGGACACAGCACATGTTGCAGACCTGTCAAATGTCATACACAGCAACATTCGCCCCTTGGTTCCCTCTGCAGCAGGACCAGGGTCTCCCCTGCCCAGCACTGTGCCCCAACCACACCATCCTCCTGCACCCAACATATGTGAAACCCATGACTTTTTGAGAGGAGAACCCCCATCATCTGGTCCTGTGCAGGGGCCTTGGGAAAGCAGGCAGAGTAATGGGAGCCAGACCTTCTGGAGGTGGGAAGCTGCTGCAACCAAGATGCAGCAACGTGGCTTTGCAAGCCAGCACAGCAGAGGCCTGGGCACCCTGGCTGTTCAACAATACATCTCTTGGCTTCACTGCTAGATGTGCTACAGCCATGTCTTCATTGCACTGCATCCTTCCCCAGGTAAACCAAGGTTTAACTTTACAGCAGAGCAGCCAAACTGTCTGCTCCAGGGACCACTACCTACACGGAGCAGTGCAAAGAAAGGCAGAGAGGAGATAATGTTCTTCTTTCATGGTTTGAGCTCTTCCTCTTAGTGAAGGTGTTAATTTCGATCTCTCGTCTTCCCAACCACTTACCTTCCAAAAGCCTTCCATATCTCCACACCTTTGAGGCCTCCTCCCTTCTGCTAAAAATACTTAAAACTGTCCAACAGTTTCAAAAGAGGAGACAGGCAGGTGTAGATGCAAACAGAAGGACTAAAGTTTGCTTCCAAAGGAAAACCCAAGCAAAACGCCAAAACTGCAGCAACGTTTGGGTACCAAACATAAATCACAGACACCAGGTCTGGGGACATTGGGCTTGGAGGAATGAGGTGTATTACTAACTTGTGGGATGGGCCTGCTACCAAGCCCTCTGGCAGATGGCTATGTGTCTCTATGCATACTGTATACATAAGACCATATATCTGGCCATTCCCAGCAAGACTTCTTGAAGGAACCCTCTCCATGTGGCTGCCAAAATGGTAACGTAGCCGTCTTATCATGTAGCAAAACAAAAGATTCCCTCAGAAAAGGGGATGCAGTTGGGGCTTTTGGTGTTGATCTGCCCTCCTTGCTGCACCTCACTCCTGCTAGCCCCAGCATGATGTGGTGTTGTGGATGCCATGGCATGCTAGCCTGGGTGCAAAGGCTTGCTGGGCAGTTACACCAAATCCAACTCTGCCCATTAATGCACACAGCTGGATATTGCTGGTTTTCATCCTGCTCAGGAGCCAACCATGTCCTTTAGCATTGATAGCTCTTTCATATTCTCCTGTCTACCCTCCTCTTGGGTCTCCCCACTTTGCTCTCATCTCAGGTTGCTTAAAGAACCTCTTTTGTTCCCACTTGAGAAACAGATCCAGATACCATGCACACCTCAACTGTCCAGGTCCTTCTGTTCAGCCACTTGTTTAATAGCTCCTTTCAATATCTATTGATTGGTCTCTGCTTTTCCTGTTGCACTCACATCCCATTTTCAAGCTTTCTCTGACCAAAAAAAAAAAAGAAAAAAGAAAAAAGAAAAGAAAAAAAAGAAGAGATGTGGAATTTTCCATACAGGGTCTTGGTGCTCAGAATTCATTTTTTTCCCTACAGTGTCTTGGTGCTCAGAATTCAGGACTAGAAGACGTGTAGAAAGTCATTACCATGGGCAATAAATCAGGAGACCTGGGGATGTACATGGGGGAGGAAGAAGAACAAAGGAACTGGAGTAAATCTGAGGAACTGCAGGGAGGGAAGAGTCCTGTTATCATGTCACTTCCTGAGCAACAGGGGTGCGAGGTCTAAGGTGGAAGAAACACACTCCAAACACAACCTGGGCACAACAAGGCACTAAATCAGTTCCTGTACAACTGTCTTGGCCTGTGCCATGGCTGCCACCTTGCCCAATGCCACGGCAACCACCTTGGCTGGTGCTACAGCCACCATCTTGGCCTGTGCCATGGGAGATGTCTTGGCTGACTCACCCCAATGGGCCATGTCTATGACCACAACCCCCTGCCATTTTGTATCTTAATTCACTGTGCGAGCAACAAGACCTTCATTTAACCTTATTTCATGCTCTCCGTGGCCTGGGTGCCAAAGAAGGGCTGCAACACCCTCAGGCACCTTGGCTCTGGTCACAGCTTCCTCAGCAGCCATTCTCCCTGGACATCTGCCTTGCTGTGAGGTGGTGGAGCAGCACTGAGGTGCCCAGCTGGGGGTCCAGGTGTGGATGCCCAACCCCTCATATTCTCCTGCTACCACCTGCTGGAAAGAATCAGCCTGCACACTCACTGCCACGTGGAATTCCTGTTGGGAGACATAACGGGAATGGCACAAGGATGAGGGCAGCACTGGGGTGAACCTGCCTGCTTGCTGCCTTCCCATCCCTGCTCAGGCAGACCAGGATACCTGGTTCTCTCTCCCAGTGCAGGGCCTCCTGTATTTCATTTAAAGGCTGTGATTCCTAAGCTCCAACACCGCCCTCCTCCATGATCTTGCATAAGATATTGACTTTGTCTGTGTCTCAGTTTCCCTGCTGATACTTAAAACACCAGCTCTTGGTGTTCCTCAGTCCCTTCTGTTTGACTTACTCTGGCTGGAAACATTGTCCCTTCCTAGACAGGTGCCCCTGACTTCACCATGCTCCCATCCCTGCTCCTCCCCAGGGTTCCAAAACACTTCTTATCAAGCAGCACTCCCCTGCCACAGAAGCACAGCCATACCTTGCACAGGGCATGTGGGCAGCTTGTCTCTGACTGTCTGGGAGAAAAAAAAACAACAGTGCCAAAAGACAAAATATCAACTCAACATGCTCTCCTGTGCAAGCTGGGCCGGGGACCAAAGACAGTCAGTACCAGGCTGGAAGCTTGTGTGTTTTTGTTATGGATTGTTGAACAAACCACACAGTTTTACCCTACAGGGTATCATAAATAAGCAATGAAAAAGCACAGAAGTGAAAAGTATTTGCCTGCAAAAATATGCCACAAAGTAAATGAGTCAGAAGGACGTGGACTGCACAGTGCAGG
>NW_009953651.1:4134139-4140758 GCF_000747805.2 Chaetura pelagica | reverse complement strand
AGGTAAACATGGGCTCCCATGTACTGTTCTGGGGAAAAGTGGCAGAATAAATATGCAAATCCTTCTTATGTGACAGCCAGGATGGTGGAAATGATTATGAAATAGACCTGGAGAAGGCTGATTAATAATTTATCCTCAAATGGAAGTTAATTCTTGGCTGAGCAACGAGGATAATAAGGCTGAGGAATCAATAAGAGCATTTACAACTCTGTAAAATGCATTTACAAGTGCAAAAAGATGGGTTGCTTTGTGGCCATGCCTTGCAGGAGCTAGGGGAGAGGGTAGGGAGAGCACACAATGACTGTGCAGCATTGGCTGTGCCAACAAGGCTGGAAAGGGAGCTGGGCACTAGCAGACACTGGTGGAGCTGAGAACCATCCGTGGATTGGTGCTGCAACCTGAATGATCTTCTGCAGTTAGCACATGCACTGACAGCCCATGGAGGACATATTAAGCCCAGTTGCTTATGAAAGTTCACATAATGAATGCAGTGTTGACAGAGCGGTGGTGCCTTCAACCAGAATGTGACTGTCATCAGGGACATAGAGTGGAAGTGACTGCCTAGGAGACCATGCTCTTGGGTGGCCTGTGCACATCTTGCCTGGCTCATCCACCTCTTCACTGCCCCTACACCATGGTACACATCGGTAGGGAACTCACCCTGCTCTCACAGAGAAAAAAACAAACATCACCAGCCTCTTTTGGTGTAAATTCTTAAAAATATGTACCTCAGATTTTGAATAATGTCCTCATTGAGGTCCACAGGACAGCTGGATGTTTGTTGCTTGTCTATCTCCTCTTCCCTGGGCAGCTGAGGAATGACTGCTTGAACAGCAGCACTGCTCTGGGAAGTGGCAAAGCACCTTCATGTGGTCTGGCTCAGAGCTGGGAGCAGGTACCTCTGCCTTGGTGCAGCTGAGAAGGATGGGGTCCCTCAGATTGGCCCCAGATGCTGTGACCCTGGGAGGGACATTAGTCCATGATATGTAACTGTCACCAATGGCTTTGAGCCTGTGTTCCAAGGGTTCTCAAAACAAATTACTAGAATCCACGTTGGCTCAGGCAAGATTTGCTTCATGATTGCCTCTGTAATTAGAGAAGTGACGTTCTGGGGGAGAAGAAGGAGGTGAGAAGGCAGTTCCCACTGGAGATGTGCCTGATACTGAGACCCTCCCTGCCTTCGGCAGAGAGTAGAGATAATAGATTTGCACAGATTTCCTCTTAGTGCTGTTCATCCCCCCAAGGCCTTTGGCAGAGTGTCTCCAGCTCCCGGATGGCAGGGTCTGTCCTAGCCGAATGGTTCAACAGAGGGAACATGGAGGGAGAAATGTGAGGCTGGAGGGACACTGATAGATAGTCTTACAAGATAGCTCTTCCCAAACCCTCCCAACAGATGGGTGTCCAACCTGCTTGTAAATACTGCCAGTGAAAGAGGCTTCATCCCTTTCTGACAGCTTGTTCCAGGGTTTGTGTGTGCTCAGAGTTGAAGGAGTTTCCTAACATCTGACCTAAATCACCTCTGTTTCCTTGTCTTGTCCCAGGTTAAATATGGAGAGCAATTCATCTGTGTTCTTGTATAAAAACCTTGTGTACAGAAGTATTCTTTACTTGCTGTCTTCTTGTCCTTTCTTTTTTGGACAAAATTAACCCAGTTTCTTCAATTTTCCTTCCAAGGTCAGATTTTCCAAAGCGTTTACCTTTGTTATGGTGTGATGCCAAGAATGGCATGTAGCCCTGTGGATGTCCCACCTGGTGTGTGCAAAGAGGAATAGGCAGCTCCAGCGTCCTGGTCTCCCCCTCAAAGGCCATCTAGCAGGACTTCATAAGAAACAGACAAGGGCTACAAGGATGGTCAGAGGACTGACAGTACAAAGTGTGAGCTGAGACCCTGCAGGTTGTGAAAGACTAGAGGCAGGCTAGGTGATAGAGGTGAATATTATTGGGCAGATAAATAAGGAATAATGACTCACTGTTTCTTTCCATGCAAGAGCCAGGGCTGCCAAGCAAAAGCAGCAGGAGTACAAATGGAAAGAGAAATTCTTTGTGCTGTGTACAGCTAACCTGAGGAGCTTCTTGCCTTGGGATGTGTGAATGCTGGCCATTTAAAGGTGTGTACAATGGAATTTAAAAAAATGCATGGGAAAAAATCCAGATGAGCTGCTGTTAAATACAAAACTTGGCTGAGGAAATTGCCATCAAAGATTGCTGAAGACTGGGAAACTATTCTGGAGAAACATCATGGCTCAATGCTATTACGGTCCTCCTGGCATGGATTGGAAGATCCCCACTTCAGGTGGAGCATACTCAAGGCTTTAGAGACCTTTGGTTTGTCAATGGTTTACTTCCACAGCAGCTCCTTCCAGGAGAAAGTGCAGATTGACTTATTACACACCTCAGTCAGTGTGAACAGCAACTGCTGGGACCCAAAGCAGGGCAGATGAGAAGAACGTGGTTATTTGCTCTGACCTCCAGCCCTGCATGTACCTGGTGGTCTCTCTGGTTTCTACCCCAATAGAGATAATGAACAACTTTTTCCAGTTCTGAGCCAGGGCACAGGCTGTCTCCAGGTCATCCAGCTACCCACATATCCACTTCAGAGTGCTCCAAAAGCTCTGAGGGTGACATTTTCTGTGGGAGAAAGTGTGTAGCTGCTCTTGTGGAGGCTGGTGTCATTGGTAGAGAGAGGAGGACCTTTCCTGAGATTGAACAAGGTCCCAGCACATGGACTTCCTCTCTTCCTGAAGAGAGGAAGGGTAGGCACTGACGTGGGTTTCCAACACTTTATTTTTACAATCCTCCTCTTCCCACCTCCCCTCCAAGGCATCTTGGAAGCCAAGACTGACACCTGCCAGGATGTGAGATGCCCAGACAAAATCAGAATGATCCTCTCCAAAGCTGGAGCAAAGGGGAACCGGCTTCAGCCCCTGCAGAGATCAAAGGGCCAGCTGGGTCTGGGGTTGCAGGGCTGGGCAATTCCCAGGTGCGGGGGACCAGCGACGTGTCAGTCACGTCCCCTGCACATGCTCCTGCAGACACTCAGCATATGACTTTGGGGCAGCTGGTGGCAGCTAAACCTTGGCCTGCACACCCCCTTCCTTGAGAAGCATGACGGAAGGGATTAAGTGGCTTGTAAGGTGACACGGGGTTGATCAGCTCTCAGTGGCCTGGTGGGAGGGGAGATGCTGAAATGGCTTTCCATGTCTGCCCTTGGTCTCCTGTCCAGTCACTACCCAAGCCCAGAAGCCTGTCTTTACTGAAGCTGGAGGAACAGCAGCTCCTATACATGTGACTTGACTTTCAGGCCTTACCTCTATGTCCTTTTCCATCAAGGAGGGCAGGATTTGTCCCTCCAGCCTCTTCTCTGTCCCAAGAGGTGATCCTCCCAGTGGGGTGCCTCGAGAAGCTGGAGGATGTATGGGGGCAAGTAGATGCCATTCAAGTACAGATTTGTCCTTCTGATGGGAGAGTCATTTCTCAGATCCCCATCTCCATTCTGTCCTGGCAGCCCTGTGGCAAGGCTTCAGCATTGCTCAGAAGAAGAGGAATGATCTGAAGCACAAAACTGGTCCTGCTTTCATTCCTCTGTGTCTGCTCTGCTGCAGGGACACAAGATCCCGATTTACTTCAACCAGCTCAGCTCACCCAAGCAGATTAACAACTGCACACCCCAGCACAGGAGATGGAGCATGCAGTGGCTTGAGGAAACTCCTGGCCCAGCCGTTAGGGGGAGAAATCTTTGAATGCAGCCCTACTCTGAAGGTGTCAGCATCACTGATTTTGCTCACCTCTTCCTTTCCTTGCGTCAGTTCTACCATGATCATTTTCCCCACACGTGGCACACAGAAGCACGGTGGGACCCTGCCACCATCTGTGGACGGCAAAGGAAGAACCTCTGCAAGCATGGGTGGCTCCAGCATGACCCTACCATTCCCCCTCTGTCTGCACTGCCCTACCCTCCTTGCCACTCCTGGCCAGCCCCCTCAGCAGGCACTTCTGGCTGACCCCTGTGCTCTGCACTGTCCCTACCCCACTGCTACTACAAACATAGGATGGCAGCACATGGGTCTTGCTGGCAGGGCTGTAACTGCCATAGAGAGCAGGATTAGCAGCTCCTGTGGCATCCCTGTATTTTCACATGTTCTACAAGATCTTTTATTCCTCTGGAGCCTCCCACTCTCCAGCAACACCCAGACTTAGCATAAAACAGACTCCTCTCATAGGGAGGCACCAGAGAGCAGCGAATAAATGTACACAATTAGTTCTTGGGACTAGTTGGGGCTGAGAATGGACAGATTTTGTCCATCCTGCAGCACCAATGGGCCCCACTGACAGACTCTCTGCATCTAGGGAGTGAATCTTGACTAGACGTGCAGAGTTTTATGTGCAGAGGAAACACACAGCATGTTGCATGTCCTTTTGCTTGTTCGGTCTTCTCTGCTGACTCAGGGGCATCTGCTAAGCTTTCACCTTCTTAGCACATAAGACAACACATGTCAAGTGGCAGGGGATGTCAGGTCAGCTGGTGGAACAAGGCGCAAGGCACAAGGCTGCTGCTGGAATGGAGACCATCTCCTGTGGTGTCCTCAAGTGATATCCAGATTGGCTGCAGGGCAGGAGACAGGAGCGTGTACTTAATCCTTGAGGCCTGAGAGCTTGGCACTGCCCTGTAAGGTTTTTCTTCATTGTGAGAGCTCACTGGTGAAGGTTTAAACCAAAAGGGGTGAGAAGACTCATGACTGGCATCAGCAGTGGAAAAAAAAAGGCATCTTTAAGTGGCATATTTAGAGGAAAATATGACATCCTTAGTGGAAAAAATCCGGGTAGGTTCGTCTGGAGAAGAAATCTTAAAAAAGTGCTGCTCTGTCTAAATATATATCTCTCTCTCCATGAAGGTCCCGCAGTGATCGGCGACCATCACTGTCCTGACAGAAGTGATGGAGGCGCAGGAGGGAGCGGGTGTAATACAGACCTGGCAACATTAGAGGGAGCTTTGCGAAGGGGTATGGGAAGAGTAGGAAACAATAACTAGATGTAAATTACATTTTGTGAGTTTGTTTAAATAAGGGATCCGGTTTAATCCCTTCGACTGTTTGCTTAGTGTACAGCTGAAAATTAGCATCAACAATTTTATGCACGCTAATAAATTTAAGCCATTAGTCTCTCCATCTGCAGCTTCATTCATACAGTTTAAGAATCAAAGCGATTCCCTCGCATTTTTCTAGGGCTTGGTAATTTACTCCAAAGACTGTAAATAGGAACTGCCAGAAGGCCTAAAGAGATGATCTTATAAGCCCTCCTCCCTTTCCTCCTCTTCTCACTCATCTCAGGTGATGTGAGATGTGTGGCCTGGAGAGCAAACGTGGATATTAGGCAGCAGCCCCTGCCTGCCTGCTGGTGTTATCCTGCAGCTGGACGTGGCACACATCAGCTAAGGAAAGGGAGCCCTGCACACTGGGACACTTGGTGTGGGTACAGCGCCGTGCTCCAGAGTGGTTGAGAAGAAATCAATCATTTTTTATTGTTCTTTACTTCTCTGGTTGAGGTGGAACATTCCTCCTAAAGAGAAACTTGTTATCCTCCGTGGCAGCATCCCTGCCAAATTCCTGGCATCGAAGGCTATAAATACACACACGTACATGAGAACAGCATGTGGGCAAGGCTCCCAGGGACTGCAGGCAGCACGGGGTCCACCCTGCATGCACACCAGACCCTGCCATCAACCCCCTGGGAGAGCTTTCCAGCTGGCTGGGGAGGTTGTTTCCCCATTCTTATCTCAAAAGCCAAAGAAGAAGAGGCAAAATACTGCAGGGAAACCAGCTGGCTCATTTAAAGCACAAACTAACTATTTTTTTCGTTGTAGAGCATGTAAATAATTTTGAAATATTTTTACTTTTTCTTATGAAATAGGAAATACGTCTAAACCATCCCATTGAATAGTTCAACTTCAGCAAATCTACGTAGTCAAGGTGTCTCTATTTTGCAGCCACGGATTTGGAGGCCTATGCAAGAAAAGCAAGGGAGTGTTTAGAGGAAACTAAGGAGTGGCAGGCTGAAGTGCAATGGTGAAATGCTGCACAAAGATACAGCAAAAAACAGTTTTCTGGGAGAAAATCCATGCTTATAAAGGAAAACCATTTGGCTGCCTAAAGACTGAAGCTCTGGGAGTTGAACTGCCATTTTTAAATGCTTATATATCATGAAGCACAATAAAGAGCTGGTCAGAACTCTGCAAGGTGCAGAAGTTTGAAAAATTCAGAGGGGAAAAGGAAGGCTGAGAGTTCCAGATGTGCAATACTTAATTAGAAATGTCCATCTTGTTCCCTCTCTCCTTTCACTGATTTCAAAACTATCTGCGAAGGAGAGTCCTCAAGGAATGATCATTTCAGATCAGATTAATTAATTTCATTTTAAATTCAATGTTTAGAAGCATCATACTTTTAAAATGTTAAAATACAAAATAATGTATAAACACCATTATTTCTGAATATACAGAAGTGAAGGCATTAAAAAATGACCAAACTCTTCCTTTGGATTTTCTTCCAAATGGAAATCCTCGTAAAATCAGGCAAATCTTTCCAACATTGGAAGAATGGTCCGTTCTGATTGAGTGTTGTCCAGC
>NW_009953651.1:4121091-4133809 GCF_000747805.2 Chaetura pelagica | reverse complement strand
AGCAGGAATATTTCTAGCCATCTTGCTCTAGGGCTATTTTTTTTGAGCCCTTCTAAGCTATGTCACAGGGGAAGATGGAAGCTGATGGTACGTTTCATATGAGCAGATCTCAGTGGATACACCCTGGCACACAGAGCTCTCATAAGCAAAGGCATGAAGTTTTTGCATTGCCACTGAAGTTGAGAGAAGCTGGATTGCTCTCAGAGTCCATGGGCACCACAGCCAGGTGAATATGTGTGAAGATGAAGCCCTACAGGTAGGGTACAGAAGAACTGTTTTTGACAGGGTTCAAAACAGGCAATAAATAATGTGCTTTCTACTGGGTTGAAAAAGAGGAGATGGGAAGGAATGACAGGAAATGAGAAATACAAATGAGAAGTAAGATGCAGATGCTGCACAAGACCCAGTGGAAGAAAAGCAATATTGGTCAGGGTATGTGACCATATGGAAGTGTGAAAAAGAAAAGGTGATAACTGTCCCTATGGGATGATGGTGGAGAGGGTTACATGCCTTCTAAAACTAATAGTCTATCACTGTCTGAAAACAGGAGTCCAGAAAAGGATATAATCAACAGGAGAGAGGACCTTAACTAGTTGACATGTCTTCCCAAGAGAGCCAATACCCAGGCCCAAGAGCATCCAGAGAGAATAGTACTGTGACTGGTGGTCTGAAGAGTGTGGCAAGAGGACTGGCAGGGGCTGGGGTCTTCCCATATGATGGGCACAGACTTATGAATCCAAAGGATGAGTGATATAGAAGGAAGACCACCTTCAGCCAGTGGATCTCTTTGGAGTCAGATTTAGCATCTGTATTGGAATCCAGATGTTATTTACCAGTTGACTTGCCAGATCCAACCTTCATTCACAGTACCTTTATTATCCATATTAATCTTGGCTTCAGTTGTCCAGACCTGATCCTACTGCAGCTAAACTCAAGGCTACTCCCATGAATACTCCCCTGAAGACAACAGCCCTGGTCAGTAGTGCAGCCAGCAGCCTTTTGGGTAGGTTACACTAGCTGTGGATTCAACCAGCCAGAGTTGAGGTATCTTTGCAAACCACAAAGGATGGATCCATGCTAGGGATTAGACCTTGGTGGCTGGATCTCTGTACCACCTTCCTCACCACCGCCTTCACACACAGCCCATGGCTGATCCTACAAACATACTTTTCCTTTCCAAGCAATAAATTGCAGGCATTGGGGAACAAAGCAAATGTTGGGGTGATGTGAACCCTTCCATCAAAGTCTAAGTTTGATGCATCCTCTGTTTTTCCTTCCTGCATACTGGTTAATAGAGATGTTACCCTGTTAGTTTAAAGGACTGCTCGGATCCTATTAAAATATTAAATTATCTGGTATTGTGCTGCTGGCAAGAGCCTGCACAGAGGGCTGTATGTTAGCTTGACAGATAACCTGCCATTCTCTTAAGTTAGCTACATTTAAAAAACAACATCTTTGTTAGATCAGAGGGGAACAGAGGGGTGAAGCAACCAGAGAGGGGTCGTTCTGCCTCCCCTGAGAATATTGTTGCTCTTCATCAGGCGGCATGAATCAACCGCTCTGGTTTTCCTGCAGATGAGTTTGGGATTACATCCTTTTCCAGCCTTGTCTTCAGATAGTGCTTTCCTTGCTTGCTGCAGTGGAGGAGATGGGAGCTCAACTGCTCTGCCCTTCTTCTACATCAGGATGTTGCCTGAGTCTCTTAAAAAAGCCAAGGTGGAGAGCAGGGGAGGTATGAAAGGGGGGCTGGGATGGTATGAATCTGGCCCAGATGTGCTTCCACCTGGCTGCAGAAGGAGAACAGCTTCATTGCCTCCATGTGGAATGTTCTTATCAGTTCTGCAGAGTGGAGGCTGAATGAGCTTGGCTTGTTTAGCCCAGCATAACACCTGCTGAGAGGGGATCTGATTGCTGTTCATAAATACATCAACAGGGCTAGCAGCAGGGAAGAGACGCTGAAGCTAAAGGAGGACGCTGGCACTGGAGCAAACAAGGCTAAAGCAGAAGGAAAGAAGTGTAGGCTGGAAATTAGCAGCAGATTTATAACCAACAGAGAAGAGAGAGAATGGAGTGGGTATCCCACAGGGCTTTGGTGGGCCTAAGTCAATGCTTGTATAAGACAGAGCCTGCTCAGTGGATGCAGGGGCTGCTGTGCTGGCTGTGTTCAAGCCGATCACCCCCAACCCCAGTAATGTTTTCTATGCAATCAGGCACTGCTGGTGACAGACACTTGTGCCTCTCTCTCAGCTGGAAGTGCTGGCACTGGGATCACTCCTTTCTCAACCAGGTGGACTAGCTTCTCTGTTGGGATGTTCCTGGGCCCCAAAGGGCAGCTGTATGTTCAGCTTTCCACAGCAGGTCCAAGCCATCCAAGACATGACTAAAGCTGTGCCCATGCTCTGTTCTAGCAGGAGCATTTCCTACAGTTAAATTTGGGCAAATCAAGCAGCAGCAATATTATCCCCACCACCGACCCTGCCTCTCCTCAAGGGACCAGAGCTGGAGCAGTCAGCAGAAGGGACTAACAGCAAAATTCAACACTGAAGATGAATTTGCAGACTGATAACTGGGGTGACAGTGGAGGAGACCACATACCCTTCTGTCCTTCCTGCTCCAAGAATAGCAACATTCAGCAGAAGGGCAGCACAGCCAGCAAGAGAGAGCAAGGGACAACCCAAATGCTGCAGGCCAAGGTCAGATGTCAGACATACTCTAACCCTAACCATCTGATTGGGCTCCTCCCCTCCCTTTGCACTGCAGCAGCTGAAAGACTATGTAGTTGCTCCTGAAGTGCCACAGTTTAAAACCCAGCATCAACAATGCTTATTTCACTCTGTGCTGCTGCAGTGGCGGCTAAAAGTTTGTGGAGGATTGTGGTGGCTCCAGGCTGGATGTGTGATGTGTTCAGCTGTCCCGGCTGAGGAGGGCAACAACATCTGGGAGAGCATGAGGGAATGGCTGCAAATTGATGTATCACACATGCCTCCCATTTGTGTCGGGAGCTCAAGTGCACCATGCTGACAGAGCCTGACGGGTTCGGGCTGCAGCCAGCCAGCTGGAGCTCAGGGAGAGCAAACTGACAGGTTTCAGCCATCAGCTGGGCACAAGGAGCCTGGATCTGGTCCAGTTTCTGTCCAGCCCTGAAGCTGGACCAACTGACAGCTCTGCTGGAGGCCCTCTGATGTGAACGGCTCCAGTGGTGTTTAGATCTCATGGGGATTTAGAGTGGGCAGTGTAAGCTGAGCAGGCTTTTGCTGAGTGACCTATTTTGCCCCAGGCTAGATGTGATCGTCCACATAGCTCCCCCAGCCCCTGCTATCAGCTTGGGACAGCCATCCCTTTTCTCCTCTAGACCCAGTGCAGCTCGTGTTTTATGAGGAATTGAATTTAGTTACGTTGTTCATTGACTCTGTGCCCTGGAATTCCCTCGCCTCAAGCACCTCCTCCCTCCAGCACGTGCTGCAAATCTGGTCTGAAGTAAATCCCTTCTGATATCTGCTAATCCTTTCTGTCTCACTCCACCCTACTGTGCCCAAAGGTGATGCTTCTCTCCCCGCAGGGAGGATGGACCATTCCCCAGTAACTTGCTTAACAGGAGTTGCTGCAACTTTCTGCAGTCAAGCACGTGCTCAGCAATATGCCATCCTCTCCTTGCTGGCCACTGGTATGATTTTGGCTTATGGCAACTGGAACCATAACTCTCCACTCCTAACACCCCTCTCCACCCAACAGGTTCCCAGGCAGCATCAAACCCTGGAAGCTGAGAGCAGCATTTCCCTGAGCTTGGCACCTGCCATGACGCTTAGATTCTTGTGCAAACATCTCTTGAAGCAAAGGCTGTCCCTGCACCTGCAGCAGCAATGTCACCTTCCCAGTCACCTTGCCAGATTCTCGTGAAGGCTCATGAGTAAGAGACAGGTGCCTGATGGTGATGCTTGCCCCAGCAAATGCTGTGAGAAAGGCTCTGGGGCAGGCCAGGGAGGGACACAGCCCTGGCCTCACTCCCGGTCTGCTCTCCTGATGACAGTGTTGTGTAAATGGTGAAATATGGCTCTTTTTTACTTCTAGTTATGAGAGGTGAGTATCCTGCTTCGATCTGTCTCTCTCATACACATTCATAACATTCAAATTTATAATGTAATCTTACTTGCCGTTCCATATTTATGAGAAGTTTTGATGGGTGTTTCTTTATGTGATAATATCAAGCAGAATGCTAACCCATTGCCTCAAACCACTGTAAAGTCGTTTTCTTACATAATTGACACCAGCATATTCTTTCATTATACAAGATTTAGCATGCATCTGCTCCACCATTGCACGGCAATAGATGACTTTTTCCAGAGTCTCCTATTATCAATTCAAATTAGCCCCATTTCCCGAAGCTACTGTATGGATTTTACAGTTGACAGTAAGGGAAAAACACAGGAGCATAATGACTCTATTAAATTATTCAGGCCTAGTTAAACCCAGTTTGGTCTGAACTGGAGAGCAAAGAAACAAGGAAGAGGGGAGAGAAAGGGGGGAAAAAAAGCCCTAAACTCCATACAAGTCATTGGTTATAAAGTGCAGCCATCTTTACAATGAGTTATAGAGTGCATCACCTGCAAGAGGCCTGGAAGTCTTTAATCAAAGATAAAAGTCTGTCATATTACAGCACATTCATTTTAGTTAGGGTAATTGAGTTTAGCAAGAGGCTAAGAGGACAAGTTTGGTGAAGAGATGGACATTTATGTCCTTTTGTCTTCCCCAAATTTTGATCCTGCTTCATCTTCTTTCCAAACTGTCTCATGGGGGTTCCCACCTCCTGCTAATCCTATGCCACTGCTTTTCCTTCTGTAAGGATGGGCAGCTGGACAGGGTACCATTGGGTTTTTCTAGCTGATGCCATCCTAAAAAAACATGCCCTGCTTCATCCTCTTGGCAGGCTGACAGACATGTAGGTAAGGATGGATCTGTCACTATGCAGAGAGAGATACTCTGTGGGGATGGACAGGTAAATGGGTAACACTTGGCTGCTCATGGGTGGATGACTGGGAAGAGAGAGGAATGGGACTGGGCAGGAACACATCTAAATATGGAGGACAGATGTATCAGGCTACCTGAGACATAGAAAAATAAGGGTCAGATTCTAACTGACATACAGGTAGATGCTGAGTAGTTTTCTAGGGTCTCACACTTAAATGAATAGTTTGGAAGTGATCAGCTGTAAATGTTAGACAAACAAGAGCTTTAATATAGTGTGGCCAGTCAGCCGCTTTCCTTCCTCTTGGCAGCCCATCAACTGGTCTCTTTGGCTTGGTTGCACCTCCAGTTTTGACTTTGTGCTGCACAAACTTTGGGTTTGGTACAGAGAAATGGCAAACACTGGCCTCAAGCATCAGTGGTACTTTTGTCACTTTGCCTGGATTATCAACAAGTCCATGGACAAGTGCTTGTCCATGTCCCGTAGAGTCATGTGTGGTAGTTATAGAGTGAGCTGGTAACAATCTGCAGCTTTTCCAGCTGTGTCCTTTAAAAACCATCACCAAACCTACAGCACCATATTCCCAAAGAGACTCATCCAGAGAATCAAGACTTTCATGTCCATGAGCAAAGCCTTGCACTAACCCGTGGATGTGAAAAAATGAGTGAGCAGTGGAGCAAAATGTCCCTGTTTTACTCATTTTGCAGCTGCTGGAGGTCTAGGTGTGATTTAGTGATTGTTAATTTGGGGGTTTTTTTTGGAGGGAGGAGGGAGACAAAATACCAGAGAGAAGTAATACAAAGGCCAGAAGTAGATTTCCAGGTGTAATTCTGCACTTGATATCACAAGAGGCACAGATGAGTTTCTCACAGCTGCCCTCTTCTGCTTGGATATATTTGCAGAGGTTGAAAGAGGTGAGTGCAGTACAGCACAAACCTGTTGGCTGACAAGCAGCATGTTCTCTCATTGCTGGTGGCTTTATCTCACATATTGGCTCCTGGGTCTTTTATAGAGTAAAAATTGATTCTGTGATTGTTCTTCAAATCTGAGGGCCCTGGGCCCTGCAGAAAAACTCCCTTTCCCTGTTCCTCTTGCAAAAAAAAGTATTTTGGCAGTGCTGAAGCAGTAGCTGGGTCTGGAAAACCTAGCAGAGATTTTCTGTGAAACGTAGCATGTTAGCACCAACCACCATGGGACGTGTTTGGTCCAGCAGCTGTGGTCTGTCAGGCCCCCCAGAGCTTTGGTGACAGCTGAGCCCCAAAGTATGGATTCCAGGCTTGAAATGCCTGGTGTGTGTAGGAGCAAGATGGGAGCTGGCGTCACCTTGGGGATCCCAGCCAACATGAATCACTCTCCATTAGCAGAAATGAGCCTCTGGTATCAAAAGAAAAATGCTGACAGAGAAAAACAGTTGCCCTTCTCCCCATGGTGGGCTCCAAGGAGCCTGCAGACTTGCCTAATTTGGAATTTCCTCTCAAGTGGGGTCTTTCTCCTCTTTTTGTCTTTGTGTTCAGGCTGTACACAGGCCTTTCTCACTCTTTCTTCTTCATTCCTTGCTACCTGCTCCAGCAAATAATTTTACTGTCTCTCCAACAGCCTGTCCCTGGGATCTCAGAGGCTGTTGGGGGTCTCTTTCTCTTTTGTCTCGTAGCAGCAGCCCAAAGAGAGTGTGGAACTGTGCCCAGGAAATTGTTGGAGAGGATCATTTAGCAAAGCAGAGAAGTGAATGGTTCAAAATCACAGGGCTGTTGAGAAGCAGCTGATGGAGTTGGACTAAGGACCCAAGTTCTTGCTCTCTCCCCTTGCTCAGCAGATCCCAAAATGTTTAAGAGCCAAGTTTGGTGATACTGTCTGGTTTAACAGACCTGGGCAGGCCAGAAGAGCTTCAATAGCAGAGCCAGAGGTATAACCACCCCAGCCACACAGGTGCTTTAGCTGTTGGATGGCAGTGGTTGAACCAGGTTCCTCATGTTGTGAGTGGCACAGTGCTCAGTCCAGCTGGGTCCATGGGTCCACTGCTCCTGGTCCCCAGCTGCTCTTCAGTTTGTGCTCCTTCATTTGGGGGAGGGACACCTTGACCACCCCTATTTCAGCCCAAATTCCCTCAGCCCAGATCATGGCTGAAAACTTGCATTGAAGGGCAAAGTCTCTGCATAGTTTAGCAGCAGCTGTTTTGCTTGATTTATTGGCTGTTGCAAAGGCCTGTGCAAATGTAGCAAAGTGGTCTATTATCACAAGATATATCCACTGCCCCCTGCCTTGCGGATGACTGATGCCCTGATCCAGCAGCTTATTTAACACCTGTTCAGTTTGCAGCATGTGGACCCTTTGAAGTCCTCTGGGAGCAGTGGCAGAGCTCATGTGCTCATGGTTTGTGTGTGTATTTCAATATTTGCATGAGTTGGGGTCCCAATGAGGCTAAGCTTTGAAAACAGCAAGAGGCAGGGCAGGAAACTGATCTCTGTGAGGACTTCTACCCACTTGCAGGGTGCAGAGAACGGGGCAGGATTAGGGTACACTTGTACAGAGGCTCATCTCTTCATGCCATTGCAGGGTAGGTTGCTGTCATGGCTGTGCTCACAGACAGCAAAATCACAGAGAAATGGGGCATGGAAACCTGCAGAAGCAGGGCTAGCACAGTGCAGGGACGGGCTGGCAACTGTGTAAAACCCAAACCACCTTAAACAGGATCCAATCAACAACTTCTGTTCACAGTGAGTGAAAATTAAGCAAAACCAAGCATACAATTTATTATTATTACTTTCCTTCTGGGTGGGGAGTTTTCTGGGTGTAGGGTTGGTATGAGATGAGGCTTTTGGAACTCAAATAGAGCAGGGCACAGGAGCAAGGCATACTTTTATTCTTAAAAAAATATGCAGAATTTTCTGGCCTGACTGTACCTGGCATTGCTGGCAGTTTGCAATCTAATTCTAAGGAAGTTTTTTAATGGATATTAGGAAACAACTTAATCCCTTCCCCAAACCCTCTGATATTGCTTTAGAACCCCAAAATGTTTCACCATGGTTAACTCTCCAGAGGAGACAGGGAAGGGACAGAAACAATTTGTTTTGTGAGTCCTGCACCCTTAACTTCAAAGTAGCATTTTCCCTTTAAAAAGTTTATCAGAATTTGAAGAAGGGCAGAAAAGGCTGCAGGAAGGGCAAGTTGTTAAAAAAAACCCAACAGTTGGAGTCACCATGAATCCTGGAGTCAGCAATAAAGAAAGTGTATTCTCCACAGGGAAATGAGAATGATGTGACCCTGCCACCCAGCTGCAAAGTGGACTACCATTTTCTAGCAGTCATGTCTGGTGTTATGACAGCTCTTAATTAAGCTCCCTGTTAATGATCTGGGAAGAGGCTGCTTCATTCCTGAAGCCTGTAGGTGGTAGTAAAGGCAGGAATGGATAGTGAAATGACACCAAAATATTTAGCACTCGGTTTTGTTCCCAGTGGGAGCTGGACAGGGCCCATGGGAATGCTGCCCTGGGGTTTGAAATAGCAGATGAAGGTCAGCTTGGGAAAACACAGCTGATCTGCAAAGAGGAAAGTAACAGATGGGCCCCATCAGCTTCATTCCAGCTCCCAACCCAAAATACCCAGAGGCGGAGTGGCTTGTCATGGGGGAAAGAATCCGGATCCATTTTCACCTGCTTCGCTTTTCATGTGAGTGGCCACTTCTTCTCTTGTGAGCTTAAAGGAAAACAGAGTGTTTTTTATCAAAGGGAGTAAATAGGAAGTAATGTTATCAAGTGGATTTTTTTTGGTCAATGTTGGTTCAGCTAGTGTTGGAGTTGGGGAACATTGGGGCACAGCTTTGAGTAGAGGAGGTTGCCATGGGAAAGATGTCAATATGACATGGGACTGAACACGGACATGCGAAGAGAAGGATCCACCTGGAAACATCTTGAGCAGCTCTTGCCTATGGCCCAAGTAGACGTACAAGGGTCATTTCCAGGCATGTGACCTGAAAGCCACTGGCATAATTGGAAGACGTTCAGGAAAAGCTAAGAAAACAAGCAGAGGTGTAAAGGGAAAGATTTACAAGGAAAGATTAAAGCTGCAAGAGCTTAACCTAATGAGGGCTCACTGAGAACACGGTGATAGCTTGCAAATATCTGAGAGGCATTAGCACTAGGAGCCAGCCCTGGGGGAATGAAAGGGTATAATTTAGAGGGACAGGCAGCAGGGAAGGGAGGCAAAAGAGACAAGAAGCTTCAAGAAAGCTTCCAGAGAACCTCTCGTTCTCTGGAAATGGAATGAGCTCATCCCGGCAATGGTGGAACACAGCCTGGGACCCACAAACAGCTTGAACAAGGTGCTGGGATGTGTGCTGGGGAGCACACCTGGTGTGAGGGACAAGAGTGGGGTGAGCTCACAGGCTTTTCACATTGTTGGCCCATATTGTCACTGATGTAATGGGCTGTGGCACAGCCCTGTCCTGTGGGAGGTTTCTGCCTTGCAGAAAGCCCCTGTGAGTGGCCAATTGACTTTGAGGTCCAGCTTAGAAACAGTAAGCCTGCCAAAAAAATTCTCAGAGATCAAGACACAAAACCAGCACAAAAACATGATAGGTAATAACTATCCATTAGGATAGATTTTTAAGATCTGTGGTTTTTTGCATCTCTCCCAGAGCTCCCCAGTGCCAGCTCTGTCATCTCTGCTCAGACTCAAGCACCCTTTGCTCTTGCTGTACCCCTGGGCTCTCTCTGCACCCCATCTTTCCTCCCAGCCCCTGCTAGGGGAGGTCTGCAAATCATCCATATCATGCCAGGGCTGATCTTTCCCACCTCTGCTATTCCAGCCCTCTGCCTTTCCAAGACAAGGATCACCAACCATCCTGAATAGAACATGCAGGGATCTTTCAGTTTTTGGTAATACTGAATATCCACTGGCAGCAGGCTCTGGGGAGAGTGAGGACCCTCCAGTTGCCTCTCTGCATGTCCCCATGCATCGTAGCAGTGCCAGATACAAGGTCACCTCCAGAGATGAGGTGCCACGTGGCACAGAGATATGCCAGCCCTGTCAGCTGATGCAAACACTGCTCCTGCTCCAAGGGAGCAGTGCCAGGCAAAGAGGTAGCTGACTGCAGAGCAGTGAGGGGATGAGAGAGCAGTGGAAGGCCGATTGCAGGATCTGACTTTACATGCAGACCTCCCAGAAGCTCTGCCAAGGTTGCTCACCATATGGTTTCTCAAGGAGGGAGACCAGCTCCCCTTGTGCATCCATCCTTGGCAGATATGAAGCCCCACAGACAGGAGTCCCTCAGTCACATCTTGCTCCCATCCACCTATGGTCAAGCTGGCAGGTCCCTCTTGCTAAAAGCCCTTCAGCATCTCTCCAAACAGCTAGACCCTTCCAGCCCTGCTGGGATGGTAACTCTTCAGGGGTGGGGATGGGTGGGCCCAGGGAGTAGGGCTGCAAGTGACGTGTTGCAGAGGTGGTAGTGGAAGGATGATGAATTGCCTGCTGTCTCCACTGCTGGACAATCAAAAAATTCCTCCAACTGGTTGAATTTATCCAAAAGTGATGTGCATCTGGGCTGGGGGTGTGGAGAGGGGGCTGGCAAAGGACTGTCCTTGTGGTAACAGCTGGGAACAGGCCTAAACATGATTAATTAACATTGTAAAAAAAAACCCCAACAAAACAACAACAAAAAAAAAACAAACCCACAAACAACTAAAATGAAAGAGCAAGACTAGAAAGAGAGTAAGAGAGAGAGGAAACGAAAACTCAAGTCGCAGGTACAATTAAGATTTATGGGCCCAGAAGGATGAGGAGACTGGGGATGGAGGAGAAGAAGGAGGGAAGGAGAAAAATTGTAGTCCGTGTCCTTGGCACTCTAATGCTTCTTTGTGCTCAAAAATTGCAAGACAGGGGCTGAGTGTCAGTTCCTAGGGTGGGGGCTGCTGGATGTTGGCTGGGGCAGAGTGGGGAGGTGGGGGGGAGCACAGGCTTCTGCAGTTCTTTGTGGGGAGAATGTGTCATAAGCAAGATGCCACCATCCTGAATAGAACATGCAGGGATCTTTCAGTTTTTGGTAATACTGAATATCCACTGGCAGCAGGCTCTGGGGAGAGTGAGGACCCTCCAGTTGCCTCTCTGCATGTCCCCATGCATCGTAGCAGTGCCAGATACAAGGTCACCTCCAGAGATGAGGTGCCACGTGGCACAGAGATATGCCAGCCCTGTCAGCTGATGCAAACACTGCTCCTGCTCCAAGGGAGCAGTGCCAGGCAAAGAGGTAGCTGACTGCAGAGCAGTGAGGGGATGAGAGAGCAGTGGAAGGCCGATTGCAGGATCTGACTTTACATGCAGACCTCCCAGAAGCTCTGCCAAGGTTGCTCACCATATGGTTTCTCAAGGAGGGAGACCAGCTCCCCTTGTGCATCCATCCTTGGCAGATATGAAGCCCCACAGACAGGAGTCCCTCAGTCACATCTTGCTCCCATCCACCTATGGTCAAGCTGGCAGGTCCCTCTTGCTAAAAGCCCTTCAGCATCTCTCCAAACAGCTAGACCCTTCCAGCCCTGCTGGGATGGTAACTCTTCAGGGGTGGGGATGGGTGGGCCCAGGGAGTAGGGCTGCAAGTGACGTGTTGCAGAGGTGGTAGTGGAAGGATGATGAATTGCCTGCTGTCTCCACTGCTGGACAATCAAAAAATTCCTCCAACTGGTTGAATTTATCCAAAAGTGATGTGCATCTGGGCTGGGGGTGTGGAGAGGGGGCTGGCAAAGGACTGTCCTTGTGGTAACAGCTGGGAACAGGCCTAAACATGATTAATTAACATTGTAAAAAAAAACCCCAACAAAACAACAACAAAAAAAAAACAAACCCACAAACAACTAAAATGAAAGAGCAAGACTAGAAAGAGAGTAAGAGAGAGAGGAAACGAAAACTCAAGTCGCAGGTACAATTAAGATTTATGGGCCCAGAAGGATGAGGAGACTGGGGATGGAGGAGAAGAAGGAGGGAAGGAGAAAAATTGTAGTCCGTGTCCTTGGCACTCTAATGCTTCTTTGTGCTCAAAAATTGCAAGACAGGGGCTGAGTGTCAGTTCCTAGGGTGGGGGCTGCTGGATGTTGGCTGGGGCAGAGTGGGGAGGTGGGGGGGAGCACAGGCTTCTGCAGTTCTTTGTGGGGAGAATGTGTCATAAGCAAGATGCCACCAGAGGAATGTGCAGGCATGATTTACAACTTGCAGCACAGGCTGCCCAGCCACACTGTGCCAGTGCTTATTTGACTAGAAAGACTTTAACACTCTGGGATCACAAGCAGTGTGGGGAAAGGGGGGTGGTTGTCTCCATCCCCCCAGTACTGCCCACCCTGCAAATGGCTCCTGGGAAGGAAGGGCTCAGAAAGGCAACAGGGCAAAATCAAAATTGGTTTTGTGCAGAACCAAAGCAACATGGCAAGGTGCCCACTGCCCAGAGACTTTCACTAGAGGAAGCCAAGGTTGAAAGCAAGAGGGAACAGGAGCTGGGACAGGTGACCCACTTTGGATGAAATAGGAACCAGCTGGGACCTCCTCCCAAAACCGCTGACCAGCCTGGCTTTGCTCTACCCCCATCAACTCACCCATAATTTATGGAACAGAGGGTACGTGATCCCAAACAGCCCTTTCACATCTCTGTCTAAGAGCTGTCTTGTACCAGCCAGAGCTGTGACATGGCATTGACATTTTCCTTCTGCCTCTCTGAGTTTGTGTGTAACTGCCAATGGCTTCACTTCTTCTCCTTTTTTTTTTTTTTTTTTTT
>NW_009953651.1:4118530-4120947 GCF_000747805.2 Chaetura pelagica | reverse complement strand
TTCCCCTTTTTTTTTTTTTTTTTTTTTCCTACGGATGAGTGGCTAGAAGCAACCCATCCTCCCTCGCTCTCAAAACCAGCTTTCCAGATTTTATTAAGTGTGCTGGGCTTTCAAAAAATCAGAACAAATCCCTGGTTGTAATTTTTTTGTTATTTTGCCTTGCTGAGGCCAAATTGGACACCAGTGCAACATTATAAATAAATAACAAGGTGGTTTCTACTGATGGGAAAAGTGTCTGCAAAAGGCTCAGTTTGCTTCAAGAAACATTTTGTCTAAAATGTCACCCAGCTCCATCAGCATTTGCTGCAGACGTGCAGAGCTCATGAGCTGGGTTATCCTTTCCCCTCCCTGCTAAGTCACCAGCGTATCAGCATCAGCAGCTCTGTTTTCCCTCATCTCATGAGGATAGTTAGGCTATGACTCCACTGTCCCACTGTCTCCACCCAAGTGACACCTTGTCGCTTGCTCCAGAACCACTCCTGGCATGAAAAGCACTCCCCTTCCGAGATCTTTGCATGCCCTCTGGGCAGCTTGGCTCCAGCAGTGGCCAGCAGATGAGAGATGTGGAGATTCAAGGGGTTGAAATCTAGCAAAGTGGGGAATTGCTGCTGCCTTGTGCCCATGATCTGTGTCCCTGGGTAACTCCAGCCACACTATAGAACAGCAAAAGAAAATTAGCTTAACACCCTAGAGCACTGTAGACGTTTTGATTGTGCAAATCACACTGTGTTTGAGGGAGAAAGGGACTAATGGCCCTCTCTGTTTCCCCAAGTCCTTATATGCTCATGCCTGTTTCAGGGTGCAGAAGATCAGCACAAAGCTCTTGGGGACTGATCAGCCTACACAGTGTCACAGATGGGACAGGGGAAAATGCAGCTTTAGAAGTATCCTATGCCTGGCCCTGAAGGGAAAATGTTCTTGTGGGAAGGATGTTAATCCTGGCTACTTTGCTACAGTGCTTTATGGTATGAAGAAAGGGTATGGTGAGTAAGGCACCAACAAAATAGCATCAAGTTGTTGTCAGAAAGTGGGAAACCTGTAGAATGAGGAAAAGTTTGGGGTGTTTGGTTTCACTACAGCAGATGGTAAAGTAAATTAATATGAGGAATTTGGGAATTTACAGCAGAACCATGACTGGACCCACCATCCATCTGGGCTGCCCTTCATCCATCCCTCCATCCATGGATCTTCCGTGAACCACCCATTCATCCGTTTATCTTCCTCTTCCTGCCTGCAGTAATTGTTGGCACATGGCGTTGCATGGAGGAAACCAGCTGCAGAGCACAATGTCAATTTGTGTCGGTACTAATTCCCCAGGAATGATGCCTTGTGGTCTTACAGTCTTTCTAGTTGCCCTTTCCACATTAACCATTTGCAAGCAGCAGAACAGCCACCTCAGCACTTCCATGGCACAGGGCCTGTTCAGAGAGAAGCATAGCACCCAAGGTGGTCTCCTTTAAATCAGGCCATGGGGAAGCAAGGAGTGTGGTGCTGAGGCCAGCAAGACCTAGAGCAAACAGAGCAGAAAGGGAAGCAGAGAGACAGGGACTTGAGGCAGGCTGGTAGGAGATACCTGCTGTGGGGAGATGAGGACAGGAGAAAAAAAGGGGTGTTTGCAGGGAAATGGGCAAGAAGGAGAAAAGCAAAGAGTTTGTAGCTGCAGATGCACTCATGATGTGCCTGGATGTCTTGAAGGGATTCCCTGGGGAAAGAAGTAGCTGGGAGAGGTTATAAGAGAACAGCAAGGCCTGGACTCTGCATCTCTTGGAGGTGAGCTCCCCAGCCTGGCAGCTGTCTCACGCTGCCTCTCAGCCCCATCAGCATTTTTCCAGCTATCTCCCCTTTCTGGGGCAAACTCTGGGGTGTGTACATAGTAATCCCCCATGGCACCTCTTGAGCTGCTGTGGGTGAGAGTGGCTGGCATGCTGAAAGTGAGCCACACATTGCTCCCATCACAAATGAGGTGGACCTGGGCACCCTGGACCAGGTATTTAACCTGTCCCTGCTGCACGGAGAGGTTGCCCCCATGCCATGTCGGGTCGGGAGGGTGATGGAAAATCTGGGTGGGGCATGGTGGCATGAGCTGGCAAGGAGGCAATGGATCAGTCCTGTCCTGCAGGAGGTTCCTATTGCATTACGCAAGTGTATTTCTGCATCTTGGACCAGCCTTGCAAGAAAACTCAAGAGTTGTTATTTGTTTGAGGCAGAAGTGAAACATCTCCTCCCCTTTGCTGGGATCTACTCTCAGATGCCTCTTGATGACTCTCAAATCTGATCCAAAATGCTTCACACTGCTGTGTTTGGGAAAGCAAGTGAGGTGCCCTGCTTTGAGGTCATTATTTGCTCTGTTTGGGAAAGTCACTAACAGCTTTTTTCTAATGTTTTGGATAAAGGTACCTTTTCCTTTGCCCCCCTCT
>NW_009953651.1:4117832-4118291 GCF_000747805.2 Chaetura pelagica | reverse complement strand
TTCCCTGCGGCACAAGACACATTGGAGCCAGTTTGACTTCTCTTGGGCACTAAGCTACATAAGCCAGGGGAGTCCTCTGGATCCCAAACTCCACAGGATCCAGGGAACACATCCTGAGAGGAGCTAGAGGATGGTCTGCATGCTGGAGCCTGCGAGGTTCCCATCATCTTTAGAAACACAGGCTGGTATGTTTTTTTTGGTTTGGTCTCGGTATCATCACGTGGCAGGGGGGTACAGGGTCAAGCTCCTCGTGTCACCTCCATACATTCTGCTGTTCGGTTCCCTTAGAACCCCCTTGAATTCTGTGTTGCAAGGCTGAGAGAAGACATGGCAGCTCCCTCTGCTTTTTTTGTACACAGTTTTCTACTCTCCTTTCACATACACCCCTTCCCTGTCCTCTCCTGCTTTCCTACAAGGGAAAGTTTTTCCAGTCTTTCCATCAGAGGCTCAGCCAGACAC
>NW_009953651.1:4110445-4117778 GCF_000747805.2 Chaetura pelagica | reverse complement strand
CCCCCTCCCTGCCATGTTGACACCTTCCTCCCCCCGACCTGGCGCGTGTTGAGCGAGCAGCAGGGTACCCCAGGGAGCTCTGCTCCAGCTGCAAGCTCATCAGCCATACGGGGAGCGCGCAGCGGTGCTTCGCCACTAACGCTCGCCGTGTTTAATCACACATCTGTGGGTTCAAACAGATTTAGCCAGTGCGGGAAGGGACGCGTCAGGTAGCAGCAGGTGACAGGAGTTGCTGATTCTGGTTAAACTGTGAAAAAAGGATAAGGCAGGGAGAGGAGAGAGGCAGTGCCTTGGGAAAAGGGGAGCCACGATCATCCTGGCCGGGGCATCTGTGGTAACAAAACATCTGTGTGTCTGTGTGTGTATCTGCAAACACTCACGTGCATATGGGAATGCTCAGATCTCTACAACCACTTGGTCAGTGTAAGGTGCACAGCCTGTGCCTGCCATGTTCACACTACCCAGTTCACACATGGGTTGGCTGTGCCTAAGTGCATGGGTGATGTCTCTACACAGAGCAAACCCCGCATAGGTTTGGGCTGAGGTGTTTGTGTAGCACTTGGTGCACACTGTGATGATGCTGTGTGTTGGGACAACAGAATGTTCCTGTGTGTGGCAGAGCCCTGTGCGAGTGTTTGGCAGGAGGAAATCTTGAGTTTTGTGTAGGTGTTTTATGAAGTCTGTGTCTGTGAGATACTGTTTTCTTTATTTGTCTGCATGCACCAGCAACAGAGATGAGCAGGGATGTCGTGTCTTAAGGACCGAGGGAAGTCAGGGTGGGGAAATGAGGATTTTGGAGCTGGGGCTCCTTCCTCTTGCATGCACATGTGCATGTTTGTTCACCCTGAGACAAGCCCATGTGTGCAGGGAGTGTGTGTGTGTGTCCCACATCCAGGCATGCACTCATCCAAATGCCTGCACACAGGGAAGGAGGTGGGCAGGCTGTCATCTTGAGCTGTTGGTCATGGCAGAACCTGTGTGGCACAAAGGAAGCTCAGAGCAGACCCTCTCCCCCTGTTCCCCTGGCCTGGCCTCCCCTGTAGCTTGGGAGAGGAGAGGGGCAGTCTGGAGCCTGCCACAGGCACAACTGCCATGCCTGGGGATGGGGAGCCAGGACTTGAGAGACTGACTCTGGAGCTCACGAGCAGCTATTTAGGCAGTTCCCATTAGCTGTCAGCATGGGCAGTCACAACCAGCAGAGCTGCCATGCCTGGGGATGGGGAGCCAGGACTTGAGAGACTGACTCTGGAGCTCACGAGCAGCTATTTAGGCAGTTCCCATTAGCTGTCAGCATGGGCAGTCACAAGGTGCCCTGGGCTGTATTTTCCCCCCACAGATGCTCCCCAGCTGGCTGTGTCCACCGCTTGACCTTCACTCAGCCTTTATGTCCCTGTTCCCAGCTCCACAGTGCCCCACTGCCACCTCTTCTCCTGCCTTAAAGCCCAGCCAGCAGCCTTCATGCTCTCCCACTTCTGAGTGTATCCAGGCAGCCCCTTGCTGCCTCCTGCTCATACCAGCTCATTGTCCTTCTGTCCCAGCCTACCCGTGTCTGATACACGGGGCATCCTGGCTGGCAGCCTTGCTGTGCTGGCTGGTGGAGGGGACAGGTGGGGTCGGAGGCAGTCTCTGCTCTGCAGCATGGCACAGTTTGGAGCCACATTTGACTCCCTCAGCAGGAGGGAGGCGAGCAAGGTAACGGCTGCTCTTTCGGGAACATGAACATCCATCTGGTGTGCTGAGGGCACAGGGGGTTTGGCACCCAGGAGCTGGCTCTGCCACCGTGTGTCCTTGGAAGGGCCAGAGCTGAGCTCTGCCTGGAAAGGGAAGCTTGTCCTTCCCTCTGACCTTGGGGCTGAAGAGTCCCCGTGGAGCACACTGCATCCCACAGTCCCTCTGCTCTGCTGCAGCTCTTCACACAAGCCTGGACTGCCTGGCCTCTGCCTGTCTCTTCTCAGGCTATGTCTTGCCCCTGGCTATGAGGGCAGATCTGGGCCCTGCACCTTGTGTCATTGACTTGCACCAGAGCGAAATGCAGGTGTGACAGCATCACCTCAGAAGTGCACTTCATGCATCTGAGTTGTGTTTGCAAATGACCCAACATCACACCAAAGCGTAAAGTGTCTGGAAATGCACAAGAAATTCCTACCACGGTGCTGCGGGGGCTCATAAGGGGTTGGAAGGGAAATGCAACAGCAAGATGGGAGGTCTGTGATGAGATGACGATGGAGAAGGCTCTCTAGTGGGAGTGGAGCAGGTTTAGTGGTATAAACCAGCAAATAAAGGAGAGGATTTAGGCTATTCCTCATTCTTTCCTATTTCTCCAACAACCCACCTCACTTTCTATCTGCAACACTGGCTGCTTTTATTTCACTCTTCCGTGGTTTCATAAACACACCTGCTTCCCTCAAACTTGAGTTTTTGTTATTCTTTCAAACAGACCCCAGAAACAGGAGGTAAATGCACCCTTTGGACACCAACACACCTCTGCAGAGGCAGGAGTTTGCTGGAAGGTGTGTCCTTGGGAGGAGGTGGCAGGGATGCTCAGATGCCGGTGTAACCTCAGTGTTAGTGCTGACAGATGTACAGTTAATGGTCTGTCTTTTAAATGTGTCTCATTTTGGGATCTAAAAACCCGAAGTGGTGACTGAAAGTCCCATTATGCTGCAGCATGAGAGTACTTGCTCGAGCCCTCCTTGGGAGGGCAGGGACTTTCCACCCCTGGATCACATCTATGTGAGTTTCTGGGAGAGCCAGTGGCCATGGCAAGTCCTAATCCAGCAGGAGGGTGTTCTCCAAGCACTGCTGTATGACAGATAACAGCTCTTGGTACTTAAGTGTGCTTTTGGGCTTACAGGGTCTCCAGGTTGCCTGGGGCAGGATGGGGAACAGGGCTTGCAGCAACCAGATGTAAGTGCCAGGACTGGCAGAGGAGGAGTGTGCTTGGAGGTTTAAGAAGTCTTTGAGCATCATCCTTTTCTGTGGGTGGATTTATGCCATAAGGATTTACCTGTGTCCCCACCACCTGCTGCTGCAAAGAAACCCAGCACCATCCCAGGTGCAGTGGCAGAGGCTGGAGTTTGTAGCAGAAATGTCCAAGCAGCAAGGATGCTCTTTCCTCCAAGAAGTCTTCGGGGTTCAAGGGAGAAAGTTGGATGACAGTCAGGACATGCAGAGTCCACAGGTTGTCACATTGACACCCCATCTCACAGAAAATACCAGCAGGCATCATTAACTCACATCCTTAAAGCCATGTGCAGCCCAACGCAGCCTGCGAGCTGCAGCCCAACATTCACATTGCTTCTTTCTCTTGCTGGTCCATACCTCCCATCACACTGTACCCCCAAAACTGGACCTGCAGCTGAGCCTCCCCAAGCATCACCAACAACCGGGGCTGTAAGATCAACTCACGCACAAACACACCCAGGTGCTCACACCCATGGCTCCCCACCCTGGTCACAGCGTGGTGGCAGCCCTGGGCTGGGCTCCCGGCGGGCAGCACATGCCATCTCATCTTCTCTGTCCGTGGCCCCTCACTCCAGGAGCCCCCCATGCCACTGCCGCAGCTCTGAGTTTCTCCCTACTGAAGAATTATGTAGCATGAAGAAGCAGGCTCCACCATCTTGAACTGGCAGTGAACTTTGCTTTCTACATATAAATACAGATAGCAATCACACCCCAATCAGCACACAAGCTTCAGGGCATCATCACGGCAACTCTAACTTTCCCATTACGATAATGTGATTTTCACTCAGTCTATAATATCACCAGCCATGAATAAAACAACTGGCTTTCTCTCTCTCTCTCTCTCTCTCTCTCTCTCTCTCTCCTTTTCCTCTCTCCCCTTTCTCTCTCTCTCTTTTTCTCTCTCCCCCTCTCTCTGATCACAGTCTTTGCATACTAATGATGCCTGAATATGGCTTCCAGGGGGCGATCTCTGATGGAGGGGGGAGGTCAGACTCTGGCTGGATCCCCGATGCTCTCTAGTCCTCACACACATGCCTTCATCTCTCTTTTACTCTCCTGGATACGTGGAACCCAGCTGGACAGACAGACCTGGCTGGACAGACAGGCAGTAGCTGGCTTCTTGCCTTGTCTGCATCATGTACCTGGAGCAGAGCAGGGACAGGCTGTGGCTTGCGTGGTTGGGTAAAGGGGTAAGTCTTGCTCCCCGAAGTCCCCCACCCCCTGCCTACCTCCCTGGAGCTTTCCCATCTCTGCTCTGAGGCTCTGGTATGTGGGAAATGTGTCAAGCCGGGATTAATCCTGCCCCGGGGCACCCTCGGCAGCTCACCCCTGCCGCTCAGCCAAGCTGTTTATCTAACCCCGTTCAGGTTTGCTGTCCCTGAGGATGTACGGAGGCCAGATCAGGGAAGCAAACCGGCTGAAAACAACCCTATCACAAAAAAACCCCAAACAATAATGTAATAAAATATGAGTAATTCCAAAGGGCATCAGGTTCCTAATCCAATCCACTACATGGAGCAGGGCTGTCTCAGGGAATTGCCTGGATTTTCCCTATGAAAATCAACTTGCTGGATCACACCCATCCTCTTGTGAGTCTCAGTGCTGCCAATCTCATTAAGGGTTACTGTAGAGGAGAAAAACCTTTTGCAGCCTTTTAGAGAATAACCCTGACCTGGGGTTCCTGCTCATTTCTGCATCTCCAGAGCTGCAGCCTAATGAGCTCAAACCAGTCAGAAAGGGCCCCTGACTGATTTTGGACTGATTTTCCATCAGATCAAGCATCTCTGTGTATGTTCCAGTGTACCTGAGGCACAACTGTGCTGAGTGCTTCATGTCCTGCTGTGCCTCAAGCCCCAGCAAATGCCCTGTGCTTTCTCTGTGCACCTCTGGCTGGAGCTGACACTCAGCTGGCATGAGGATGGCATAGAGGGAGTACTCCTGTACACAGGAGTTCAAGCCAGATGTGTTGGTTTGATCTTGTTTCCCATTGTCCCTCCAGAAACTGGCATGCCAAGGCACAGAAAACCAGGAGCAGTTTTGCCCTTCCCGATTATGCTGCTTCAACATGCAAAACCAAAGCTCAGTTCCCTCACATCAGCCCTCATTTGTTCTCTGTCACCAAAGTTTTCGGTAGAAGTCTCTTATTTGGGGACAGTGGTGGTTTGGAGCACTGTGAGGTTCTCTACATTCAGGCTCATACCAGAGCCAAGCACTGTTCCTTTAACTCCTCCCCACGCATTGCTTTGAATAGGGTTATTATCTTGGGGTGGGTCATTAATTCTCTGAATATCAGCAGCTGGTCCTGGGTGGGAGCTGTGCTGGGGAGAGCCATAGAGCACAGGATTGGGCTATAAGATGTAAGAACACCTGTTTGTGCCTCTTCTTTTCTCCCTAAAATCTATAAAGTGGGAGAGAGGAAGAAAGCTGCCTCTGTGTCCCACAAAGGAGGCAGGGTCCCTGCCTGCTCTGCTCCAGAGAGATGCTTGTGGGTGAGATGGTTCTCCTTTTGCAAGGTAAGAGGATGCATCAGGCGCTAACTGCTCAAGTGGTTGTTGAGATTTCTGTGTTCCTGACCAGCACCTATTTCTGTGTCAGAAGAGCTGTTCTGTGAACACTGAGTTAGTAAGGTCCTCCAAAGGGTTTCTGAAGCAGCAATAAAAGGAGTTAGGAACAGAAATGGAGTAGGATGTTGCCTAGACTTTGCAGAGAGTGATTGCAGATGTTGTGGCTGAAACTGTGGAAGTCAAGTGAGTTGTCTTGCTCAGTTGCCAGTTTTGAGTGCTCAAAGGGGAGAAACAGTCAGGAAAACAGAAAAAAAGCAGAGGCAACCTAATTTGTGCTACAGATCTCTTGCTGTGCATGAGGGGTGACAGACTTCACAGGGCAGCCTCTGCTGCTGTTAACTTGTGCGAGTGTTATACTGCCATAGCTGACCTGGCAGGATGGATGCACAAAAAGCCAGCCCTGTGCACCCTCAGCCTGAAAGCTTATAGTCAGGGATTGCCACATTCACAGAGCTGCTGGGGACTGTTGCCACTGCTCCCGATTGCTTTGCTGGAGAGCCTCACAGGGAGATGGGACACTCTGTCCCTGCAACCCCTTTTCAGGACTGGGTGAGCAGGGAAGCTGAGTACTACAAAAACACTGCAAAAGCTGTCACTGAACCCTCCTGGTTAGGATGTTAAGGTGGGGAGGCAGACAGGGCATTGCCTAAAATAAAAGACTGGGACAGGCTGCCTGTTCACTCCTATCTGCAAACACCCATGGCTTGTAGGTGTCCTTACATAAGTCAAGCCTCTTCTGCAGCTGGTGGCTGTCCCTGCAGTCCGGGTGGCTTTAGGGGTGGCTCTGTCTCTGCTGCCACTCAGGTGTGAGATGAGCTGATCCAGAGACTGCAAGTGGCTCTGCTACAGTCTGGAAACTGGTCTCCACAGATGAGAAAAGCATGCTGGGCTGCTGTACTTCAGAAACCTGTGTGTCTCCTTTCCCCACCCAGCAGTGCTCCAGTCCTGGGATGTGGGATGCTTTGGGGTTTCAGGGCCAGGCAGGGCTGGGTCCCCAGCATCTCAGCTGCCTCTGCCTCCTCTTGAGTTGGCAATGGCTCTGTTGCCTTCTGTACCATAAAGAAAAGAGCAGAGATCTCCAAAAGCTGGCAGGCACCCCTGCCCACTGATCTCCCTTCACAGCAGGAGATGTGTCCCCTGGTGGGTGACAGAGCTGGCTGAAATGGATGGGATTGTAATGGAGGTACCTGCCAGCAGGGCTACCTGGGAGATGCTCTTATCTGTCATCTGATTTATCCAGGTTAAAAGGCTGCAATCAGTCACCAAAGGTAGATTCATTCCCCAGTAAATAGTGCCCGAGGGCTTCCAGGACCTATTTTACTGCTAAGCACTCTCTTTCCAATGCTTGAATACCTTTGCTCCCGATGGAGCCGTTGCTGGCTGATATATATATGATATGGGGAGTCCCGGTGACTTTTTTATTTTTGCTCTGCACAGCTCCTGGCCTTTTCTCAGCTGTGTTGGGCTGCACGATGGATGATCTGTGCAAGTCTTCCTCACGTCTGGGGACAAATCCAGCCGAGACTACTCTCAGCTGCTGAGAGGCTTGCCTCTGCAAAACAGCCTCTGCCTGCAGCCTGGAGGGCAGTGAAAGAGGAGAGGTTTGAGGGAAGGGAAGCAATGCTTGGTGCTGGTGGGACTGGCCCAGGTCTTGGACTGGGTGCTGCTGGGTATGACCCACCTTTCCTGCCCTCATTGTTGTTGCTGGAACGTTTTGGGAAGATGGGTGGCAGGGCTGTGCTGAGGGAGGATCATGAGCTCTGTGAGTGCCCAAACAGTTGCTTTCTCCAGTGACTCATTCCTGC
>NW_009953651.1:4107290-4110269 GCF_000747805.2 Chaetura pelagica | reverse complement strand
TGGATGAGCTCCCAGCCTGTCTCCTATCACAGGTGAGTTGCTTCCAAGTTTGGGTATCTCCAGATCTGGGGATGTACCCAAGCTGGGAAAAGCAATGACTGAGAGTAATATGACAGTGATGCCTGAACCCCAGTGAGCCTCATAAAAAGGGCTCTCTCTCCCCTCTGGGGTTCAAGTGTCACCTCTCATGACATGCCACAAAGCCATGCTGGTTTCCCCTGAGGTCCCCTGCCCAGGCATTGATCTCTGTGAGCATGTTTGTGTCCATCTGAGTAGTGGAGGAGAGGAAATCTCTGGCAAGAAGGCTACGGATGCAGTATCAGTTTCTATCCTCAGTTTAATTTGTTTAGCTTTCTTTTCATCCCAGTTGAAACCTGAAATGCAGACCCCCAGAACTGCTGGCAATAGGCTTCCATCCCAGAGGAAAGGCTGCATCCTGCCCTGTCCTTGGAGGGCGAGATCATGAACTGATTTCTCCTGCACCTTGTTCCTGTGTACCTCTCAGGCAGTTGTCCTGTAAACATCTGAGTGTTGGCTGCTTTTTTTTTCTTTTGTCTTTGACACACCTCTCATGTAGTTCATCATCCCAAATTGGTTTGTTAACTTCTTCCCCTTCTTCCCCATCCCCTCCCACTCCTCCTCCTCCTCCTCCTAATTAGATTTAGAGTGAAGGACTAATGGAGTATTACTGCAAAGGACTAGGTAAGCCTCCCAAAGTGCTTACCCTTAGGTAAGCAGGTATCTATTTGACTAATAGATATGCTTTAAGTCTGTGCATCCTCGTGGTCAGGAGCGAGGTTTATGACCAGCTCTCTCTGAGTTTCCAGGCTGTGCTGTGTAGTTGGACTATTACTACTCTCAGATGCACCCTCAAGGATGGGTTTCAAACCTAATGTGGCCTTTGGTAACACCCAAGCCAGATGGATTTGATTTCTAGGAGGTGCAACACAGTTCTTTGTCAGCTAGAGATAGGAGCTTTCCTGCCTGGGGGAAGGAGTTTTTATTTTTTTCCATGCTGTGTTTGTATGGCACCTGGTGTATGAGGGCTCCTTCAGTCCTGGGGGATCTTCTGAAGAGCCTGAACTGATGCTTTGAGTATTGAATCATGCAAAGCTGCCCTGGGACAAGATACTGGGGTGGCCAGGAGAGCAGAGGGGTGGGTCTGGTGGTACAGGGCATTTGAAGAGCTGTAATGTACTCAGACTTTCCACTCTGGAATGTCATGAGAGGTCTTTTTTCCTGCTGGTACATTAGCTTTAAAACCTCCTTTGAATCTTTCCAGAGGCTGCACCCAGCACTGGAGAGATGGAGGCTGTTTGGAGGGTGGAGCTGTGCAGAACCACAAAGCCTGGGCTTCGGGGATGCACTGGGAAGATGGACAGTGATCATCAATTTGTGTTTCTATCTCTGCTCTTGCAATTTTCTTTCTGAACCTGTGCTAGGCTGCAGAACTGATTGGATCAGTCTGGTAGCCATCACCGATGTCATCTGCAGCTTTCAAGTGTTTTGCAGCTCAGTCTCTGGAGCCTTGGAGGGCATCACACTGACATTTAAAACTCTGTAAATGGCAGCAGTGCCGGGAGGCACCAGGAGAAAAGACAACTGCTTCAGTAATACATGAGCTGGCATATGTTTGCTGGTTAAGTGGATGAGGACACCTAACCTTGGGAGAGAAGTAGCAAAAGGAGTGTGGTGGGCGTGCAAAACTGGGTGTGGGGATAGGAAAGAGAGTGAACTGGGGCTGTCACAGCCACAGGACACAGCCTGAGGGAGCAAGGCTTTCCAGAAGCTAGATTTGGAGAATTGATACCATAGTGTCTGTGAAACACAGTGGCCAGGTCCAGGGGACTGCCAATGGCTGGGTCTGGAGGTGGCATCAGGAGACAACTTATGGCATGTTTCTGAGACTTCTTGTCTTACCAGACTTGCCGAGTGGACACAGAGTGTGCATGCAGCCAGCTTCACATTTGCATTTCACTTGGGCTTTCCAGATGTTTCCAGATTTCTTTCTACCACTTCTCGCTTGGGGCCACCTGCTCCACTTCTGGCCTCTCAGCAATCTCACCTTAGATACATGCTGGCTCTTTGGGAAGCTTTCTGTGTGTTTCTGGCTTTGTTCCATGATTAGGAGTAGCTCTAGAACAGGAGAGATGTAGGGATAGATACAGGATGGATTCAACTTCTCCAGCTTCCCTCACTGAAGTCAACACCTCCTCTGAGTCACCCAGACTCCTGGTATTTTCCATGATGATGCTTCAAGAAGCAGCTCAGCCAAACTGAGCATCAGTGCATAAGCAGCCTGTGGGCAATGATGGAAACATGGCTCTGTGCATCTCCATCATCTCTTCTTACACTGGCCAAGTGCATGAAACCCCCAAGGGCTCAGAGTGATACAAAAACTAAATTTGACCCAGCTGCAGCCAGGGTCCCAGCCCACATCTCAGGCTCTCAGGGTCCAGGCTTTGGTTTTTGAGTACTGGTACCTGGTGTGGTGTGTGCTGTGAAAAAGGAGGAATCCACTGTAGCAAGATGATCATCCCCAGGATAAACTCTTGTGTGCATGTAAATATGAGAGGGGGAGCAAAACACTCTCCTGCTATGGGCAGGGGAGGTTACTGCCATTCTGGCCACCCAGCCACACGAGGGGCGCCTTCAATCTTATTTATCCCAGCACTGGGGAGAAGGAATGTCGGAGCTCCCCACCAGCTGGACACTGCTCCCTCCCTGCCTCAGCAAAGGTGCAATATGTGGCTGCAGAGCAGGGTCACTCCATAGTGCTCTCATCAGGGAGGAAGCCTTCCTGTGCCCCAGCAAACCCCTAGTGAAAGACAATCAGGCTCGCTGTTACCGAGCTAATTCCGATGGCATAAAAGCAGTAATGAAATTCACGGCAGGATTAGCCTCTCCATCCAATGGGCCGGCGCCAGAGTGACATATCGTGCTTCTTGCCCGAATGTAACACACCATCTAATTTACGTC
>NW_009953651.1:4098284-4107111 GCF_000747805.2 Chaetura pelagica | reverse complement strand
CGTGTAGCGAGCGGGAATGAAATGTTCATAAAGAATTGCTGAATCTTGTCACCTTAACTGCGGCCCCAGGCTCAGAGGCATCTGTCAGGGAGAGGAGAGTGGAGAAGGAGGCTTCTGCCTTGCTAAGCTGCGACCAGAGCTTTGGGAAAGGCGAGATGGCTGCATTAATCTTATGGGTCTGTGCAATGGAGATGAAGCATGTGGGGATGAAGACTCCAGGCTGGAGGAGAGGGGGCTGTACAGCTCCCTTGTGTGTGCACACTGAGTGGTGCAAGTGACGAGGAAGGAAGGAGCTGTTAGATCTTTCCCACTCCCAGAACTGCAGGTCTGGGATGCATGAGAACGGACCTGTGGTTGTCAGGAGATAAGGGGCAGCATCCCTGGAGATCCACGTGCTCACAGCAGGACACAAGTTCCTGATTTCCGTGTTGGGTCCCAAGTGCAGGTGCCTGTCAGTCAGCAACCACTGGTGTTTGCCAGTCTCAGGAAGCCCATGCATGGGGGCACATCCTTTCTGCTGTGACTTAGCAGCCCCATCCGTCCCCCTCCCCTCCTCAAATGTTTATTTGCAGTTAATTTTCATGGATTCTAATGGCCCAGATCCTGCTAGGGGGGATCGTGCTTGCCTCTTCAGTCAGAAAGTTTGCAGAAAAAAATAGCCCTTTCCTGTTGTGTTTGGATTAATAGCGTCTCGGTGTCCGGAGGGTAGTTGGCAAGGAAACAGAGAAGTTTATTAAGAGTAAGAGATTGAATTCCACAGGGTTTAATTGGAAGTGCTTGAGCAAGCAGGGGAGGAGCAGTCCAGTCCAGCCCCCTGGAAACAGCTGTGCTGTCCCCAGGCTCCGTGCCCATGGGGCTGGCTGGTCTCAAGGCCACCTCCTCACCCTCTTGTCTGCTGGGGTAGTTGCAGGCTCTGGCTGGTTTGCTTCCTTAGTGTCATATCCGCACCCCAGCCTTGGATTCCTTCTCCGTCAGTAGGTGGGATCTCATGTGGGCTCTGGAAATTCTGGGTCAGGAAGGATGTAGCTCTGAAGTGGCTTGGAAAAGGCAGTGTTTGGGTCTGCATTTTACTTTGGAAGCTGGTTCAGGACACAAACCTCTGTGTGCAGGTGAGATCTGAGTCCTGTGCTGACCCAGTTTTCTCCCATGAAAATCTGCTGGGTTTTATCCTTGGGCAGGAACAGCACAGCTCCAGTCTGGGACAGCTGTAGCTGGATGAGATGTAGGTATCAGGTATGTAATTTGCAGCTGGCACATGCTTTGGGAGAGTAACCTAAACTTGAGGCCCGATCTGCTTTCACATTTTAAAGTGAACAGGGAGTGAATCTGCTTTTGGATCCTAGTTTCCACACCATCCTTCTGAGCACAAAAAAGGTCTCAAAGTCAGATTCCCATGGGTGCAACCATCCCTCTGGTTGGGCTGGATGCTGCCTGTAGAATAAGGCACAGCACCGTTTTTTGTCTCCACAGCACTGACACTCACAGGCATGCAAAGTAATGTGGAACTGTGCCTTTGTGGCTGCAGAATGAGCAGTGCCAAAAGCCTGATACCCTCCTGGAAAAGCCTCTCCTTCAAGACCATATCCTGACCCACAGTCAGTTGAAAGCAGCTTCAAATAATATTTGCTGATGAAGCTGAATGGGGGCTCAGACATTTGTTTCACCTTGAATTCAGCTGGTAGCTGAATGCCAAATTAAAGAACAATAAATAAGTTATTACTTTATTTACTTTAAAAAATTGCTTCCCCCCAAATTAAGATATATTGCCCAAAATTAAATGTTTCATTAAATCTGAGATTAAACTTTTGGGGACTAGAGAAAGGAAGAATTTAATTTGGCCAAAAACCTGAAAATTGTGTTTTCCCATTGCTTTAATTGCAAACTCTGGAACAAAAGTGGTAGAAATTTTACAAAGCACAGTTGTGCTGGTTTGGTCTCTTTTCCCACCCCTCTGGGAGACCAGTGGGTTTCTCTTTCAAACTCTCCCAGGGTAGCACAGGGCTGCAGACTTGCAGCTGCAAATCCAAAAGGAGCATGGCTCTAATCCCAATCAAACCTCATAGGAACGTGCTTTAATTGAAGCACTTTGTGGCTCTTAGACTTCATAAAGTTTTGTTTCTCTGTAACCTCACTTAAGGATGAAATTGCCATAGTGGCTGGCTGTGCTCCAGCTTTCATCCCTGAGATGAAAACTGAGTTTCCAAGGCACAACTTGTCCCAACCTTGTCCTGCTTTGTGTTTTACACACTGTATGCTCTTTTGTTTATATGTATATTTTTTAACTTCTTCATTGATGCCCTGTGTTGGGACTCCTGAAGGTGGGATTTCAGCCATAGGCTATAACCCAGTCTCCACATCTGATGATCGTGAGATGTAACCTCATGTCTCTCTTCTTGTGGTCTTATCCATATAGAGCTGTTCTACAGGTTCTCATTAGTATGATGTCCAAGCCACAGGGTTCAATGGGACAGACACCTTGCACAGGTAATCTGTTGACTGAAAGGAAAAGTCACTGCTTCTCAGAGTGGTCATCTGTTTTGTTTGTACTGCACATAGCATGATTGAAACTCCTATATGGTGGGATCTCTGGGCCCTGTCTGGCTGCTGTATGTTAGTACCAGCTTTTATAATTTATCAGGGACTGCTGGAGTGGCTTCTAGTTCAACACATGCCTCTTTAGGTAAACATACACCTACACACCAATATAGTCATGACAGCACCTTAGTGCCCCATGTCCTTCAGAACTGATAAAGTCTGTGCTGTTCAATTTAGGAACAATCTGAACAGCCATAATTGCAAGAGCAAATAATTGCTGAGGGCTCCTGTTCTTTCCCTTCAGACTTTTCAAGAAAACCCAAGCTCAGGGTTAAGAACAAGCAGAAGAACTGTAGGTCCTATGAAATGGTGATGGAGAAATGAATGGTGCTCTCCCTTGTGAGCAGTACCCTGAGCCAGCAAGCTCTGAATTGCCAAAGTGCACAAACTAGTTGATCATGACTGCACCCTTCCTGGTGCTCTCTTCTCCTTCCATGGTTGTAGGCTCACTGCTTTTAGCATGTCCTTCACTTTGTAATGGTATCTGCCCCAGGTTTGTGAAGCTGGAACCATGGTTATATTTTACAGGAGGGCTAGAAAACAGAAGTGTGTTTGGAATATTAGGTAGTATCCAATTAAGGGAGAAGACATTGTGGTGTCTACTCTGGGCTGCTTTGAACTGACTGGTAGGAGCCTCCCAGAAGCAAGGCAGTGTGTTCTGTTTCCCTTTGGATTTAAAAGGTTTCCTAGAGGGAAACTTCTTCTGTGAGGGTCTTTTTGCTTTCAAGAGAGGTTTCCCTCTAGGGAACCTTTTAAAGGGCTGGGATTATTTCCTTCTCTGAACTGTCCTTTAGGCACTGAAGGACAGGGACATGTTCCATGAACAAGGTAGCACATGGGGAATGGCAGCTGGCTCTGCAGGCAGGATTCCAACCTCCTTCACTGAGCAGGTGAATGATGCTGGATAAGCAACCTCTGAGCTGCCTCTGTCAGCACCTGGAGCTTGGGTCACTATTAGACTCATTTGGTCCATGGCAGAGGGCATTTGCTTCTGGGCCTAGGAATTGTAATGTCCCTCCAAGGCACAGGGAAAACCATGATTGCTGCAGCAAGTGGGTTTCACCAGGCAAACTCTCATGTACTTACTATGTAAGTCAAGAGTATTTACAGGAGATCTTGCTGCCTGTAACTTAAAGCTTTAGCGAAACAAATTGGAATTGCCTTCTGGAGGCCATTGTTATAAATTACAGCCCCAACATCTGTCCACATCTGCAACGTCTAGACAAACCGTCTCGGCTAGGAGAGCGTGTGGAGGAGGCTGTGACTGCAGTGGGGAGGGGAAGTGAAGGGCTGATGCTGGGGCTGTGCTGAGCACCCCAGCTCGCACTGCACCCCACCCTGAGCCCCTCTGCCTTCGAGTATGATGCTCAAAGTGGGGTCTTGCCAAGAGGGACTTCCAGAAGCACCTGAACCAGAAGGAGCCACATCTGCCTTCCCCCATTGCAGCCTGCAGATTGACACCAGCAATGAATTTGGCCCCTTGGAAGCCCTGACTGCCATTCCCTTATTTATTGCATGTTGGAGGATATGAGGGAAGGTAGAGCCTTCAGGCAGGCTTGTTCCTGTCTTTCCCCGGCCCCTGTGCCGCGCTTGCGATAAAGAGGCCGGGCCGTCAGCTGAACGATTGTATTTTTTTTACAGTTCCTAGCGCAAACCTTCTCATTTATATGTAAAGTAGCCATTAGTCATAGCTCTGTTCCCTCACACTGCCTGATGTACAATCACATTTTGCAGTGGATGAATCTTTCCACACAGCTGCTCTGCTATGAATAATCCGTTGCTGGGCCCATAAATCAGAAAAAAATCATGCACCTCCTTTGCCTGATCCTTACACAAAGTCATATATTTTACATGAGGACAAGCTAAATATTCATGAGGCTTTAAAAGGCTTTTCTGACTACGAGGTACTTGTTGGGGTTGTTTTTGTTCTGTCGGGTCAGGTTTGGTGGTTTGGTTTTGTTTTTCATCTTCTCAAGAAGAAATCTTTCTTCCCCCTTTGTCATGCTCAAGGCAGCACATTGAGCCCCCAGTGATGCTCCTCTGTGGTTCTTGTGTTCTCTGAAGGACCAATGAATCTGTCATTGCTGCCTTTTCAAGGATGGGCTGTTGGAAGGTGCTGGGGTGGGCCAGGCCACAGTGAGCAATGGAGCTGCTTTTGGGGGTAAGAAACACTGATCTGGGCTCAAGGGGACCTGGCTGGCTGTTAGTTGGGGTGTTTGCTTCTGCATATGTACAGCCCCAGGGCCTGACACTGGGGCCTCTGGCAAGGTTGTGGGAAAAACGGGAAGGCTGCTGACAAGGGCTATAGCCCCTGCTCAGTAACATCACTGTCACCCTGATTTCTTTTAATCCATGTTTTAATCATGGTACCTACTGAGTCTATGGGGAGGAGGGCTTCAGTAACTCCTGCTTCCCAGCAGCCAAGTGGAATTAGCTGGGAAGCAGGGCCATTTAGCCCTAGTGATATAATGGGAAATGAGATCAGGATGCCTGTGAGGATCCCAAAGTCCAGGGTTCTGGCCTTCCTGAGTCATCACCTAGCTCTCTGCCTTGGCCATCTGGAGTCTCATGATAGCAATAATGCTGTGTGAGCATGTGGGGCTCTCATCTCCCAGGAGGGTTGGGAGGTGCTGACATTGTGAAGACAAGGTTGTTCACCTGGTATCTTCTGAATGAGCATATCCACATCACTGAGAGGGACCAGCCTCATCCTACCCTCCCCTGCCCTGGAGTGCCATCCCAACCTGCACTTGCAGTAGCTCTGTCATTTGTCTGATCACAGGAAAAGCCAGTTTGTGTTACCAACAAATAAGTATTTAGTTTGATTTTCCTGATTATAATTTTTCTGACACTGCAATGAATTGAAACTGTTCACCCTGCTAGCAAATAAGTGTCAGAGCTGGCACAAGGTGAGAGGAGGAAGATGTGGCTGGAAGAGACAGGAGGGGGGGATGCAGCTCCCCTTTTCAGCAGCGCATTCAGCCTGTAATGTCAATCCATAGTCTGACTGGTCTGGTTTCTCTGCAGACAAACCGCTGTCTCTGCTCATCCTCTCCATATGTGCAGCCTTGCACATCTCCTTAGTACCAGGTAATGGGCACTATCCTGCTCCAGCCATGCAGCAATCAGAATTAATGCTATGTGGTCTTAGACTCTCTTATTTTGCTCTTGCATGACTGAGGGACAATGTCCCTTTTTCCTAAAAACAACCCCTTTGCTCACAGGCTGCATGGACCATCCTGTTCCCAGGCCCCTGAACTCCAGCCCACTTTAGCTGTGGTGCCAGCACCCTGTGCAGAGCACACCACTGGGATGTTTGAGTGTTGGGGTCCCTGTATTACTCTCAAAAGTGCTGATGCTGTCAGAAGTCTGTGTGCTCAGCACTGTGAAACACACCTGCAGTAAAGGCAGCTGTGGCTGCCAGGATCTTGCAGGACAAAGGGAACAGCAAAAGGTTCCTCTCCTGGTGCTCTCCCCTCTTTTCTCTTCCCTTTTGCTGCAACTTGGAAAGAACAAAGTCAAGGGACTGCCAAAGCAGAGGAAAACAAGGCCAAGCACACACAGATGGTAAGCCCACAAATTTAATTTAAAATCATCCTTTATTATTCAAAATATTAAAATTCAGGCAATAATGCCCAAAGGAACTGCACTGATTAAAGCTCCCTAATGTTTCATGGCCAAATCTTGCTGCTTCCTCCAAGGGTCACTGGGACAAGAAGTGAAACCCCTCTGGAGTGCAGAAAGAGGTAGGGCTGTACCTGCTGTAGATCACTTTACCAAACAGTTACTTACTGACCCAATCAGCTTCACTTAAAGCAGAGCACCAGCTGTTCCTTACCCAATTAATGATTTTCACATCAAATTAACATGGCGTTACACCAGGCGTGGATGTGGTCCGCAGAGTCCAGAATACACAGAGCAGTATGCTATTGCAGAAATAATCACAGTAATATCTCTACTGTTAGGTAGCATCCTTCATCTGGAAGGATGATGAGCTCCCTGTGTGCTATGTGGCTTCCTTCATGCAACGTGCTCTGCAGTGAGGGTGTGGAGGGCAGGAAGGGAGGTATATGATTGCTGTTTCAAGGGGAAATTAAGAGGAGCTGGTCAGGGCAGTTCTAGTGTGGCAGAGACAGGGTTGACCACATATGTCCAGGTCCTAGTTTCTGCAATCTAAACAAATCATTATTTAGTTGGCTGTAAATCTGCTGAACTCAAAAGTGTGCCTTCTCTCAGTCTTCTACAGCACAGACATCTCCAATGCCTCTCTTCCCACTGTGTGATGTGACATCCTGATGGCACAGGGCTGTGGCAGGGATCTGCTAGGTGTTGTGGCTTGGTGTGTTGACCATTCTCCTGCCCTTGGGTGCAGAGCTGTTCATACAGCTTCAGTAAGCATCCTTCAGTGGGAAGAGGCCAGGCTGCAGATGCAGGAGCCCAGGCAAGGTTCACAGGGTGAGGTGTTACCTCCATGCTCAGTGTGGCTGGGTTAAGTGCTGTCTCTCCAAATCTTCCCTCAGTTTCTCTGTACTATGGTGCAGACTCTCTCCTGGTCCCTCTGCAGCCATCCTTCATCATGGGGCTGTGATGGCAGTATGCCAGAATAATTGAGCCCCTCTCTTCTTCCGCCAAAGTTAAGTCCAGCACATAAACACTTATTACTTATGGCTCCACTGCATTCATGCTTTCTATGACACATACCTTTCATGCTTTTTTATCCCCCATAAGTTATAGTCCAGACAGATCAACTAGCCTGAAGGGTTTTGGAACAGTCATGTCTGCATTACACTTCTCAATGTCCCTACAATTAGGCCGGCATCAGCTATTGACAAATAAACAGTGGAATCAAAGCCTTGAGCCCCTCACGCTGCTGCAAAGAGGATCCATTTACATCCCAGTCAACTGCAGGTTGCCTGGAGGGAGGAGACACAGGACAGCCATGCCCCAAGTGCCAGCAGCCCCCAGTTGCCTGTGGTACTGTTACAGAAGCCATCCCTTTGTAATTACAGGACTCCCTCATTATAATTACTGTTATGTATATAATTGTGGTAAGTGTTTTCAATCCTGTCAGCAGTCTGGAGAATGCCCAGCCCCATTACAGCTGAGCATTTCAGGCAGTTCACTGCTAAGAGTCTGGGCTGAAAGTATGATGATCAAGAGTGTTGCTGGACCAGTCCAAGAATAGCAGCCCATGTCCTGGTGACCTGTTTTTTTTTTGGAAGATTTCTATGCATTGAAATTGTAGAGGGAGGACACAAGTTTATCCCTGCCTCCTTCTCCCAGGCCAGTGCTCTGGGAGGGTAGCTCAACCCAGCATCACACTGCATGGACTGACATTCCCCACCACCTCTGCTGGCTCCCTGGCTGGAGGAGACACTCCTGGCACTGAGTCATCACACATCACCCAGGTTGTACATCCCTGCAAGGAACCCAATAATGAGCTTATTTTCTGTACCCTTTTCTCTTTTATTATCTTGTTTAAAAATCCGGAGGAGATGGGGTGTGTAGAGAAAAGAGGGAAGGGGCTGATGCACAGGAGATACCTGTGACTTTATAGGTCAAACAGGAAAAAAAGCCACATATCAGCAAGTAAGTGCTGGTGTTTGTGACTGGCTCCTTTGCATCTAAATAAGAAAAAATTCAAGGTAACCTGCTTAAGATGCAGAGTCAAATATATAAATGCATCAAGGAAAAAATCTGAATGTTTTACTGGATGACAAACTGTGTAGGAATCAGTGTCATGTTTGCTACAGAGAAATGAAAAAATTATCAGGCCTTTATAATTAGTACTAGAGATACAGCAAGTAATTCTCTGCTGCTCCATGTGACGTGGCTTCAGCTTTTAGGCACACTGTAAAAAAAAAAAAAAGTAGGCAAATTGGAAAAAGATTAGACAAAATTAACAAAACCAAGAGGATTAGAAGTGATGGCTGCCAAAGAGTGAGCTGGTCTTGTTTGGTGTGCGACAGAGGTGATTAAAGAGGGGGTTATGGTAAATAATACCCTCTAGTCTAAGTGTAGCTGCTGTTAAGAGGATGTTGATCAATTAACTTTTTCGTTTGCTTCTTGGTACAGTGAGGAGAATTCGGTCCAGTTTTGGGGGAAAATTGATCATTTTTAGGAGGGGGAAAAAAACCAACAAAACAACCCAAAAAAGCTAAGCGGTTGAGAGGGCACTGAGGCCGCTTGCGAGGAGCTGAGTTTCCAGGAGCGATCTGAGCCGCCAGCCCTG
>NW_009953651.1:4055322-4097483 GCF_000747805.2 Chaetura pelagica | reverse complement strand
GAGGGCGGTGAGCGGGGCTCCGCAGGCGCCGTGGGGTGCGGGAAGGGGCTGCCTGCCGAGCAGGGCTGGGTCCCCGGGGCGGTGGGGAAGTGTCAGCTTGTTTGAGCGGGGATCGGGGGGCTGCAAGTGCCACTTGGGAGCGGGAGAGGTTAAAGTCAAGTGAGGCAGGGAGTTGGCACAGAGGCCTTGGGAGGGGTAGTGCGTGTAATTCTTGGGATTTTCTCTTTATTTATACACCTTAGGTTGCCCTTCTGTACTGCACACCATCTCTCAGCAATTTTGTCTTGTTTTTCCTTCCATTCTGCCGTGAGAGCTGTAAATAACAACACTTAAATCTTTCACCTGCTACTGCAGCAACATATCAGTGATAGTGTTAGTTAAGAGCACCTACGTTGTTTAAGTTTTCAAGTTGGCCTTTGGCATGGAAATCAGCCTTGGGGGTACTTGCATCTAAGATTCCCTTCAGATATGGGTAGTTTACTTAGATTCGAGGCATGGTACACTTAAACTTTAGTTTTATTCTCTCTTTCTTAATTTATTGATGTTTCTAAGTGTTTTGGCTGAAAACAAGATTTAGAAACGAAAACAAACTGGTGCCAGCTGATTGAGTGTAAGTTTCAGGTGTACAAAACTGTTTGTTATCCTAAGGATGTAGTTTAAATGACTGGCAATACTTGCTAAAAGTTTGTTTTGGATTAGTGCTTCCAGTAGTATAGAATTAAATCTAAACTCATCAAGAAGAAGCAATTCTGTTAAACCTTCAGAACATATGAAATCCCAAAATGAAATTGAGGAAACAGTGGTTGCAAATTTTGATATATTTTTTTAAAACTTATTTATTTTTTTTAGTTGAGCTTCAAAACACTTGTTTGGCTTCTCTTTTTAATCTTGTTGAACTTGTTTCTCTTGAGACTTTTTGACCCCTTTGCTGGTAGTCTCCAAGTTTGTCAGATTTATTGAGTCTCTGCTCAGTGAAGCGGGAAAATGCTATGGATACCTAAATAGGCAAGGTAGCAATTAGTAATAATAAACGATCCTCTCTAGTGTGTGATTGGCCAAAGGAGTGTCCCAGATCCTGTTGCACTTGTGTTTGGCCAAGCTTTGTAATTACAACCTGCCTCTCTCTAGATAGTGAGTTTCATATACTGAAAAGTTTCTGCTGAAACTTTTGTGTCTTCTGCCAGACAGCATTGTGAACGTGCTATGCTGATGTCTCATATGCTGCTTTTTTCACTCCCCTCTGTTAAAATTCCCATCCACAGGCTTAGTTCAGGTGTTTGAGATCTTGAATAAGATTGGGCCTGGGACCCGAGGGAATCCTTGTCTGTCTTGCAGGTGGCTGTGTTCCACTTGAACAATAAACTCCCTGACACTAGGGAGAGATCTGAGCGTGAGAGAGCTGCTCTTACAGGAGATGCATCTGTTGAGAGCACCAGATAAAGGCAGGAGTTATTAAGATTAGTCTACCTTGATTGTTTGAGAGCTAAAAGCTAAACCAAATTCCTCAATGTTTTATTAAAATGCCTCTTGTATGCAAAATGCTTGTAAGAAGTGCAGTGAAAGATGTGGCTTCCCTCTGTGCCCTCTGAACTTTTTTAGGTTATTTTTGCTTATAGGTTGAAGAGAGAGTGAGAAAAGCTTTTGTTTGAAACATCTCAGGCTTTTGCTTTAGCACAGGTCTACCCAGAATGTGACTCTTTAATTATGCTGATGAAGTAAAGTTTTTGTCAGACTTGGTGGGGCCTTTGGATGTTTGTGGAGGTGAGGACCAGGGATGTTTTGATACCTGAAGTATCTGTTGCAAGAATTCTGCCTTTTAACTTTCAGAAAGTGCTTAAGTGCTGCAGTAATGGTATTGGTACAATTATCTACTAGAGGTAGTAGATCAGCTTGTGCATCCTCTCAGCTCATGCTGAATCATTCACAGTGTATTATCTTGCTCATCCAAGTGTGTGATACACTTCATGTACATCTCCTTTAATAGGTGGCCCACAGTTTGGGCTGAAATGGGCTTTGCTATTAATTACTGATTTTCCCCGAGAGTTTCCCTGTTGCCATTGTAGGTAAATAGTCAAATAGGCATGAGACTTACTATCTCTCCAGATGTTGGTAGTTTTGTTTTTGATATGGATTTGTGGCAGGTTTCATTTTGTGTTAAAAAGCAACCTTGTAGGTTGTAGTATTTTTGTGCTTCTCTAGCAAAGAATATTCTTTCCACTTAAAATTCTACTACCTAATTTTCAGCATAGAGTTAAGCTGTTTTCTCGAGTCACAAGGTATCAGGCAAGATGAACCTGGGATTTGTTTTTTCATTTGACTGTCTAATAGAAAAATGTCATGTGAAGACTTCATCCAATGCTAATGTTATGAATGAAGTCTTATCTTGCTTTAAAATATCTACTTTTGATGCTTTGAAAGATAAACTGGACTCTTTTTTTCCCCACTCAGTGTGTTTGTGTCATTGTAACTTTTTTGATGGGAGTAGAATAGAGCAGCCTTCACACTGGCTGGTATTGGCTTGATAACTTGCCAATGAAATAACGTTACATTGAGCTAATATATGCCACCAAATTCCTAGTTATCCACGGTGAGCTACAATATGTATAATCTACTGCTTTAAGTAATTTTATTTAACTTCATTTGCCTACTCAATTTACTTTTACATTTTAAGAAGGCCTAATTTATTTCTGATATTAAATTGCTTTGTATTAGTATTATGCAGTACTAAGCAACTGCTCACCAAGGAAGACTGGTTTTGTTGGTGAGTTAGTGTTTTCTATAGTGTGTTCTACATGCCATCTTTCAGAGTTTTATGAAAACCAGTTCATAGATTTAAACGATGATCTTGTAAATGATCAGTCCAGTGTTCTGTAGCTGTGCCAAGCATTTTATCAGAGAGGAACCTGCCTCAGTTCACCTCAGCCCCTTTTCATGTTTCTACAATACTACAGATAAAACTACACTCTTCATAAATTACAGTGTGTACACACAAGCTGAAAAGAGAGATTAATGTGCCCATCGCATAAAAAGACCCCCACAAATACCCTCCCAAAAACTCTTGCCTTACAGAGCTCTCTTTTTATGCCTTCAGGAATGTTGGATTTCTGTTGTCATAACCATTTACAAAAGCACAAGAAATGAGGTGCTCAATAAGTAACTTTCATATTTGAATGAAGTGTTTTAAACTGTAGATACAGTATTTAAAGTATGAGTGCAATAGACTCAACTGAGACTTTGATTAAATGTCATATAAACTACATATGCCTGCATAGAATAGTAGATATTTTTTCAGAGTAGCTTTAAATGGTTCTGTTAAGTGTACGAATGTTCTGATGATTATCTTTTTAATTAAAATGAGAAATCTTTGTTTAAAGTGGCATTCTTTTTTTACGGCCTGTTACAGTCTCTGTAACAATCATTTCTTAAGTCTGAGCGTTTTTAATTCCAGGAATCCATTTATATAAAACTATGTTTAGACTTAATTAAGGAATGATTCTTACAAAGCTTGTAAATAGCCAGGAAAAAAAGGGACAGAAAATAAAACTGACATTCACACTTAACAGAATGATTGTTACAAGGTATGTAATATGCTATAAAAATACAATAAAGCCCTTTTTATAAGAGTTCATATTTTTTGTTCCTCATTTTGAAAGGTATTTAAGAAAAATATCAAAGCTCTGTGAAGTAACATCTGTTTTCTTGAATGGACTAGTGACAACTTCAGTTGTGTTTAATTAGCAGTGCTTGGAGCTGTACCTGACCAGCTTGGCTTCCTGTCCAGGATGGTTTGGGAGGCAATATCGTGATACTTAATGAAGTTTCACTTTCTCTTGTTTTTCTGAATGAGTTAATTTGTAGTACTTCATTTAATTTCCTGGCTCGTGAATAGGAAGGTGTTGATACTAGCATTCTTCATGAATGTCTTTTTTTTTTTTTTTTCACTTCAACACCAAATTAGCATTTTTCTGCTGGAATATGTGATTCTTGGAGGTCCTGATGGCCTTCCACTTTCACAGGAGAACTAAAACTTTTGTTTATCTTTTAACATGCATCTGTATTTTTTTTTTAATTATTTTTAGGGAAACCCCTGAAGGTTCCTTCATTTGTATATTCTGCTGTTGTAGCAGCTTCCATATAACTGGCAGCTAATATAGTAAGGAATAGCCAGTGTAATTGGAGGCTGAAGGGCAATAGAATTGGAATATCTTTTTTTTTTTTTTCCTCTATTTTTGTGTGTGTATATGTATATAAGGAACAGATGGACAAAAGCTTATATTTTAAAAGAGGTTCCATTTGTATAGACCCTGTACAATTTATGGTGTCAGTAGGACTGGGATTTGTAGGACCTAGGACGTGTTAGCTGTTGTTATAAAACTGTGCTTTGATAACTTTAAGGTCTTTCTAGTAACATACTTGTGTCATGATCATTGTGGTGGAGAATCCAAAGCAACATGTTACAGCAATTAAACCACCTGGGATAACAGTGAGTTGCCTCCTAAATGTGAGATTGCAAATCTTGCTTAAATATTACATAGATACTTAGTAATTTTTTTTTCCAGTAGAACTGAAATAGCATCTTAGTTTGAGGATTTGTTGTGAATAGTATATAACAAAGAAACTGTTGATTTATTTTCTTCTACACCAAACTGTGTGCTGTAGATTTTTCTACACTCAGTATAGGCCTTTGGTACTTCAGTAACTTCACCCTTGCTTCTCTGGTAATGTTTCATTTCAACCACTTTGCTCCATTAAATGAATGCAATTAGAAAAGCAAATGGCAAATTTGCTATCGCATCACTGAAGTATTTAGTTTCAGAGACTTAAAAAGCAGAATTTGTTGCACCATGGTCTCCACACTATAATATATACCATAAGCATCAGAGAGAATAGGATGACCTTAATATTTGCTTCCCAGACTAAATCGCCGCCTTGCAGCAGTTATTTCCCACTGAATAAAAAGTTTAATTTCACGCCCTGATTAGTGCTAGTATGTGCAGGTGGATATTTATTTTATGCAGCTAAACTAATCTGCCTTGGCAAATTATGTGCCAGTCAGCAGAGCTATAATTCCTCATGAGTATTTGGTACTAAATTATCATTCTCATTAGTAAGATAAAGGAGACGGTTCTGACCACAAAGTTTGGTTAGGCAGAGTTTCCTAACTAATCCTGGGAAGATACAAGACACGTGCAGTGGCTTCAACATTCCTAATATTCTGCAGTGGTTTGTGATGCAGAAGGAGGTAAGGAAGATTTCAGAGGAAGAAAATAAAATGATTCTGTAGTTGTGTACTATCTCTAGAGGTCAGGTGGGAGTGTACAGTGTTGGGAGTTTGCATCTGTAAGAGGTGCCTAGTGAAAAAAAAATAAAGTAACAATGGTGATCTTTGGAGCATTTCCAGTGGCCAAACAAGCTCTAATCTCTGTGCTATAAATGGATGAAAATAAAGTTTTGTTGTTTTCGTGTTATTTTCAGTGTTAGCAGCTACTGAGGTAGGGGAAACAAGGACTGAAGACTAGAAGTTAAATGGCAAAGGAAACTTCATGGTCTGGTCTCAGTTAAAATTCACTTCATGCTCTAAAAGCATTTAAAGTGAGGATCAGAAAGTATTTCCTGATGTATGAATGTTGGCTGGAAACACTTGTCAAGTGGATGTGTTGATCCATTGTATTGTTTTATTTAGATTTTATGTGCTGGTAGTTTGTTTGTATCATGAAGCTTGGTAATAAGTACTCTTTTTCTGCTGCAAGGAAAGGAATTTATACCTGGAAATTATGATTTTTCATTAAGAATCGAGTGAAGGAATTCCACTGACTTTTTTTCATGTGTATAGGTGGATTTCTTGTCATACTCATTTTCTCAGTCATCACTGCAACAGTATTTAGGACATTTAAGACCAGCAAAACCAGAAAGCTGAGCAACTTGGTTTTGTTGTATTAAAATTTTCATACTAAATTCAACAATGCAGATGGAATAAGCTGTTTCCTCACTTCTTGCTTACATTGTGTGTCTTCTCTGTGTTGGTGAGACTTGTGTAATATTTAACCATTATTAGTGGCAAATTTAATTAGTGTTTCTAATACTCTCTTTCCTTCAGTCTTCTTCATTTCCTCCTTTCTGCAATTCAGGGGATGCTCAATAAGAGGTATTATATATTTTAAACGATTTTGTATAGAAGGGATGAATGCAGTGTGTGTTTAGCTGTGGAAAATGAAAATTACTTGTTACGCAGCAAAGACAGTGGCTGCAACTAAATAGTGTTCAGAATACAGTTAATAAGCAATAAACCATGAATCTGTTTTCTTGAGAGGATGCCGATTAGTGCTGAGAAAAACTTCTTGGTCCCTTAGAAACTGTTGAAAATAAACATCCTGGGAGTTGCATTATGTCCCTGCTTATTAAGCAACAATGCTTTCTAATGTTTTAAGGAACTCTGGTGTTGGACAAATACTACCCCTGCTTTGCAGAAAGAGAATGCTGAAGCTCAGAAATTTGCTTGGGGTCATGGGCTGGAGGAATTTGTGAAGGGTCATATGGTAGACTGATAATAGAAGACAGAATAAAAAGAAACAAGTTCTTCTAATAGCCAGCCGTGTGCTTCTGACCATGTTTTGGTTAATTTTACAATTGGCTAGCCACCTGTTAAGATAACACATTGTATCATTAAACAAAATTAATTTAAAAAATGGCTTGAAACTGTCTGTTTTTAATGGGATCTGAATATTCTTAGTTTTAATCTGCCTCATGAGGCTTGTCTTTCTTCTGGGAAGTACATTGTTACATCATTAAAGTATCATCCCCTACTGAGAGAGAAATCGGTCCCATTCACTAAATAGCCATGCTGAAACAATGACAAGTATTTCTAAAAACTGCATTAAAATTCAGTTTTTTCCTCCTTTATCTGCAAGTTCCGTGGTTCTATTAGCCAATGGATGCTCAGCCTGTTTGCAGCTGTGTGTGCACAGCCAAATTTGTCAGCTGTGGTGGCAGAAGGTTTGCAAAGTGGCATCGAAGAGTTTCAGTTTTAAATTGTTTCACTTTTCCACAATGATTTTGCTTGGAAGCAAATGATTGATCATAATTTTGTGCTCCCTAACTGCTTTTAATTCTCCTCTGTGCTAAGAACTGGGAAACATCTGATTTAATTTTCCCTCCCCCCACTGCTGAAACAGGGTATGTGCATTCATCTTGATGAGAGCAGCAGGAAGGAGAGAATGAGGAAGAATGGGAAGGCTCAGCAAGGGGTCTTCCCAGTGGTCTTGAGGGAAGGACAGAAGTGTTTACAGTCTGGAGCAGGAGCCATGCAAGCTCTTGGCAGAATCCACTGAGTAAGAAGCTTGGACTAGCAGAAGCAAAAAGCCTTAAGAGCTGCATTGATTTCTTTCATCCCATGGTAGGATGTGGACATGTTGCAGGGACATACAGTGAAGGAATGAAGAAGTTCATAAGTGCAGTTGTATATTAGTTAGTGGAACAGTAGTAAGTGTATTTCTAACTGTAGTCCAAATAGTCCATCTTCAGAAGCACCTGGACCAAAACTGATCTGAAGAATTTTGTAGAAAGGGAGTTTGGGAGGTACCAGCCAATGCAGAACTCTGATACCATGTTTCTATCAGCTAGCAGTATGCCTGTGTGTGGATTCTCTTATTTTGTAGGAGTCTTCTTCCTGCTTGTTTCCAGCTAAGGACACAGTTACTTTTACAGATTATATTTTTCAAGAGGATGCATTAAATGTTTAGGAGAAAGTTGATGGCTGTCTTTGCTTGGGTACAAAGCAGGGTTAGATTGGATTCTGGCTAGAAAAGAAAATTTTAATGTTTCCAGACTTGCCTGTATAGGAGCCAAAACAGCCTCTAGTTGTTTCAGAGAAAGATGGCCTAGCATGGAAGTCTGTCATACAGTGTAGTCACTGTCCCTCTCTGCACACATTGTTTGCAATTTCTTGTGAGAGCGATGCAGAATGGAGCAGTGTTTGTGTGGGAGTTGCATTTAGTTCATGGGTAGTTGGCCTTGAATCCTGTCCGTTAGGAAGCTGCTGGCGATTCTCCAGGGAGGTTGTTCATTGGGTCTGCTCAATGCCCTTCTTATATGCCAAAGCTCTCAACAGGATTGTGAAATGCAGCCAGCTATCATTCATCTCCTACAAATTGGAACAATGAGAAGTGGATGCACTTGGAAGAAATGATGGATCGATCTTTTGTTTTTAGAAGATGGGTCTTAGAAGCCTCTCAACATTTTTTTTTTTAAGAATTCCAGTCAATGATAATACCCCCTCCAGATATGTCAGAAGGTGTTTTATGTTGCTTATAGGTTCAAAAGAACAAAAATCTAAATTGACTTAATTTTCTTTTTGCAACTTTCTTCCTTTTTTTTGTGCTCCTTTTGCCTGGGATGACTCCAGTGAAGTGTGTTGCTTTTGTACTTCGTCACATCTAGGTTTTATAAACAAGCACAAATGTTCTGTAAGTTTTTTACTGACAAGATATTCCTATATGTCTGTATCTCACTGATCTTAAAATAAGACTTTATGCAGAGGCAAAGCAGTACAGAGCCCATCAGTGAGAGGAAACATCTCCACATGGGGATGGAACAAGTCTTGTGTTGAAGTCCATTACTGGGATAAGCGTACTCTCTGTCGCTTTTGCAACCTGCTTAAAGCAGTTCTTTAGAGAATGGAATTGTATGTGCTACTCCATTGTAGAGCTATTCTGACTCTGACTCCTTTGAAAGCTAGAATCCTAATTCTTATTTTTCAGCTTAACTTCTTTCATGGCTAATTCATTCTCATTTGCTCTTGTGCCAATGTTGTCCTTGAGCTTAAACATCCCTTCTTACTCCCCTGTGTTCTTCTGCATCTATTTGTGGAGTGCAATCATATTCTCCTCTGAGCTGAATCTGGTCAGGCCAAATAAGTTTTTTTACTTTTCCTTTTTTTTTTTTTTTAAATTTCTATGATGTTTCCTGTAACTCTTGATCATCTTAGGAGATCTTAAACAACTGCAGAATTTGATTAATCTATCTGGAATGAGAATGACTAGAGCTATACAGAATATTCTAGTAAAAGTTTATTTGTTCCTTGTACAAAAGCAGTATTCCTAATTTATCTCTTCTGGGAATTTTTCACTTTATACAATGTCAGATAGTAGTCTTTGCCATCTTCATGGCTGCATCTTATTTGTAAACTGTCATGATCCAATGAGTAACAAACTCCAGGGCCTCTTCCCCTCTTCTTAGTTACTTAGTTTCTAGTTTACAATGGAAATAATGTTACTTTTTAATTTATGTAAGTCTTGTGTTGATTCTGTTACCAAAGTTTGCAAAATGCTATGTCCTATGTATTTATGATGTCTTTTAAACTTTGTCTTCAGCCAATTTCATTAGCACATTGGTTAAATACTGGGTTATCTGATGATATTTTAGTATTAATTTCAAGATTAATAATGAATCTCAACAAAGATCAATCTCTGCGCAGCTTGATGGTTCTCTTTTGAAAATAGCCTGTGATCCTTTACCCTTTTTAGTTTCTCATCCTCCTTACAACTCTGGTATTAATCCTAATCCTCTCCATTTTAACTAGTAACTTCCTACATGTCATCTATCAAATGCTTAACTACTTCTAATTTGTCTGGACTTCAGTGATCTTCTTAAAGAAGGAGATTGGGTTGGTGTAGCACTAATTCTAATTTGTTCTAAATTGGGAGTAGACTTACTTAGACCTCCCATGGTGACTGCTTCATGTTGGCAATAGTTGTCAGTACTCGGTCTCAGTAGATTTCCTTTCTTGGGAGACATGGTATACTGTCTGTTTTTATTTATTTATTTATTTTTTATTTTTCATTTTCAAAGGTTGTCCAGTCAACTCTAGAATATTTTAGACTCATTCTAGTTAGTTTTTTTACAGATACTCTGTTTGGCAGTGCTTCCAAAGGCTGCACGTTAGGTATCTTCAACTGATTCTGTTGCCCTCACTTTAGTCTTGAATCAGTCCTCTGAGACAGGCTTCTTTGATACTTGTTTTCTTGGAGGAGTTTTCTCTAGTTAAGTCAAGCAAAGCAGCGTTTAAATCTTGTGTCACTCTCAAGGAGTTTAGGGCTGAATTCAGTACAGGGCTGTTTAGGTCAGAAAAGGAGATTTAATATATCTTGGTAATTACTTGGACAATTAGTTATGGATTCCAAGTTGCTTATGATGGGTAAATAGGTCCCACACTGTAACTGCAGCACAGGTCTTTGTGAGGGAAATTAATTGGGATATAATGGCCATTCCTGCAAAAAGGAAGTTTTTTGGTTGCTTTATTGAACAGAAGTTGAGTTTGGCTTGAGTGCTGGAGTCTGCGCAGAAAAGGACCGCTCACTAGCTCACAGAAAATGTTGTTGAGTGCTGGAGACTGTTCTTAGAGCATTTACATTTCTTTAGAAAAAAAGAGCTCCGCTTATAAATTAGACTACTTAATATGTGAACTTCATATTTCCCTTCAGGATAGTTAGGACAGACCTGTAACCTATCTCTTCTCTGTACTTTTTTGTCTGCTACATAATGTTCAGCAGATCAGGAAAGAGAAAGTAAGCAGTATAGGTTATTTTTCTGATATTTCCAGACTTTTTAGTTCTGTTCACATTTTTTTCTTGAGTACAGAATTTTCTGTTTCTGGTGTTCTGAATCTCAGTGAAAAATCAGAATCCAAGGTGAGCTTTCTGGCTTTTCTATTGACTTTATGAAAAAGAGACAAGATGCTTAAGGCATCAACTTTTATTGATATCTAGACAAGCTTCTGTTTTATACATAATGCTTGCACTGTGGATGTCACTGTTCTTGTTGGTTACTTACCTGCCACAAGCTCAGACAGTAGCATGAGAAATGTAGGTGTTTTTCTTGACCACAGATCTTGCAGTCTTGAAGGATGCTGAATTTCAGACCTAAAATGTCAAGTGGTTGTGGAATCAAGTAGGTTTTTACAAATGGGCACAAAAATAATCTCTTTCCAATGTTGTAGTAAGCATGTTTGCAGAGTGTGCTGCTACGTAGTCCTTAGAGATTAATGGAGTGCCATCCTGGATCTCCACTTGGTTTGGGATGCTGTAGATTTGTATTCTTGTGAGAGGGTATCCGGTTGTTTCATGTTACAAAAGTAGTTTTCCTGGTAGCTGCTGCTCTTGCAGGATGTGAAAACTTGTCTTTTTATCTGTCAGGGAATATAAATAGGTATTCTCCAGTGTGAGTTGCTTTTCAGCAGATCTTGGTCATCCCACTCCAAACAGCTTCACTAAAGAACCAGAGTAGCCATGTTCGCCATGCGTGGTGAGTTCATTACATTTTCAGGCAGTCAGAGCCTACTGTTTGAGAGTGCTATATCTATCTGAAGGAGTTTGATACAGACAAGTGAGACCTGACAGTCAACTTACTCAGTGTTCATTCCTCCTCTAAAATTTCACAAAAGGGACACAGATATTGGCAGCTTATGGTTTCAGAATCAGAGAGCTCATGCTCTTTTCTCTCCTAATAAGAATGAAAGATTTTTAAATCCTGCCTTTGATTTTGTTGAATCGCAGCCCACAGATCTCACTGTGCCTTATTTTATGTACTGCTTTGAACAGTGAATAAGGTATCTGTTTGGGCCATGAAGTTGTGTATTCTGTAACAGGAATTTATTGCTGTAATGTGTAGAAACTCATTAACAAGTCCTAGTCCACAGGGGATATTTTCCTTTGCTGTGGAAGTCATCTCAACTGAACAGTCTTCACTGCAACTGGTCAGGCCCTCCCATGTCAGTGACTGACAGATCTAATTCTGCCTTTGTAGCCAAGAGCCTATTAGTTAATATAGTCATGAATGTTGTTACTCAGAGGCGGCCTTCAGAGTATTAAATTGTATTATTCCTGTTCTTCACTTTATATTTATCAAACAAAGTGTTTTATCTAACGAATGCAACGTTACCATCAAATAAATGCTGCCTGTAGATCGTAACTTAAAAGGAATGAAAATATGAGTAGCTTCACAGTTGCTTTGCAGTCACAGAGGGAGATGGGTTTAGCTTGCCTGTTTAAATTGTATGTGATAGAAACCCAGAGTGAATGTCCTCTCTGAGGGAAAAGGAAGCATTATGGGTTATTTGGTCAGATTCATGAGATCCTTAGTACATATATATTTCATAGAGATTTCACTTTTTTTCCTCTCCTATTTCTTCTTACATGGAAGCAGATGAAATGAAGAAGTAGCAGTACTGCCTCACAAGTACCATAGTAGGTTTCCTTTTATACTTATCACTCAACATATTTATCCTTTCTTATGGAAGTGAAGATGCAGATATTTAAGAACCCTTCTTGCACAAAAAAGCCTAATTTCCATTCAGTACTTAATTAGTACTTGTTTATGACACGGCATCTGATTTGATTTTCAAAACAAATTGCACAGTAAAGAGGCTGATATTTAAACTGTATAGTAACCACAGCTCCAGCTGTGACTCAAATATTGTAAGCCTTCAGGGGTTGTGTTTAGGCTTAGAAAATAGGAACTCAGGCCTGTAATTAAATGTCCTCTAAAAATCAGCCTTTGTAGGGAAGGAAAGAGGGTACCACTGAATTCCAAATTACTGAATTGTTCTCAGGAATCATCCTGTTGTTTTGGGTCTTACTAGGGACTGTGGAAATAAAATGGATTAAAAATGGAAGAGTAGATGACTAAAGGGAAAAAGTCAGGATTTGCGGAAAAAACGATGAGCAAAGTAAGCTATTCAGCTCATGAGTTTATAGACAATTGCCATACATATAATAATATAATTTAATCTATGGGTAATATATAGATTATAAGTTCTGTAGCTACCAAAAAGATTAAAGAGAAGGTAGGCATTTCATATAGAGTAAAATTGCGTTTCAGAACTGTGAATGAGTCACTGCTGTTTATGGAATAACCAGTCTGTAGTGACCGGAGGCTCATTTTTAAAACAAGCCCTCAATAATAAATGTGAAAGTCTTTGAAAAGGAAATTGTCAGGGTTGTATTTCATATTAATCACTCACCTAAATAAAAATGTAAAATAGTAATGAAATAGCATGATAGAAGTTAGCAGCTATGGTGCTTTCAGAGTTACTTTTTGAGGTAGCTACTGAAAGAGAGGAAAATTATGCTATCAGTCTGACTTCTTGTCATGGAAAATGCTGGAGCAGATGCCATGAGAAACTGTGCTTACAAATTATATTGAACAATGAATGTAAATGGTGTGTGCTTATGAAAGTACAGAAGTGAGTGGATCTTGCTGAACAATTAATTGTATTGCTGATAGAATTGCCTTGAATGGATCATAATCATGGAAGATTTTACTGATTGATAAACCAGTGAAGCTTTCAAACAGGGCATACAGATCTTTTAAAGGCTGGGGGAAGAAGGCAAATTCTATTTTATTTTTCTAAGTTACCAAGCATGTATGAGTTCCTCTTTGTAATTTTGTAGTAGTGTGTCTGCTGTCATTTGGACACGGCAATTTGGGAAGTTTTAACCAGATCTACTTACTGAATTGCTTGCCTTTGCTGAAAGAGAAGTTCTTAGGTGTCATTCACTATGTGTCTAGGAGAACCACAGAAATGTAAAAATTAGGAGATTGGTTGTAAAAGTTTAGACAACGGTATGTCTGCATTAAAAGCTTGTGAGAGCTCCAAATATTTTAATAAGTTATACTTTTCTATTGGTGCTTATCTTTGATATGAATGGGGGCTTGTGTGTGTAAATACCCCACTTTAATGGTATAAGCAGCAGTATGAGGGTAATGACATGCTTTGTACTGGCAAAATTTGCTTATCTTCTGTATAGTTTATTTTCTTCTTAAATGAGGGATGGCTTATCAACTATACAGACATAATTCACTGAGGGGACTTTTCAAGTATGGTGCTGAGGGATGGGTAATGGGTCTTAGTTTCTCATTTCTATATTTAATTTGTAAGCATTGAAAAATAAATGGTGTTTACACTAGCTGCTAATCTGCTGAAAGTCCTGATTACTTCTATTGTTAATACTCAAGGAACTTTGTTTCAAATTCACAAAGAGCTGGTGTGGGTTAGAGTTGTCTGAATAGAAATACAGTGTTATCTTTGATATTTGAGACACTTTTGAATGAGAGTAATCCTGTTGATGGCATTAGACCTATTAACACACATTTTCAGGACCAAGGTCTTCAAATTAAATGGTTTAAGCCAGTGTCTTAAATCAATTACTCAGACTACTCTGGGCTGATAGGCTTTACAAATGTTAAGCAGCCTGCTAGTCCTAAGAGAAAGCTTTGCTATTATCCTTTAATTTGTAGGTTGGGTGACAGAAACAAAGAAATTAAGTAATTTTTCACATATGTTTTCTGTGATCATGGGCAGATGTGAGACTGGTATTCTGGTCTCTTTCCTGTGGGTTTCTGTAGTGTTCTTGCTAAGACACATAGCACTTGATATAAGTTGCTTCCATTTTCAACGCACAGCGAAATGTCAGCAGTTCCTCTCAGCAAACCTGTGAGGTGGGTTAAATGAGTGTTGTCCTCATTTTACAGTAGTAGAGAGACTAACCACCCATGAAGTCAGTGCTGAAGTAAGGATTAGGTCTTGGAGCATGATGCTTCTAGCTGTGTGTCCCCTAAAACGTAGTTTGTTAATTTGTTAAGCATTGCAAATCCACACTCAGCAGGTGAATGCAGTAATCAGATATACTTGACTTTAATTTATCAGCACAATGATGGTTATTACAATTCATGTTTAACTGACATCACTGGCTAGGACACCAGGACATAATGCTACTATTGCTTTGAAAGATTTTGGAGGTTTTCAATTTAAACTGGAGAGAGGCAAAAATAACTACTCTTCAAAGCATGTTGTAAAATCCAGTGTATGTACTTCTCTTTAGAGGCAAGGTTTTAGTCTGCTCTAGTTCTTGTTTTAATTTCAAATTCCAAGGTTGAACTGTCTTCCCACCATAGGTGTGAAAGTTTGTCATTCAGGGGTGACAAACTTTTCCACTTCAACTATTTGTTGTTGTTTTTTGTTTTTTTTTTTAGTGTAACAAGTACCAAGGCAGACACAGTTTGTACAAACAAAATATTGTGCTGACACAAGGACAAATGGGGATAAACTCTTCTTGAACAGGGCTAATCTGAAGATGAGAAAGATGTTTCCAGCCTTTGAAGGAGCACACATCTGTTGGCTTGGAGGGGAACTACAGGGACTTAAGAAAGGGATTGTGAGGTAGTTTCCAGGAGTAGGAGAGGTCTCCAGACTGGGTGTCCACAGATGTTTTGTCTGGTCCTGCTGCTTTTTTTCTGTGGGGGTGGGAAAGAGTCAAATCCACTTGATTGTGATGATATCTTTTTTCTAACTGTAGATTATATATGTCTTGTGCTTCCAGAGCAATTGGATGTCTTGCCTTTTCCTCAACTCAATAAAGCATGAGAACAATAAATGGGGAGGAGATTGTATTTGTCTTTCAGTTTGAAGTGTAATTTATGACTGTGTGTGAGTATAGTTTCCTGTTACTCTGGTATTAAGGCTGTACCTCTTCAGGGATTTTCCTTAATCTTTTCATGTTGTCCAGTGTCTGGTCTGAACGTGTTGAGGATGGTGGCTGTAAAAACATTCTCATAGCTGTGACTGCTGCAGTTGTGGCACCATTTTGCTTTATGTAGTGGCAAAAGCATTAATGACCATTAGCCTCTGCTACAGCACCCACCACAAAGGTGTATTTATCCAAGTGCATTTGTGTGGAAATGTTACAGAAATACCTATATATACTGAATTGAAATGTATGAAGGTGGAAATCATGAGAATGATTTGGTGGCTTTGTTAGAAAAGTGTTCCTAAAACAGCTGATATCAGAGGAGTAAACAAGAACTAATCTGGGGACTAAACCTTCATATGTGGTTAAAAAAAAATCTGCATTGTTTAAAATGCTCCAGAGTTTAGACTTAGGATAGCTAGGTCCCAGTGTAAAAGGAGGTCTCTCTTTATGTCTATTCTCTCCTAGCCCCGAATACACATGCCAAAAGATGGATTCCAACTTATATCTTCTGGATACCAAGCATGGCTAAAGCAGGTTGGACTGTATTATTGTTATTCATCTCATGTAAAGGACCGTGTTGGACACCTGTGATTGTCTCATTAGTTAAGTACATAAATGAGGGTGTAATGAAGTTACAGTGCCATGTTAGCTGATACCCCTCATAGCCATCACTGTTTTGTGTTTATGCATGCTGTGTTTGTATAACATTTTCTCACCAGTCTTATGAATGTGCACTTCCTGTAAATAAAAGTTCAAAATGCAGTCACCTGAAAGTGAAAAGGGTTAGAGTGTGAAAAGAAATCTGCAACGAGCTCAAATTACAGAATTAAAACGGGCCATCAAAGACAAAGCTGCATGGTGGTGGTGCTGGTAATAATGGGGAGGCCACTGGGTTAAAACTCAAGAGAATTGCATCTAGCATCTAATTCAGATCTGCCTGGGTGAAACAAGTATGGACACTTACATCACATAACAATTGTGCAGTTTGACACAGTCTGACACTGTGGGGACTCCCCACTCGGAAGTGGCCTAATGCTATATTACTCTGGCTATTATTAAAGGCCAGGCTTTAGATGTCGCAGCAGTCTACCTCTAGCAATTGCTGTCAGCTTTTCACTTTTGTGAGTGAAAAATCCCCCTTCAGAAAAAAATAGCTTAATTTACAAATTGCCTGTACAAATCTCTTCTCTCATGAAGATACATGTGTGATGAACCCTATGTCCTTGAGAATACATGGCTTAAAGTTGCTGTTTTTTGTAGAAAGCCAGAATGATTGTGTTGTTATGGCAACAAAAACTGGAAATATGGAAACAGCACAGATAAGCTGCATCCTGTTGTCATGGCAACTGGAGTTGTGAAATGATGAAACATGGTGAAGGGATCTATGGTACTGTGAGCCCAACAGAAACAAAGAGCCGAGTCACGTGCAGAGTGAGAGAATGTTACAAACTACATCAGCAAACAAGAGTTTCGTTGCAGGTGCTAGCAGGATGGCTTTGACTCTCTCCAGTCTTGTTTCAGTATCTTACGAGTAATTGTAACTTGTTTGTGCAAGTTACTTGCTGCTGTCAACTTACATTGACTTCTGTGAAACTGTGAAGAGCTGAAACACCTATAAGAAGATAAGCATTAAGTTCTGTATTACATTTGCAAACCATTTCTTTGGGTGACTGATGTGTTGCAAAGGTGAAGAGTGCTTTGGAGCTTCTCTCAGAGAGACCATTTCTCTCTCTCCAGTCCACACTAGTGGACTAGTGAAGGTCAGCTGGGACACTGAAGCTGATGTTTTCCTGAGTTAAACTCTGCTGAGCTGGAGGCAAGGTATCTCAGAGGAATCTCAACTCTGCAGTTATCTTCTCACAGAGCTCAAGTTTGTTGACCTGTAGGGCATTGCATCAGTTTCTGTTTCTTATGTGGTAGGTTGGGAGAACAATAGGAAGAGAATTGTATGACAGTTCTGTTTTACTTCTGAGGCAAACAGACCTGTTTCTGTTCTTGCTATGTCATATTGCCAGTTCTCTGATGCAGGTGGAATAAATGCTTTTTTGACTGTGAAAAATACTGAGCGGAAAAGCCCAAAATGCTCAGGTGGTGAATTTTCTAAGGTGTCTTTCACATTGGGCAGCCTCCAATAATACAAGAATTTACACTTCAAAAAACCATATTTTTCTCTGTGGGTGCTTTCCTTTTGATTTTTAGTTTACTGTTATTGGTTGTAAAGTGTTTATCTTAAGTCTTCTTACTCCTCCTTGATCCAAGGAGAAGGTATGAACTGTGTAATCCGTGGATGCTGCCATAGAATTAGTTTGCTATTCCAATTTTAGTTCTGTGATTTTGCAGCAGGAAGTAAATGGGTTAGAGAGTTGATAGTAAGGGTGGAAACATTTGGTCAAAAGAAGGAGCTCTTATGAAAAACCCAGAGGTTAATTTTTTAATTGTTTTTTTTTTTTTGAGGTGAGACTGATTTATTATAGGATACATACCAAGGGATTCCTACATACCTGTAGGATTCTTTAAAACTGTGTATTGGAAAGAAAGCTACTTTTGTTGTATTTAAATACAGGAAACTACTTATGCATCCAGATGGAATGGTGCCTGTGCATCAGGTATATCCTCCTGGTGACTGTTTTTAACAGGATCCTAACATAATGATTTTATTTTATTATCCTCAGCATAGCTGAGTATTGATCTGCTGCCTGGCTTATACATAATGTGAGAAGTATCCCAGTAACACATTGTATTAATGTGGGCTAAAAGCAGTTGGTATTACAGATGAGGTGGAGAAAGATGGAGTTCTGCAAGACTGGACACATACTATAAATATCCATAAAACTGACAATTTTATCTGAAAATGGTGCTGACTGGGTTTGCGTATTTTGAGCCTACTTACTGGGGGTAATAGTTGAACACTACCTGAGCATGGGTCGCCCACACTGATGTGATTACCCTCTGCCCTTTAGTGGCTGTTTTTTGTATTTAATGTTACTGCACTGCAGAACTGTATTTTGTTCCTCTGTGGTCTAAAGGAAATACAGTATCAGTGGCCAACAATACATGTTGCACAGAATCACATAAGAATAGCATTTTAAGTAACCTACAAAGCTCTCTCTACTCCATCTGTTTCCTGAGAGTTTATTTTTTAGAAAAAGTCAAATACCCACAGTTCATTCAGCCTTGATCTTCATTTAAGCCTTTCTTTGAATGGCAGTGTTGTGCTGCCAGCAGTCTGTAAGGTTCTGTCAGGTAAATGTTGCCCCTTTGAAGACAAGCTGCAATTGACTTCTGAGGGGAGGAAGGGGGGAATGTTTGTGTATAAATATGATCCATAGACATGACATTCCAATTCCTGTATTGTATTTATACCTTCTATGAAATTCTGCAAATTCTGAAATTCTGCAAATTAAGCTCTTAATTAGCTAAAACACTTACAAAACATTATTTTGATATATAAACAGGGAAGTTAAAAGTATCATTTTCAATGGCTGTGAAACATGGTAATTTAGAGTTAAAGCTAATCCCTCCCCTTTGCATACCATAGTGAGCAAGTATGCATTACATAGCATTTGTAATGTAATGCACTCATCTGTGCCTTTCTGTCTCCCACTGTCATTTGGAGTGGAATTTTTAAAGCCAAGTTATAAACCTGTAAATGTGTTTTATGCTGAAAATTCTTGGTGCTACCTGAACTACATTGGTACCAGTGAATGGTGCTGTAATCAAAACAAGGCAGCTCAGGTATTAATGGTGTGCACTACAGTCAAGTCAGCTGTGAAAGAGTGCAAAAAGCAGGCTGTGGTGAAACCAGGGTTCTTGCACTAGAATGGCAGTTTTCCAAGGGGGAAAATGCAATGATTTTGGAAATATTTTGGGTTTGTAACTTTGTCATTTAGCATCTCCTCCTTAACTTCTAAAATATATATCCTATTTTCAGTAGATCCATATGTTTTTTAAGATACAGATACTAATTATTTGGGTGGAAAGTAGAAATAACCTTTCTACCATTCATCATTAGTACTTCGCCCTCATATTGAGAATGCAAAATGCTATGCAGGCATATTGGTTATCTTTGAAACAATTTTGTGTGTTATGTGCTTAAGATGACAATCCTGAGAGATTTTACAGAATTAAATAAAACTAGAGGTGGCGGAAGTCTAATGAAACCTTCATTTCATCTCCCTGCCAATGTAGGTTAGTTTGCTGAAGAAGTCTGACTGAAACTGTACAAGTGCCTCAAGCAGTAGAGGTTTCAACCCATTTCTTACACTAGGCTTAGGTATTTTTTTTTTAAAGCTTCATAGTTGTTCAGGTTCAGTGATGGTTAGGTAGTTGGTATTTTGCTTTTTGCTTTTTATTATAAAGGTGATGATTCACCAGTCTCTTCTTCTTGGCTCCCTGTTGTTTCAGTTTTTGGTGTTTAAATGTCAGAGCTTCTTAATTAAGGACACAGTTGGTCTCTGACACCTCTCAGGCAGGATAGTTCTGTTGTTCTTGCTGTGCAGATGCAGGACTGAGATGCCATTTTACTCTGCCCAAACTCTTGGAAGTGTCTAAGTTAAAGAATTAGATCTTACTATGCCGTTAGAAATAAACTTAAAAATTTCTGATTGCTGCAGAATCAAACTTTGGACATGATGGAGCTTAATAGCTACTATGTTTTCTCACTTGTGATAGAACCCAATGTTCTTGATCTTGTAAGATTTTAAGCCTTCAGATAGTTTTATGGTTTAGACTTTGAGGTTACTTTCAGTAAGTTTGGGTAGGGCTTGCTTTTAACAACGTCATTTTTGGTGTTGCTTCAAGAAGCATGTACAAGTCTCTGCAAATTAACACTCCTTAAATAAGAGTATGGCATCTGAATCTTAAAGCTCTGCAAGTGCACTGTTTAGATTAATCTGCTTCATGGATTAAAGAGCTGTAATTATGAAGACAGTATTGTCTAGTTCAGATATGATCAACAGAACTTCCCTCAAGCACTTGGCAGCCGAGGATCTTGTACACCTTATAGATGGGAAGTTGGCCCTTTTCTGAGATGTGTAATTTCTGTTTTTCTGGAATCCCAGAGGTTGAATTCTGGGAGTCACTCTCTGGGATGACATTTCTTCACAAACATTTACCTAAAAGCTGTGATTTGATCCTTCCAGATCCCACTAAGGTAAGAAATTATCTGGATAAACTGAATATGCAAACCTTTTTCTATGTCCCTTATCTTTGATATGTAAGAATAGTTAGTGAACTGGAATCCTGTGTAAAAAGTTACTGCAAGCTAAGGAGTTACCAGATTAGAGAAGAGCTGTGTATACACAGAAAAGCTTGCAGAATGTAGTAACCCTTTGAGCCACAGGGTGAAGGGGAAAACTGCTTCACTGAAGTCAGTGATCTATACTGGGGTAAGAAGTCCATTATTTCCTATGTTTGGAATCTAGGTAGAGTGTTATAACTGAACCCTGGTAGCATGTTTCAGCCTCTGATTTGTGAGGTGTAGTTGTTTCTAAGACAGATCCTACCGTTGTCCCAGGAACATATTCTCAGTTTTCCCTAAAGTGAGGTATTGGTTTGCTTGATTTGCAGTTTGTGGAAATGCTTCAAGGGTCTTTAATGAGATAGCTCAATTACTTGAATTGTAGCACAACAGGAGCACAAACCACTTTAATTGTCCCCATACATGCTTGTTGAAATGTGACCAAAATGTCTGAACAAAATAGAAGCTGAGAAATTGTGAAAAGCCCTGGTTATGACAGCAACTGTGTGTTGCCCTTCATAATTCTGGTTCAATATGTGCCAGCTAGAAGAGCTGACAGTTTGCAGGCTTGCTGAACCCTGGGAATGCCTTCTTAGGGTCACAGTCTGAGGAGTACTGGAGATGCCTCTTTTTATTTTATAAATTTATCTTCTTACTATGGAAAAACTGCCAGTGACAAATAATTACCTTGGTTTAAGTGAAGGGAACAGTGGTCTTGTGTGTAAGGAGGTATAAGTTCTGTGTGGGTTTGGGCCATTGTTTCTGACTTCATTAAGACTTACAGCTTTTAACATTTTTCTAATTTTCAAATGAAAACAGTAAAAAACTTTTGCAGAAAGTTATAAAAGTATTAATTTGCTCTGAGCATGCTAGTCTCTTTGGTAAGTTCATAATTAGGCAGGATTTTTTTTTTTTAATGAGTATTTTTGTCTCTCAGGTATATAACTGCTCTATAACTGGTAAATCTGTATTCATATGTTAGGGATTTTAAAGGCATATTATTTACACAATTCACTGGAATGGTTCCTTTGAAAGTTGGGTGGCTCTCTCATGTAATTATGTATTTAGTACGCCTTGCATCCACTGTTGGGATAGGAGGGAAAAGAAAAAAGCCCCACAAAAAGCTACTAAATTAATAATAAAAGTTTCTCATTCCTTTTTTGCAATTTTTTTTTAAAGTTATGTCACATAACTTTTCAGAGAAGTCTGTATGATCAGGTGCTACCCAAGCTAACAAATGAAATATCTATGGCAGGTTTTTTAATTGTGTACAAAAGATGCATGGAAACCTTCTTTGCTTTCTTTTTTTTATCATATGTATTTAATCAAAGAGAACACTTACCTGAGCAGTAATGGGAGAAATATGGCAGGTTTTTTAATTGTGTACAAAAGATGCATGGAAACCTTCTTTGCTTTCTTTTTTTTATCATATGTATTTAATCAAAGAGAACACTTACCTGAGCAGTAATGGGAGAAATAAAATAATGGTTTTTTTGTATTTGTGTATTTTTTGAGAGGCTGAAAGCACGAAAAGCAGACCAATGAAGGCAACAAAAAAACCTTTTTAGCCAGAAGTAAATTTCTGGAATTGTTACTAAGTTTCATGAGACCAAAGTTTGTATATAAATAGCAGCTGATACATTCATTTCATACAATATGTTGCATTCTGTGGTGACAGAAAGAGTACACATTGAACAACATGTGAAAGTGATTTGTGTTGTATTTTGGCACTAATGTGCTTAAATATTTGATCAAAAAACTGTAAGAGGAACTGAGTAGATCTGAAAATTATTTGGTTTATTCTCCCACTGGTGGTGTTACATAATAAAAATAATTGTGAATATTAGGAATTCTGTTAACATCTGAGCATGTGTTTGATGAAACATGTTAAAGGATCAAAATTCCTAGGGTACATTTCCTGATGAATATCTCATAGAGAGAATGCAGGAGTGTATTACAAAAGAGACTTTCAGGGAGAGCTGTACTTGCCAGCTATCCCGTATTTCTAAAGTGATGAAAACAAGAAGTGGGGTAAGATCTGTCTCCTCATATCATGACCAGGTCTGGTGTATGTAGTTTTACTACTCTTTGGATCATCGCTTATGTTTTATCTGCTTCTGTTTCAGTAGCAGAATTTCTAGCACTTATTTGCCATTCTTGTCCTGTGTTTTTTAATAGTTAAAACTTCTGTTTTTCTTGGCACAACCATATCCAATCTTATGGCTTATGATCAGCTGGACCAACCAGAAGAAGCCCCATGTCTCTGTTTATAAAAACTCTTCAGCTCTAGTCAACATGTGTCATGTTCTGCTTACACTCCTTAATGAAAATATTGGGAGAACAGGATCTAAATTTCCATCTCCCAAGATAAGTAGCATTTTTTATTTGCTTATCTTTAGAGTTCAACTGTATCAAGCACTGAGCACTGTTCTAGACTGGAAATAAATCTAAACTGGGGAAGGATTGAAATAGGTGTGGTTGGCAACTGGAATTTGCATTATGTAGAGTTGACCAAAACCCAGGCCTCAGAAAAGTCTATTTCACTTTGCCACTAACTTGTGAAGATGTGCAAATATACATATTAGGTTTCCTACAAATCAAAGGTGTTTTAGGCATGTAGGTTATCATAAGGTTGAGTGCAGGGTGCAGGCAGGAATAATAGGCTATTACACTTTAATAGGTTAAAATGCACCATAATTAAAGACAGTAATTCTACTCTACTGTCTAATTAATTTCTCAAGTATTTATAAAGGAAATGTCTTTAAACTATTGTTTGGTTGTTGTTGTTCTTGTTTCACCGAGAGTTCAGTTAAGTGAATTTGTATTTTCATGCCTGTTCACTATAGCTGTGAATTTTAGTAGTTCAAGAACTTCTTTTTTTTTTTTTTTTTTTTTTTTTTTTTTTTTCCCCCCGCCATGTAGTGCCACTTAGTTTTACAGGACAAGGTGATACATTTCTGACCTGTAACACAATTTACTAAAACTGTGTTAGTTAACCCTAGTATATTGTATTTGCTGAAGGACTGGAAGAGAACAAATTTGATAAAAAACACAGTCTGAAATTGTAGTGTATAATCTTCTTATGCACTAGCAAACAAGGTAAATAACCAATTTTTAGCAGTGGCAAAAAATTAGCTACTGAGTGTGTATTGAGATTTGTCTTTAGGACATCAAATAATTGGAAGAGAGGGAAGGCTATTAGAGGCAGAACATCTGATGTAGTAAAAAATGTTCTTGAAATACAGTTACAATAATAATTGAATAGGTTAAAATATGACTTCCCTTCAACTCACAGTTACTGCCCACTCAGCTCAGCCAGTGACTGTGGATGCTTTTAGCCTGTGTTAATTCAAAATAAGACAAGCCCATTTTAATCACCAGTGCAGCAACTGGTACCAGCTTCTGTCAGTAGGAGGATGATGGTCTTAAAACTGTATTCCCTGTATTTCTTTAGTGGCAAAATGTTTTTCAGAGTTCAGGGAATAGGGCTCAAAGTAAGTTGGAAAAATAAATTCTGCTTTTTTTTTTCCCAAATCCCTGTATTATGTGTATTAAATCAATGTGTATTAAAGATGCTTAGCTTCTATAAATTAAAAGCTTTGTTTCTCTGTCTGAAAGCTGTGCAGACATCCAGAGTACTAATGCAATCGGGAGTCAGGAAGGTAAGGGAGTGTGCTGAATCCTGGCCCAGTACTTTGCAAGCAATATCAGCATTCCCATTTGGCTGTAGGCCAAACGTGGTGCCTCTGTATCTTTGCTTTGAAGAGTCAACATAGATTGACTTGAGTTCAGGAGAGGATTTTGTCAGTCAGCTTTCAAGTATTGAGCATTGAGGCCAGTCCCTTGTTTGTGGAGTTGACAGTATAAAAGTGAGTGTTTGACACGTGGGTTGCTCAGTTGCTGGGGATAGAGGCTGTTGAGATTTTTCAGAGATTGGGCTGTAAATGAAGTTGTTCCATTGGGTCACTCATCTGATTTACTCACAAGCTGTTTCTATTGAAGCACCTGAGGCCTTTTGTTCATGCTTGTGAATAAGCTTCTTTCAGACACCAATAGTAATTTAAAGTCTCTGCTTCCTTCAATAGGTAAAAGGCAAGTACAGGAATGACATTTTCTCCCACACTGTGTGCAACTCCACACGTATCTTTAAAGATAGTAACAGTAGTATAAATTTTGCTATATACTAGAGTGGATTCGGAAATCTTGTAAGGTGTTGGTAATTTTTTTACTGCATACTTCCTGGCTGTGGAATAACACTAACCAGTGACAGTGCATGGATGGGTAACAATATCCTCTATAGGTGCGGGGGGGTCAGCAGACTAGTCATCCAATGTTTTCTTTTGTTACCGTGCCAATTTTAGAGAAAGACATTACCTTTTAAGTGCCCTGGTGCAATGGAGTGTCATACCTGTGGCTTGTAGTGACTGACATAAACTCTGAGGCAACATAAGATTGCCTTGCCACTGACAGAGTAGTCCTAATTTCTGCTGCTGATGTGTATTTTCATGCTTTGGTCAGTACAAATAATTAAAGTAAGCTCTTGCATCTTGTCAGTCTAATTTTAATGGCAATCAGTTATTTGAGTTCATTATCACAGCATGAAAACTTGAGCCAGCACAAGGGATGGGAAAGCCTGAGAAGAGGGAATAAATGGTTGGACCAAGACTTTAAGCCTTTATACAAAAAAAAAATTAAAAAAATTTGCCTCATTTATTTTGTGTGATGTTATGAATTCTAGAATAGGTAGTAGTAAGGGGGTAATACTTATCTAGTGAATTTGCTCTGCATCATCAGAGGTACCATGTTGTCATTAACCTCCCTTATTACTGTGACATTCTTGGAGAGTGATAAACAACTTTCATTTAAGTAGATCTATTATTTAATCAATGAAATGCTTAATCGTAGATATCCACTGTAATATATATACATATATATGTACACACACACTTTTTTAAGGCTGTCACAACAGCTTTTAATAGCTGGAGCGATACATACTGTATTACAAACAAAAGATTGCTGGCATTTGGGAGGTTTTCGTATGAGGGGGTGTTTGTATTCTAAGAGATTAAGGATAGCAGACAAGGAACCATGGCTCAGATTTTTGCTGCTAGTTATAATACTATGGCTGCAATTTTGTCATCAGGAGGGGCATTATCTACAATTTCATGTGTAATATTACAAAGTACTCCAATTCTCAAGTTTCAGTATCTCTGTAAAGTAAAGAGTTCTTTTAAAATAAGTAAAAATGAACCGAGGAATTTATTTTAATTTATTATAAACTTCCAATATGCACATTTGTGAAGGTTGTGTTCCTCATTAGCCTTTTAATACTGTTTCTGGAACAGCAGTGTAAAAGGCAACAAAGTACAGCAAAGAACGTGGTGATAGACAGGGTTAATCTCTCTGTGGCTGTCTGCACCATACCAGCTTATGGAGATGGGTGATCACCTTTCTGCTCGTTCAAGGATGGGTTACGTTGCTTCTACATACTAAATTAGTGCAAGATTGTGCAAGGTTTTCTAGCCTTCTTAAGAGCAGGAGACTATGGTTCAAAAGGCAGCTGTCATTTCATACCCCTTCCACCTGCCCTTTCCACTCAGATTTCCTCCCATCCCCCCCTTTTTTTTTATTTTAAAAAAAGAGTGAAAGGAGAGAACTGCAAAAAAGAAGAGTACGAGGATTTGAAATCTCTAACATCTAATATATCACATCCTACAGTTTTCATAGCTATTTGTGAATTTAAAATACACTTTTTTCCCTTGCCTTGCCAGTAACTGGACAAATGCAGCAGTGCTAATGACATAAAAAGCTCTGTGGCTAGTAAAAGCAATTGGTAGCATAATGCATCCTTAAATTTAATAGTAGTGATGTAAAATGAACAAACAACGCTGTATTTCAGGGGGCTTTTAACTGACTTTAATGGCTTTTAACTGTCAAAATGGCTAGTATTTTTCTTGAATGGCTACTTTGATTTCTTTTTTTGTATTGGTGTTTGGAGGAACAAAATTAATATATTGGAGTAGTTGTATTTTATGTAACAAATAACAAGGCAATCAGAAACATGAAACTATTTTATAGTGACACCAAGTTCTGATACACCTCAGATTGCGGGTTTTTCCTTTCATCCCCTTTATGAGCAAAAACCAAATATTTTCTTTCCTTGCCAGTATTACACTTGAAGTTGTCATTTTCTTTTCTGCTTCCTTTGCAAAATTGCTTGCTTTGTGTTGTGCCTAGAGCGTGCTTGTGCGTGGAGAAGAGGTCTAATTAATTGGAAATAAACTTTTTGTTACTGGAAAAACTCACACATTGGTGCAGAAAATGAATAAAAAATTTACTTTCTTGATCCATAGTGCCTTTTTCTTGCTTCTATAACATCTGTAAAGCTTCTCTCAAGGAGAAGATTCATCAGCAGTTTGTATTTTCTTTAAGGATGTCTCAGTCTTTGAGGTCAGCTGCAGTTGTGTTGATGGCTAAGCCTTGAAAGTTCCTGTAATCTGTGCCATCCTGTCTCATACGGTCCCATCTCATAGTTGTCCTTTCTCTGCAGTGCTCTATGCCCAGATCTCTGTGGCTGGGCTGCTCCAGCCTGGCGGACAGCATGCCCTCGCTACGATGCCTGTATAACCCAGGGACTGGCGCACTCCCAGCTTTCCAGGTACTTTCTGTCTCTCCCCACTCCTTTCCTTTCCATCTGTGTACGTGAGCATCTCCTCCTTCACTTGCTTGCTTTATCTCAGTTTATTCTGCTTCATACTGTATGCATCTCCTATGTTATTCAGAACCCTGGTATTTAAACCCGTCTTGTGTAGATTTAGGGCAGCTCAGTACTGTGGCATTTCCATTACCTCAATATAATTATATTGTCAAAATTGGCTTGGTACCATCATCTTTTCCATTGGCTTTCAACTGTGTCAAGAATATACCACTTAATTATATTTGGCAAACAGTATTCATCACACAGTCTCCAATCTGGCTATTCATGCAGTGATTCCCCTCCTATCTAAGTTTTCTGTGTGCCACTTAAAGGACTGAGAGGGTGGGTTCATTGCCTTACTGATAATCGATGCCAGCATTTGTTTACTTCTGTTTGTTAGCAGTAGTCTGGACATTTTGACTACAGAAAATTATTGTACAAGCAGGCTGTCAATCAAAAGGCGAATAAAGGAAACCTGTTTTTTCTTTGATCACTGAATTTGTTAGATTCAAGCTTTTCTCTGTATTGAGACAGCTCTCTGACAAACAGGTTTGTTCAGATGCTTTGGGTAACTTGTCAATCTTACAAAATGCAGATGCTCTCCTGTGGGCAGAGATGGAGGTGGCTATTGGGTGAGCATCTAGAAACCTAGACAGGGCTCTCAAGATCATTGCAAGCATTTTACCATGACATGTGGCTATAAACAGCAGAGTCTGGGTAGCAGAGATGTTATGTTCAGGTTGGACAGGTGTCTCTCAGGTGTTGTGTGAACTGCAGTGATGGAGGGGCCTTAGGAATATCTTAGAGAGTGTGTTTATTGAAGCTCATGGAAGTATGGACTTTAACTTCAAGATTTATGCTGCTGGATTACACTACTGCTGACCTAATCTGTGGCAGGCAGTTTTATTCATTAATATATTGCAAAACCAAGCTTAATGAATAAGATAGAATATTTTTTAAATTTTCAGTTGTTTTGGTGAAAGTTCATTATCTGTCTCTGAAGGACTTGCATGCAAAGATTATTTTGAATTTGACTTCTTGCTCCCAGGGCTAGGAGAGTTCTGTGGAAATAATCCTCTCAGTCTCAGGGGAGGTTTAAGTGTCTTGCATCATTTTGCTGCAACTCTTTTTGCTGACCAGGCAGTAGCACTGATGGACTCTGGAAGATGTCCTGCCAGGCCTCCTTTGCTGAAACAAGCTTTTAGCAGAGCTTTCCTTGGGGGAGGGGGAGGATGACTTTTTATTAGTCTAAGAGGACTCTGGAGACAACACGGAGAATTTAGACACCTACTTCTAATCCTGATTTGCCTAATTTGACTAAATCGGATGGGTCTCTTTTTTTGGCTTTCTGCTATTGAATAAATCTCAGATCTCTTTAAGCTCAGGCTTTAGAGAACCTTAGCAGTATATGGAAAGCAATTTATAAACTCAAATTGGTACTCCTTTCTTTCTACTTGAATTATTTTTGATTATTCAGAATAAGCATATATTACAAAGGGGAAGGGAAATTAGCCTCTTTTAGCTCAAGATATTCTTCCTGATGATAGATATAAACAATATTTTTTCTTCTAATGCAGTGCATTGATTTTGGGTCTGAGGAGTCAGCTGCATAGCCATTCCCCATGTACTGCCTTCTTGGGAGAGTAGTAGGACTTGGACTTTTGCATTCCTCCAGATTTTGAGAGACATCTCCATGCTTATTTAGTGACTATGGGAACTGGGGAAGTCTGCCTCACTTGCCACCTGAAATGGTATACTGGTATTGTTTCAAAGCACTCTGTGTTGAAGAACACATTTGGTACTGAGAGAAACTAAACTGCCAGCAACAGCTTCTGCAGCAGTGAGTCATCTGTATTTCAGTCTTTTTTTAAATTATTATTTCAATGAGCTTTGACCCAAATAACTTGCATGGTTTGAAAAAAAAACTCCCCACTAAGAGACATGGCTTCTGCATTTTCCAGTGCAGAAGTCTACATGGGAGTGGTTTGGAGCCAGGTTGGTGTTGTCATGTTGCAACATTTCATCATTCTTTAATGCTTTCTTTTGATACTGAATCTTCAGGAAGCATTAAAGACTTTATTGTAGCCCAGCAAATTTTCTCGTATTAAGTTATTTTCCTTTTTCCATAGCAAGCTTGAAGTAACTGGAGAAGCATATCAATGTTCTTTGCTTGTGGCAAAAGAGAAAATGCCATCTGGAAGGCTACTTAGTCACTGCTGAATTTGTCTAGTTATTTACATGCTTACCTTCAGATGCTCAGACAGAAACGTGGAAAAAGGCTCTTTTTTAATAGCTCAGTTAAAGCCCTGCTGACTTCTCATGGGAAACATTGGCAGATAGTCGATTTAGAGATGATTCTGTTAATATGTCAGACAACTTCATTTTTCTTTGTGTGTTTTTATTATTGGATACACTTGTGTAAAAACAGGATCTTCTGGTTCCTCAATTCTATTTGGCAATCCTCCCACAGTGGGAAGGGTTTTAAGGCAGGAATAAGGAGCTAGAAATGGTTCTTTTTGACATCTTTTATCTCAAAGGGCTTTGCAACTGGTAGGCTATTGTGTTATTGCATTTCATAGAGATCACGGTGGAAGATGGCAGCAAATTGGAGCATGACCTCCTATAAGGCACTGTGGGAAGAGGTTAAGGAGGATATTATAACTAGAGAAAAAGGCCAGCCATTCCATTTTCCATGTCTTGGATGCCAAATCTTACTGTTCTTGTGCAAAGCAACAGAAAATTAGGTTGCATGTAAATTCTCCTGATAATACGAAAATAAAATTTTGCAGAGTATATTATTTTTTCCTAGAAAACCATGCTTTGGAAGTTTCTAGGTGTGCCTGTTGGTGTCTGTTCTCATGACTTGTTTTGTTTTAAGATAATATACTTTCTCTTTTAAATATTTTCCATGCATGCTCACAGGTTCAGTTTATGTTGGTTTTAATAGTTGCAGTTCTTTGAAGATTCTAATTTACAATTACACCCATCAAGTATGACAAGGAAATTATTGTATTAATTAATCCTTCCGTGTTTGCAGAAGAGCATATTTCCTTGAATTTATTTCTGTAAGGTATTTTGTAAATGAGGAGACTTAAGGAGCAATTTTAAAACTTTGCCAAAGGTTATGCACCAAGGTAATCACAGAACAATCTAGATCTTCCTTTTTACCTAATTGACACCCATCACAAACATCAGCTTCAGTTTAGATTGTAAACTTTTTGGAACAAGAGTCATGCTTTTTCTTCTTTGTCTGGAGCCATGTCTTGTCAGCTTTATTTTGCCAGATCTGAAACTCTATTTCTGTAGCAGGCTCTAGTAGTCCAAGAGGAGCATTAGGTTTTGTGGTGGAGGAAGCAGCATCTTGTATATGGAACTGTCTGTCTGGAGTGCCACAAATTCACACTTTGCTTTTCCTGTAATGAAGGTCTTTATCATAAAGAACTGTACATCAGGATTTGATGGATGAAGGGGATTACCTTCTGCTTGGCTTTGGAGAAGCAAAGTTTGTCTTCCTTGGTTCTGGCAGAAAGCTCTCTCCTGGCTGAGGAAAGTGTGGGTGTACTGTGCTAGGCAAATTGAAATGAACAGGAATTGAAGGAACACTAGAGGTTGTGCAGCATGTACACTGCTCCTTTCTTTGGACTGAGATCATTTTTGGAGAGGGTATGAAAGATGTAAATGATCTGTAGTAATGGAAGCCTTTTGCGCCCACAAGGAAGAGATGAACTAATTTCTCAAATTATTTTTACACCTGTTTTTTTCTAATGTTTATATTTTTGTGTTAGGAAGTGGATGATTTGTTAAAGAAGCATTGTCAGTAACTAGAAACACTCATCTTTGTAAATTTCTTTCAGCCTGTTAATGCATTTTTGCTTTGAAAGTTTACACTGTATTTCTCAGCAATAAAATGTCAGTATGAGAAGTAGTAGTACATTATTTATGGTCTTACAGGAGGCTGAAGCTAAAGTCTTGAGGTGGGCAAGCTGTGCATGCTGAGAATGTGTTTGTGAGAAATACGTTTGAAGGAAGTTGTTCAGCTTTGTAGTCAGTGTTGGCTGGTGTGTATAGTCCTATCTCTAACTGGGAGAGAGATGGGGTGTCCAGTTGGTATACTCCATCAGTGTGGAGACGTGGCTGCCCTCGTCCCAGCCTGCTTTGCGTTCTCCCTCACGCTCTCCCAGTGGCCATGTGAAATCTGCCCGCAGGCTGTTTATGGTGTCTCTAGAAGGGAGTAATAATTTTGGTGACTAATAGCCAGAGCATGTGGCTCCAGCACCCCCCGGCTGGCAGCAGGCTCTGCCCTGGTTATGAATGTAGTTAGGTGGCCCCCAACTGTTTACAAGACAGCAGAGGTGAGATCTTTGATTGACAAGTCAGAAATGCATTAGATCATTCCCTCTGCCAGTCTCTGGTTCATGCTGTTAAAAATGTCAGCCTCTCCAAGTTTGAATGGCAGCCCGAGGGCCTCAGAAGCTTTTTGTTTTCTGAGATGGAAACACAAATTGGATGTGTGCCTGAGCGCTTCATCCTGGGCTGTAATTTCATCTTTTAGCTAAGAACCACAAGGTACATGAGCAAAGCACCCTGTAAACAATAATACTGGGAAAAAAAATAAACAAGGTCGTGTTTCTGGAACGTTGATCCACTGGTGTCCTGACCTCTATCACGTTGAACATCTCCACTCTGATTGCTGTTCCCTTTGGCATTACAATGAGAGGAGAGAGACTGACACTGGAGGCAAAGATTTAAAGTTGCAGTGTTGTTGCACATTCCTTGTATTGGCTATGAAATATTGAACTGCCACAATGTCACACCTGTTTTTTTAAGCAAAGTTTCTTGTTGGAGGTGTTTGGCAGCAGTTTCTCCTGTTCCTCCTCATCTTACCACCTGGCAGGAGCAATTATAAAGGCATGAGAAGGGATATGAGAAGGAGCAGAAGTGAAGCCAAATTAATAGCATAATTTTTGCCCCCATCTGTGGTTCAGACTTCTGGGAGCTTCACTGCAGGACCAAGAGGGTTATCCTAGCTGGGGATTTATTTTATTATTTAATAAAATAGATACCCAGTGCCTAGAGAATAGCTTTGGTAAACAAACATATTTAGGGTTTTATCCCTTTTTAAATCTAATGGCCTTACCTGTCTGGTGGCATAACCTGTGCTGTTACATGTTGGTGCTGGGAAGCCCACTGAGCTCTGACAGCCCCTAGTTTGTGCTGCAAGATCTTGGCTCTCAGGTGGCAGCAAAGAGAAGAGATGCTTCCCTCCTTTTATGTGGCAAAAAAATCCTTGTCTGTGGATGAGTGGAGTTGGATTGGGTTTTTTTGGTAGTATTTAGTAATTAGAAATCTGCATATATTTTTCATGTGTACTGATTGTTTAAAGTTGCACATTTGTTTATTAGTTCTTCAGTCTGAGTATCAGGAAGTGTGGCAGTATCTGTCTCTGAGAAATGCCACCCCAGGATGCCCACCATGATGATTAATTTTAAACTGCACTGTCGATAAAAAGCCTCCTCTCCTTCAGCCTCTGTTAGTTACTGTGCGACCTGCTACAGAGAGGGCGAGGTCTTCGGCACTTCGGCATTAGTTTAGCGTGGTTTAAAAAAAAAAAGGCAAACAAAACTCATCCGAGTTTTTTTTCCTCCCTCGTTAGAAGTCAGAAAGGTGTGTAAAACCGTAGTGACAAATGGCATACGCAGCGCCGTGCTGAAGGCGTACAGGTATTTTTAAAGCTAGCTCCAGTTCCTCAGGACTGTGAACATCTGCTTGGAGGTATTGTAGAGCTGCACAATGCACTAATTGAATTACTCTTTTCTGGAGTTGCAGACTGCGCTAATTGAATTAGAATCAGGCTGCGCGTGTGCGCGCCCCCGCCTGTTCCTTGTATTGGCTATGAAATATTGAACTGCCACAATGTCACACCTGTTTTTTTAAGCAAAGTTTCTTGTTGGAGGTGTTTGGCAGCAGTTTCTCCTGTTCCTCCTCATCTTACCACCTGGCAGGAGCAATTATAAAGGCATGAGAAGGGATATGAGAAGGAGCAGAAGTGAAGCCAAATTAATAGCATAATTTTTGCCCCCATCTGTGGTTCAGACTTCTGGGAGCTTCACTGCAGGACCAAGAGGGTTATCCTAGCTGGGGATTTATTTTATTATTTAATAAAATAGATACCCAGTGCCTAGAGAATAGCTTTGGTAAACAAACATATTTAGGGTTTTATCCCTTTTTAAATCTAATGGCCTTACCTGTCTGGTGGCATAACCTGTGCTGTTACATGTTGGTGCTGGGAAGCCCACTGAGCTCTGACAGCCCCTAGTTTGTGCTGCAAGATCTTGGCTCTCAGGTGGCAGCAAAGAGAAGAGATGCTTCCCTCCTTTTATGTGGCAAAAAAATCCTTGTCTGTGGATGAGTGGAGTTGGATTGGGTTTTTTTGGTAGTATTTAGTAATTAGAAATCTGCATATATTTTTCATGTGTACTGATTGTTTAAAGTTGCACATTTGTTTATTAGTTCTTCAGTCTGAGTATCAGGAAGTGTGGCAGTATCTGTCTCTGAGAAATGCCACCCCAGGATGCCCACCATGATGATTAATTTTAAACTGCACTGTTGATAAAAAGCCTCCTCTCCTTCAGCCTCTGTTAGTTACTGTGCGACCTGCTACAGAGAGGGCGAGGTCTTCGGCACCTCGGCATTAGTTTGGCGTGGTTAAAAAAAAAAAAGGCAAACAAAACTCATCCGAGTTTTTTTTTCCTCCCTCGTTAGAAGTCAGAAAGGTGTGTAAAACCATAGTGACAAATGGCATACGCAGCGCCGTGCTGAAGGCGTACAGGTATTTTTAAAGCTAGCTCCAGTTCCTCAGGACTGTGAACATCTGCTTGGAGGTATTGTAGAGCTGCACAATGCACTAATTGAATTACTCTTTTCTGGAGTTGCAGACTGCGCTAATTGAATTAGAATCAGGCTGCGCGTGTGCGCGCCCCCGCCTGTGCGCGGGTGTCCGGGAGGGGAGCGGGGGGGCCCGGCCATCCCGCGTCCTGTGCTGCGCTCTCACGGCCCCGGCGGGTACTGCAGGGCCGGGGGGCTGCCCACCCCCTCCTGCCGCTCCCCTGGGCTCCGGCCCTTCGGAGATCTCTTAACAAAACGGCGTCTTCGTGAGATTTAATTTATTTTCTTTTTTTAAACAACATTTTAGTGACTTTTCCGTGCTTTTCCGAATTCTAACCGTTGTCTAATCTTAAATCTGTCTTGCTTTATATGAAGAAGGCATTAAATACACCCCACTGCAGTCTCTTCACAGCAATTATGTTTCTGTGTATTTAGCACCCGTGTAGCCCCTCTGTAAATCACTCGGCACAGTTATCATTTTGAATTCGATGGCTCCATAGGCAGTGCTTCAGAGGAAGCCAGTTGCACAAGATCAAGTTTGCCTGGTTCTTCAGAACTGGCAAAGAGCTAATACCACATTCAATAATAATCTTAATTTTAAAATTAAAATATGGAATTTTTAAACAAATTTAGAGACATCATGAAATACTTGATCCTCCAGCATTTAAGCCAACGTTAGAATACAGTGACTCTTGGGAAATACAACATGCAGAGGTAGTTCTGAATAACTTTAAAGGCATGCATGTATAGGGAGAACAAAGTGAAGTATTTCTTCCTTGAAATCAGATGTTTATGTGACCACATGCAAATTTCAGAGGGACTAACCCAAATATGCAGCATAGAAATGCAGTTCCCAATCTTAAAATTCATAGTGTGAAGAGATAATTACTGTGCTACACTCCATCGGATGGGTTTCTTTTTATTTGTTCTGCTTTCTGTTTGCTAATACTTACATGGTGCCTAGAAGTAGTCAGATACTCCCCTTTTCTATATTCTTTCTTCCACAGACAATCGGATTACTCAGTTTTCCGTAAGATTTCAACCATTTGCACTTAACTTTCTGTAGATCATTCTCATAAACATTGAGATAAGATTGTATTTATTTTGTTTCGATGGTTGTTTCTTAGATTTTTTTACTTTTCAAATGGATGAAAGTAATTTACTTGAATGCCCTGCAAACTAAGTAAAATTAAACTATGCTTGTCAAAATACATAAGCAATATTCTGTGATGTGCATGATTTTTTTATATTTGTGTATTTGCCCCATGTCTGGTGATGTTAAACAGGCTTCTAATTACCACTGAGAATTAGCAAAGTGCTGTTGTACACAGAACTTGGGAATTTTCAGTTTCATTGAAATTTGTTTAATAAACTGTTTCCCTCCAAAATGGAAAGCAAGGATTTTTTTTAAATGTGTGCAATGGTTTTGTGTTGCTTTTGGAGGATAACTCCCAAACAAACGTATCCACTAGATGGACTTTTATATTATTTACATTTTTAGTTGTATCTCTTTGGTGTTTTTATTTTTTATATGTATATACACACACACATGTAAGTATAAAAAAAATAAAATCAGGTTGTCAGCCTTCTTGGCTCCCTTTCCAGTTAGACTGCTTCTAGTAGTCATTTCTCATGAAATATCCAAGAAACATATTGGTCTTGGCCAAATGTTTATTTGGGGTTTATGTTTAGTTCTTAAATGATCACTAATGTGATATGGTACTATTATGGAATTTTCGTAATTATGCCTGTACATAGTAAGATCAGCCATCCACCTTTTGCCTACCTTCTACAAAAATCTTTGTGATTTATTCTCTCAGGGTACAACCATATGTCCAGCGAACAAAGGAAGCAACTCTTCATTCAGCTAATAAAGCTGCATACATTTTTACTCTTTCAGGAATATGTCTTGCTCTTCATCTTCAGAGTAATAAACTGTGCAGCAACCCTTTGATGTAGGTAATAACATTTGACCTTGCAACAGAGTACGTTCCCTTGTTGAAATGAAGACAACTAACATGATGATGTTTTGGGTTGTTCTTAATTTAAAAATATTAAGTTGTATAGCATAAGACACCTACATACAGTGCCTTCTTTTGGCAGAAGTCAGAATTAAAGATGGCTGTGTTGGGGGCTTTGGGGTTGTCACCTTTAAAATAATGTGGGAATGAGTTTGTTGCTGCCTTAAGAAGAAGCTCATATGTCCAGCGAACAAAGGAAGCAACTCTTCATTCAGCTAATAAAGCTGCATACATTTTTACTCTTTCAGGAATATGTCTTGCTCTTCATCTTCAGAGTAATAAACTGTGCAGCAACCCTTTGATGTAGGTAATAACATTTGACCTTGCAACAGAGTACGTTCCCTTGTTGAAATGAAGACAACTAACATGATGATGTTTTGGGTTGTTCTTAATTTAAAAATATTAAGTTGTATAGCATAAGACACCTACATACAGTGCCTTCTTTTGGCAGAAGTCAGAATTAAAGATGGCTGTGTTGGGGGCTTTGGGGTTGTCACCTTTAAAATAATGTGGGAATGAGTTTGTTGCTGCCTTAAGAAGAAGCTGTAAGTGGGAAAGAATCCATTCCATCCAGTGCATAAAGTGCTTTTAAAAACAATCTATTTCTAGAACCTAAATTGTCCTGGGACCAGTTCTTGATATAAAAATTCATAGAAACCTGTTTTTCCAAGTGTGGTAACTTCTTGCCATAGTGCTGTAGTGTTAGAATTCACATTGGCCAGGTTGTTCTGTAAATTAAACAGTGACAGCTTCCCTCGGGGGAACAGCCAATGTATTTATGATGATGTGCTGATTACAGAAAATACACTGCAAGCAGAAAACAGCTGCAGAGAACAAACCTCTTAAAAGAATACAATTACAAATAGCACCCTCAGTATTTCTAGTGGTGAGAGTAAAATACAGCATGCTAATGCAGGCTTCTGGTTTGCTTCCAAAGAAGAAAAGAGATGTACAAAGAGGAGGATGAAGTATGGTTGGGTGCACAATATGGAATGGCATGTAATCCCTTTCTGAAGGTGAAGGGCAAGAACATACCTCAGGCCTGCTTTTTAGCTGTCCTTGTTTCTTAAAATTTCTGGGACTGCAACTCCAACAGCACTGGCCAGTGCCACATTGGGGTTCTCTGATTTCTGGGTGAGCATCATACTTACTGTCCTGGTTAAAAAAATTGAGATGTGATTAGATGACCAATAGTTTGTGCTACCAGTCTGATAATTATGAAACCTTGCAGGAGATGTTATGGAGGGGGTGGAGGGAAACAGTCCCTGGCTTTAAAGCTGATCTTTCTTCTACTGCTAATTATTTGCATTGAGGGAGCTTTTAGAAATAAATTTCAATTGTGTTTTTTTGCCTAGACTGCTGTGTTTAATTTTTAAAACTCCCTGGTTTGTATGTTTAGGACAAGGCCTTGTACGGGCCAGTTTTTTGGACATGGTTTAGGATATGACATTGAAACTTGAAACAAAATGTTACTGGGAAGATAGCAGAGGTGGGACTGCTTACAGGCTCAGGTCACAAAAACCTTGGAAGACCAGAGGTCTTTTGAACCTTTCTTCACGTGGAAACAAAAAATGAGAAGTAACTAGGATTGCTTTGTGTGTGGTGGCTGTATGCAAGACAGAAGTTGGAGTAAGGACAGCTGTGGTAGATCTTGTGTGAGGGCTTGTGAAAATCAGGAGAATGTGGCTGTGACAGCTCCCAAGGCTGCTTATGTCTCATTTTGGAGGGCTGCAAACTGAAAAAAATGTCCCCAACTCCAAGGCACCTCCTTATGTCTGAGATGAGCTGTCACACTTTAATCTTTAAAATACAACATTCTACTTATGACTATGTCATGGATGTATGTGGGAGAGTTCAAATACTGAGAATGCCTTTTCCATCCACTCTTTGAGAGTAATTGATAAATAAGTGTAATGTCTTTTTTAAAGTCTGAGCTTTTTTGTGTTTGGTGTCTTTGTTATGTTCCAAGACCAGTCTCAGTAAAACATGTTTCAAATGCTGGGCAAGAAATAATCTGCTTAAAATGAAGAAATGTTGCCCTTTCAGCATATAGATCTGATTTTAAAGCAGAGGAGATAACAACATTGGCACTCTAATTTGGAAGGACTTTAATTCACTTGCTTGAAAAGAAGAATCAGGTTTTCCATCTATGGGTTGCTGGCATGTACTAATAGACTGTTATTCATCTGTCTGTATTTTCTTTAAATCGTTTTTGAGCCTCCCTGTGTTGTCCTGCTCTGCTGACATGTATCCCATGTGGCAAGAAGGAGTTTTGTATAATCACCCTGCTTTAATCAATAGAATAATTGATAAACCAGATAAGATTTAAACTGATTACCTCCCCGAGTAGAACTCCCTGAGGGCCTTGGACTCTCTTAATTTTGACATGTATGTTGTGTACCCCGTGGATGAAGTGCAGTTTGAATTATCTGTTTTTATTTGCTTAATGATGGGGAGGGTGTTAAAGTCAAATGTTTAATTAACCCAGCAATGGGCTGCGCTGTCACTTACACACACATCCAGCTGATTGAGATATCTCACCGAGAATACTGAATAGGAATGATAATGTGGCACTGAGATGGAAGATTGCTTTTTCAATCCATTTGCTGGGTCACTGCTTTGAATGTCTTATTGGATGAAAGGCATTCAGCCTGGGAAAAAAAAAAATCAGCATTTAAGTACATTTTGTTTTCCTGGCCCCTCTCCACCAAGAAGTTAACTAAAACAGATATGTTGTAGGTTTAATAAGCCATTCACATTGTACAAAAAGATGTGAATAGTGGATCTCAATAGGCAGTGATCTAGAGCTGCATAATTTCCTATAGGAACAAAATGTTTGCTAGCCTCAAGGTATCTGAAGACAAGATGCTATATACACCTTTATCTTTCCTTCTTTGATTGCTTGACTACCCACCCCACTTGATGGTCTCCATAGCAGGTCCAGCTCCTCTTCCTTACCCAGCAGAGTGAGATTTACAATAACAAGTAGTGTTAATAACAAGTGTGTCACCACATTCAAATTTGGCGTAGCCAAATTAGGAGGATCCAGGGGTTTGTTTCCTGGGTAGCAGCTGTTAAAAGTCCACGATGCTTGCCAGCCAAATGTTATAATGTGCAGTGCCTGATCTGTAGTTTTCCATTATTTTATTAGAAGATGATAAAATATTTTTGCTTAATGTGATGGAAGGTCAGGACATGTTTAGACCTTTTTTTTTAATATCACCATGAGGGTTTTCAACAGCACTGTATGGCAGTAACACCATGTATTGGAAGTTAACTAAATTTGCCCCATAGTCTAGCAGTGGATGATGCTTTCTGTAAACAAATATAGCTTTGGAAGCTGGAAATAACACCAAGGCCTGCCTGTATGGACAAATTGCTACTGTGAGGTATGTCAAGGAGGTGGAGCTATGTTGCCTCAACTGCTCCATGGTGACTCTGTAGGTGCCTTTAATCTATTCTAAATAGAAGACCTAGCTGCTTTGGCTGCAGGATCACCTAGTTTACATTGTCTAAGACATAAAGATACAGGTGCCTGTACATACTGTGGTCTAGACAATATGCTGTGAATTCAGATCAATGTCACACTGCAGTGAGATCACTGGCTACCCATTTTTTTCAAACAAATGAGCTGCTTTCATTCATTCACAGTTTTGGGGAGGAGCTAGGCCTAAAAGGTAACACAGTGTTCTAAACAATTTGGGATTTGTTCATCCATGTTGTCATTTTTACTTTGGGCAAATAACTTCTGCTTCATCCCTTTTTGCACCTCCTTTCCCCTTCTCTGCAATGAAAACCAGGAAGGAGAAACCAATAAGAAAATAAAACAGCACAGCAAGATGAGGACAGAGTTATTGACTTACATGTTTGGAAGTGAGAAAGTCACAGGCTCTAAGGAAGGGGTGTTACGAGAACTGGAGATTTTTTTGTCTGCTTGCTAGGAAAGCTCAGAATTAGAGGTTTGAGGGGAGGGGGGGAAATAAAAATAATAACTGTAGGCAATTACCAGGGATGGGAGGGGAAGGTGTTTCATAGTGAGACCAGTGAGGCAGCATTGGTCCTTTGAGGGAAGTAGTTATAAAAAGTTAGAAAACAATTCTTCAAGGTGAACATGAAATCTACAGCAAAACTAACCAGTTTTACAACCCATTTCTTAAAGCACTTGCTGTTTCTATGTAGATGAAGTTGTAATAAATATTGTACAAAGAAAGATAATCTGTATCTGGAGAATTTTAATAAATAAAAAGTTTTTAAAAACTCTCTCTGGATCCGTTGGCTCGTGTTAGTACTAAAAATATGTTTTTTACATCGTTTTTGGATGTTGGATTATGTTCAGAGACTGTTAAAGCTGGCTTTGTGCTTTTTTTCCCCCTCTCTTACATGTAGGGGAAAAAAAGTCTTATTCCAGCATACAAAGCCACTGGTAAAAGCTATGATTCTTTTGAGGGGGAGGAAAGAATCCTGCAATTTGACAATGTATTGTTGCAAACTTCACTACCTTAACAATCTGGGAGGTGTGCTGAAAATTAATTTTTATGAAACGAAATGTAGAAAAATGATGGCAACAAAGAGAAAAGCCCCATTGAGTCTTTTCTTCTTTGAAAAGCTTCTGTTGCATGCACAGTCCCTCTTCCTTAAGTACATGTGGCACAACTGCAGTCTGGCAGGGAAATTAACATTAGGTAAAACTGTTTAAAGACAAATTTGCGTAAGAATTTAAAAAATTGGAGGAAGCTCTAAGGTTATGCTGAAGAATAGAAAGGCAATACTCTTTTTCGTCAATGTGGGGAACAGATATGCAGGATAAGCAGCTTGTGAGAGACAAACCAAAGCACAGTGATAACAAGATTCAGAATGAGTCCTGACACCAGTCTTACATAAGTGGCCTGGTTGGATATTTGGAAGTACACCCATATTATGTGTATTATAAGGTTAATTGGAAGTTTTTATCCATGCTTTTTGGGTATATGTGCTTTCTGTTCTTAAAAAGATATAGATAGCGTTGAACTACTATAAGATTTTGGAGTACAAGATGTAAGCTGTAAAGTCATGCATAGAAAGTGCAAGCTGTAAAAACATATGTGTACCTGTGAAGGTGCTGATCGATTTGTGCTATTTAGAAAAAAAAAATTCTGAAACAAACCTGGCTGTGAAAAAAATGCAAACAATAAAATTCAACTAGAGGTCCTTGAGGCTTCTTAAGCTCTAACCTTGTTATGAGGAATGGGAAGTTGAACTGCCTAATGCAGATGTCTGAGTTACAAAAATAACCAGATGTCCTGATTAGCAGAAGCAAATGTTCTTCCCTTAATCCACGTGAAATTATATTCAAAGACTCTCCGGATGTAATGCTTGTGTAAATAAGGCACCAACAAACATTGGAATAGAAAGGGCCATTGGCCAACTAGCATGCAAGGCTTGAAAGCTTGAATATTAAAAACAAATTTACCACTGCTGATTCTCTTAAATTCACAGAACAGAAATGTTAAGCAGGGCTGCTTCCCAGGGAATGTGGAAGGCTGTTCTCATTAGCTGTATTTTCTCCCGCTCTCTCTTTCTCTGACTCTCTCACCCTCATGCAAGAAATGCATACAAAGTAAAACTAGCTTTTAAAAATTTCCCTAAATGGCTTGTGCCAAGCACCTGTTTTTTTATTTTTAAACTACAACTAGATTAATGCTCTTCAAAATGCATCTGTTCATCAGATCTTTGATATTTGTGCTGTCAGGGGAGTTGAAACTCAGTGATCTTTAAGGTTCCTTCCAACGTCAACCATTCTATGATTTTAACATTAA
>NW_009953651.1:4050901-4055305 GCF_000747805.2 Chaetura pelagica | reverse complement strand
CCTTTATAGCCAAGCAATAATTAAGAAGTTAAATAACTTGATAATAAACTCTTCTTGATGTAATGAAGTTCCATTTTTCAAATCTCATTGCTTTGAAAATGTGTATTTTTCTAATTATTGATTGGAATGAAAAATAAGGAAAAATATGAAGGATCCATTCTACAGATGTAAAAACCAGAATCTTGTCCTGGTTTTCAAGTGCAAAAAAGGTTGTTTAAACTTTTGTTGTAATTGACAGCATTAATATAGATGCAGACCAAACTGGGACTTGCGTGAGCATGTGTATGTGTCTAGTTGGAGGAATAGGGTTGTACTTCTCCATTGTGACTGCTGTCAGAGCTTCAATTTTAAGAATTTATCTTATAGTGCATACCTGAGCTGCTCAGGTATGAACTTGAACTTCATTTCTTTAGGTACCACACTAATGTTCCAGGTGGGTATGGAAAAGTCCCTGTCATGGGAAGTTCATAAACATATTGGAGGAAAAAGAAGTCATGATTCTGTTCAGCTAACAGGATAATAGATATATAATCATGATGCATATGTGCATACCAGTCTGCAGGCACTGAGCTGGAAGGCCAGTTAAGCTTATTCCCCTTCCTTTTCCAATATTGGTTGCTGCAAGGCAGGCTGCAGTTTCTCTGCCTTCTCCTTCCATCATTCTAATGCTTAGCCATGAACCCCTTGCAAAAGTACAATTTAACTTTAAACTTTTAAGAGCTGGGAAACTTGTCTGTGCCTTCGTTCTGGGCTGAAGTCACCCCCTTGTGCCTACACATTGCAATTTATGGTGTTCTCTAAAAGGATCTAATCTTGGTGAATGTTCAGAGCAGCAAATGCCAAAAAGGAATAAGGTTTGATACTTATCTCTGCATTTTCATTGCTGTGGATCTCCCTGTGTGTTACAGCTGTCATTTTTATTTTATCTACTGAACAGAGAGAGAATTGCCTTCAAACTTGCAGCTTTCATACTTGTTTTTCTCCAAGAACACTACCACTGTTAAGGACTTCTTTTATATATCGTAGTGACTATCCCAATAAGCATGAATTTGAACATTTTGGTCTTCATGGTAGGAGAAAAAAGGAGGGACTATCCTTAAATGTTTTTAGTGGATGTTAGACCCCTTTTTAAAAAAAAAATCGCTAATACTGCTTTCAGGCTGACATTTGCTATGCTAGGATTCATCCTAGCACTGTTTAGAATTGGCTGAGATATTTATAAACTGACAGACAGAATTTATAAAATTGGGATGCTGACAGTCCCTTAATGATAACAATGGGCTTGGACTCATCTATCACTTACAAAGGTTATTGGAAAGGGAACGTAAGGCTTATGTGTGCCTCTGGTCTTAGACTGGCACTTATTTTCACACATCTCTCTCTCTCCTCCCTTCGTCTCCCTCCCCTTTTCAGTCCACTTTGGCTGACATGGGCATCAGGCAATCACAGCTAATTTCTCCATACCTTTACCCAATGATTTACCATTGTCCTGTTTCCTCTGAACAATTGATGCAAATTAGAAGATAGCTGACTTTGTAGCACCTTGGGGCAGCCCCCTGGCTCCCATCCTCCTCAACAAGAGAAACATCCTGACTGCTAGCAGGCTGCTGGCTTGAATTGGGAAAAAATAACAGTGTGCACTGACTGACAGACTTAACCTAGGGCTGGGCGGGGGTTAGACAGGCCTTCTGCTTCCTTTTCTTTTCATGTATCACCATTCTGCAGGCAGAATGCTGATGTACCTGCTTTATTCAGTGGTTCCCTCTTGGCTGAGACACTACCCCTCAGTACTTGGTGAGGAGGACCAAGTGCAATGTGGGGACACTTCAAGAGACATGAAAGAGAATGCCAGTTATTTTTCAAGCTATGATAAAATGCTACATTCAGTCAAGAGTTGGGTTGTATCAACAGTTTGCCCTGAAAAAGGGGAAATTAACTATTTCACTGGTGGCTGCTAGAGCATCTGTTTTAATGAGGTAACAGAAATACCAAGACAGCTACATCTGGCATCCAGTTTGCCCTTGAAACATTTACTCTACTGTAACTGTTTGGACACTGTGTTCCCACTGTATTATTTGCTTAGAGACCTGAAATACCCAAGTAGATTTCCTACATGCAGCTGGATCTGCTGATACCACTAAAAACATACCCTGCCCCGGCTTCTCTTGGAGCTGATGTTTATGCACGCAATGGCAGGAGCGAGACTTGATTGGCTTGAGGGGGTCTGTTTATCAGGGAACTCGATTAAAATACAGACTGCACATGACATCAAATTTGTAATCATTTTTCCACAGCAAGCAAGCATTTTCTGTATTGGATGCAGGTGTTTAAAGCAATAGTGTGTTTTAAGGGCCAGTGCAGCACAAATTCCAGCCTTTGGGATAACGATAAGTGTTTTGCCTGCATAAACAATATATATATATATTTTTTTTTTCCCCCTGAGGTCCGCATACACCTAGTTTCCCTCAAGCTCATCATCTCTGTCAGGTTAATCAATAGGCACCGTATGGCAGAGGGTCAGTAATCAGTGTCATCGTGCCTTTAAATCGTGTTGAAAATTTGCTTAAAGCCTGGGCCTATTAACATCGAGATGATGAATGGATGGGTAGATGGGAAGAGCCTGGCGCTCAGGGGCTTTGTGAAAAGGAGATGCTCAGCTGTTGAGCAGCAGACACCAGCGAATAAAATCAGCCATTCATGTGAGCTCAGTCCACCCACTCTTAATGATAATGTCAATCTAGCAAAATATATACACATTGGAGTTGTCATGAGTTCATAAATCAAAGGAGTTTGTCAAAGGCATTCAGATTAACGAGGCAGCAGCAATAACAAGTCAAATTTGCATAGAGAATTGCCCGAATCTCAGTAAATTATGATCCTGTTTTTCATTTGATTATTTGCTAATGTCTCAAGAGGGAGAATGATTATATTAGCATGCAAAATCTACTCCAGAAGTAGAAAACTGAGGTATAGCAGACCAGCACATGATGACAATTAATCAGTTTCTGCATACTAGCATAAACGCGCAAGGCCCAGAAATGAACTCCTTTTTTTATTATTATTTCTCCTTGCTACTGATCCAAATGGTTCAGCTTGACAGAGACTTTATATTGCTTTAACAGTGTTCTGAATTGTGCCTGCAGGCAAGACATAGTTATGCAGCTATAACCAACCTATCCATCTGCCAACCAGATTGGAATTCTCCTATCCAAGGCTTCCATTAACCCCCACTGACAGCTCCAAACAGGATTAAGAATTTGAAAGCATAAAAAATAGTTGTGCTCTTCGCATAGACACACGCTTCTCCCCCACCCCCGCCTCCCTACACTTGGAAGAAGGCTGCGTCTGTACTGTTTCATAATTAGTGCGGGGCAGAACAGCACCAAAGAAAGCCTCCCCCAGTTGGCAGGGGTTTGATTTCCACCATGACAAGCGAGGCGGTACTAAGGGTAGCTCTGCCCAATTGGTAGTCCCTGGGAATGCATTTCTCTGTGTGTTATATCTCATTCCCAGCAGTGTTTTGCTGGGCTGTGTACACAAAATACTGCATGTCATCTCCCGTCAAACGCTTGCGTCTAGGGATCCCCGTATGCGTTGTAGCATGTTGTGTTTAGTGGTGGAGGAGGCTTCATGGGGAGAGTTAAATAGTAATAATTTCCTAGTTGTCTTTAAGGCAACCTGCCATGGAGTTATATTCTGTTAATTACAGGCTGAAGTTTTAAATGCAAATCAGATTTAAAAGGGTCTCATTATAGACAGTAGCCATTTTAGGAAAAATGAGCTATGGAGGGCAGAGCTCTTTTACAGGAACCTCCTGCTAGAGGGAAATTGTGAAGGTTACAAAAAATGTGAGCTTGGGTTTCCTGGCTTTTCTTCACAACACTTTCACTGTCGTGTGACCTTGGGCAAATAAAATTTTATTTCACTTCTCTGTGGAGATAGGGAGGCAGGCTGGGGTGGCAGTATTTATCTCACCAAGATTGATCAATTTGTGCTTTGGACACTTAAGCACTTCTTACCTTACCTTGCTTGTACTTGCTCAAAAGGAGAGACCCCTGCACATAACCGCAAACACCTTTAGCCAGTTTGGCTTTAGTCCAAAGGAGGGCTTGCCTGCAGGGTTTAAAAATTTTCCCTGATAGAAGGGACTTTTCAGCTTTTTGTATGCACTGGTTTACTTCACTTCTTTCACCCTAATAAATTTCATCATTCCTCTACTCTGTGTCAGCTACAGTCGCTGCAGATCTTTAATATTCCCAGTGAGTACACCCAGCTTACCGTCTGGATACCAAATGCTTCTTTCCAGGTCTGTGCTGGAGATGTGTGTCAGTAACCACGAGAGGGTGCTCAGAGCGTTTCCTCCCTTTGTCTGCCTCTCTTGTGGCCGAGAGGGAGCATCACTGA
>NW_009953651.1:4041531-4050862 GCF_000747805.2 Chaetura pelagica | reverse complement strand
CTGCTGAAGCAAACCTTATTCTGACCTCGCACATGTTTATCCCTCCTCCCACCTTGTTCAGCAAGGAGAAATATATAGATGTACTGTTTCAGTCAATTATGTTATGCTCTTCCCCTGGCCAGGGCTAAGTGTTGCCCTATCAATGAAATTCACTTCTACCTAGCTACGGTTAGTCCTGAAATATGCAGGGTCTTTTACCTGCACCTGGATTGATGGGTTTCCTATTCCTGAGAAATGAGCGGGAGTTATAAACATCTGTGCTTTTTCTTAAGTGTAATGCTTTCCAGTCATTCTGTCTTCACCAAGCGTAACTTACTTGTCGACAAAAGTGCATGAGCAGCGCTCCTCTTTAATAGTCTGCTATCGGAGCTGCTGTGTTGGTGCTGCAGAATGGTGAGACGCCAAGCTGTGAACCACCATATGCACTTGGCAGTCTTTGTCTGGTCTTTGTTCAGCCAACCTCTTAGCCTTGCCACCTATAAAGATAATGAATGCAAAATGGTCCTCTGCTTGCTCTTAAAATTAGATGCTAAGCTTAAAGAAAAAGCAGATAACTTGATGCTTTGCAGTAACCAGTAATTTCAAAACAAGGGCTGCCAGTTCATCAGCAGCACTGGGTTTTCTGCGTATTGATGTTTTTTGAGGGAGGATCCTTAATGGCTCTGAAAGGCAAGAAGAATCTAGGATTTCACTGTCGTAGATAAATTGTTTGGAAGGGGAAATAATTTTGGCATTTACTGTAGGGAAGGGAGTGGATGTTGAAAAAGCATCTAGAAATAGTAAACAGCCCCTCACATGCCTGCCCAAGAAAACGTATTTCCTGGAAAGGTATAGTAACTCACCTCAGATCTTCATGTTTCTTGTACTTGGTCTTTTTCTCTAAAAGACAAAATATAAACTCCTTACTTGAATTAACCACTTACTAAACTGTTTCATGAGCAGAAAAGAGCAGCTTTAGTACTTGGCCTTCCTTTTTGAAGATATGTGATTCTAGCTTGTATGTTTTTACGATCACAGTCCTTCCTAAGCTGCTTGTAATGTAATAACTTGGTCCTGGCTGAGGCCTCATATGAAAACTATTAAAAGCTGACCTCCAACAGCAATTTATCAGGCCTGTTTAGGATTGATTCCCATTATAAAACCCTTGTTACAGCATCCTGGATGTCATTGTGCCTTGAAAGTTGTGTGTCTTTAAAAAGAAAAAGCAACACATCCAGAATCACTAGTTGGTCTGCAAGCCTTGATTTACACAAAATCCTCCTGACCAGTTTATTACATGCCAAGTGGGATTTTTTTTGTTGTGTTTCCCCCTGCATATCTACTGTTTGTCAGCAAACAGCTTCTACCTCTGTCCTGTGCCTGCTGGCTGTGCTTTTTCTTCCTCTACACCAGACCAGCAAGCCTGAGCTGCCTAGGCAGTGCCTGATCACGCAGCACTGCAGTGGGCACACAAGCACACTGCTCTTCTGATGGCTTCCCGCAGCCTGCTTGCTTTCTGCTAGCCCTGCTCTGCCACACTGGCCATTCACAGGGCCCAGCTCTTCCCATGCCAACAGATGCCACTTCTGTCTCCTGAGGTGCTGGACTGGAAGCTGGCTCTGCAAGAAACGAGACAGAGCTGTGCTCGGGGAAGGACAGGTTATTTGGGGGACATGGGGGAAAGATACACAATGCAACTTCTGCCTTAAAATGCACACTCCTGAGCTTGTCTGCAAATAATTGGAAAACCACCCTTTTCCTGGCAGAGCTCTCCCTAAGCAGTTTTGCTGTATCTCTTTAAAACCTGTTTAGTTGCTCACTGCTGAATTTGTGGGAATGTGGCCTAAGGCTATGAATACTGTGGTGATCAAACTGATTTTAGATGTGTGTGTGGGATTCCCCCGAAGCTGGCTGTCATTAGTCTGTTAACACCATGGCTGAATCCATGCAAAGGACCGCTGTCTTCCAGAGTAGCTGACTTTGGCAGTGAGGACAGGATTCTCCCCACATACCCAGGAGTTATTAACCAAACGCTTGCTACAGACTGTACATGTCTGAGATAAACTGTGGCCCATCTTTACTCTAAGGCAAGTAATAATTGGTTTCAATCATGAGGTTAACAGGACAAAAGTCTCCTAGTGTTTTTTCTTAGCCATACTGGAAAAACCCTTCTATGTCTTCTTGTCCACCTTCTCTTGTTCTACTGATGTTATTTTTTTGGAGATGGCATCTTAAGTTTTGGAGCATCAGTCTTCCAGGAAATTTTACATTACCAACAGTGAGGGGCAGGAGGTAAGAGCATAGCCATAGTATCATATGCTACCTACACAATTTTAATTTTTCTTTAAGAATCTCCTGACTACCTCTTTTACCAGCATTTAGCTCTGTCATAATTTCTTTGTGATTTTTGGCAGCCAGACAGGCTCAGTGCAATTAATAATTGTTAGGCAGATTAAAGGCATAGGGGCACAGAGAACTGTTGCACCTATTAACAACCTTTTTTGTTTTCAACAGGTTCCACTGTTTTAAGTAGTTATTCTGGGGTGTTCAGGAGCACTGGTGTTGCTATGCTGATCAAACCACCATTTCAGCTTTTCAAAATGGCCATTATTGGTAGTTTCAGAGTAAATCCATAAGGCAGAGGCTTCATCAGCTGGTATCTCCACAGTGGTGCATTGTTGTGTTGAGGAGGAGAACTTCTTTCCCTGCCATAACCAGCTATTTGGCTTAAAAGTACAAGTTAGCCTCTAGTATTTGTATGTGTAAAATACAGGCTGTGTAATACAAATATTCTGTTTCTTTTCTCCTTGCAGAGTAATATTAGGGCTAAGAACTGAATTAAAGCTTACTTTCTTTCACAGAATTCCTCTGAAAGAGAAGACTGTAATAATGATGAGCCCCCTAGGAAGATCATTCCTGAGAAGAATTCACTTAGACAGGTATGTGATCAGTGTCTTTAAAAATGCAATAAAACTTTCTAGCTATTTTAATCCTTAAATGCTTCTGGAAGCTGAAGTCTGACTAGTGGTCATGGAAATCCTTTCTTTTCTCTTTTGAAGTCTGAATAACATTGTACCCAGAAAAATCAGACACGCAGATTTAGCTTTCTGGAGAGTCTGATGACTCTTCCTGAAGAAATCTAGACTTCTGCCTGGCGCAGCCGGCTGTGACTCTCTAGTTTTACCTTTCTCCATTTGGTGTTCATCAAGACTTCTTCAGCTTTCTCTTCTGTAATTGTTCCTGTCTTGTTTGTAGAATATTTTGCCTTGCTTCTGATTGTGCGCTCAAGAATCATAAAGTGTTCTAGAACAATTAAGCTTTTCATTATCCTTGAAGGCAAATTTTCTTGGAGGTGATGTCCAGGTTAATAACCTGAAAAATTGCCTACTTTTGTTTCTTCAACACTCGTATAAATTACTAATGGGTAGAAAGGAGAAAGGGTGGGCTGATAAAACAAGATCTCTTTGCCTTTTACATACAGTAATGCAAACGGGGCCTGGCTTGTTATTTCTGTGGAATTTAAGTTGAGTTTAGTGATTTCAGATCCTGCTTTACGTAGGATCTTGCTCTTCCCACTGCAAGCTGCAGGCAGCAGAAACAAAAATATGTCCATCCCTCAGCTGCCCAAGTTTGCTGCCTGGTGTATCAGAGGAAAACCACTGATGAAAGTGACAGAAGTAAATATCCTAGCCCACACATTGCAGGAGCTGAAGAATTGGCACGTTTTCTTTTGCATCTTAGCTATAGGAGCAGCAGTCTCAGGCAGAAGAATAGGGTCATAATACACTGCCCCACTGCTGCTATTTCCAAGAGGAAGTGTGGGTCAAAACTGTGGTAAAGAAAGGAGTATCTTTCTGATACAGTATGTTTGTGTTCTGAGTTGGTTTTGAGAGGGTGGTGGAGTAGGGTATTTTCTTGTGTTGTGTTTTTTTTTTTAAAAACATAGTGTTAGAAGTGCTTCAATGTGTGGGAGTAGGTGTCATGTGAAGAACTGCTTGTGGCTAAGACAGGTCCATCTAACAGACATAGTCCATGTCGGTCTTTTAGACAAGAGGCAATATGCCATGATAATGAGTGAGGTCCCAGATACTGCTGAGAAAATTACCTTGTAGAATTGATTAAATATGTTACACTGGTACAACAGAAAACTGGGTTTTTTTCATCCTAGAGTTATCTTATTGATGGGAAGCCTTCAGGTTCAACAAGATAAGGCATATGTCTCTACTCCAAGAAAAAGTTCATAGTAAGATATGTTAATTCAAAAGGAACACAAGTTACCTGTCATGTGTGCCTTCTTGTCGTACTGAGTCCTTCCTCATGATTATTATTTAAGGAGGGGACAATTACTCACAAGCAGTATACTACAAATCAGGAAGGTATGGTTTCTTGAGTTGAATTTCCTTTCCATTATATTTCAATCTGCAAAAATGTTCTTAGTGTTCAGGGAAAGCTGTCTTCTGCACAGCCCACAATTCATTGTAACCAAGGTGCCTAGATATCAAGAATACACCTAAAAAACCACTGGTACTGTCCAAATATTTCATATTGAAAGTAATTTGCAAGGACATTGTTTATGACAAAGATGGTTAGCTGTGTTTCAGGACATTGTTGAGATGTTGTATCAGTCTCCATCTTTGTGTTTGGTCTTTACAGCAACAGATGCAGGACAAAGTCCTTGGGTCTTCTGATTGCTATCTGAGTGTTTTGTGTTGAGAACAGTGTAGATGGCTTCAAGATGTAGTCTTAGAGTGCCTTCTGGTCTAGGTTGTAACAGGTGGTTGACCAGAAGTTTTAGCCTGTGGTAGGAGTTCTTGTTTTTTATGTAGACAGGAATAGAAGCTGTCAGTGCATTTTGGACACTCAGATTGCTGCTCTGATTGTGATGGGGACTTTTCCAACTCTAGGTGCAGGAAACAGACACGTGTGCAGCCATGTGCTTTTTTTCTTCCTAATCAATGAGTGCTGCTTATTGGAAAGATCTACAGCTCCTCAAGGAAGGTGAGCAGAGAGGCTGCCATGTCTTACATCCATCTATACTTTGTAAAACCAAACAGATCTGACCTGCAAGTGCTGTCAAAGCAGTAATACACAAAAAGTGGAGGAGAGGAGGTCTGTTTACTAAAGTGGCCTTTCCAGTGAAATTGTCCACATGTTTAGTACTTTTTCAATATTTTTAGAAAATCAAAGAATCTTAGGGGTTGGAAGGGACTTGGAAAGATTGTCTAGTCCAACCTCCCTGCCAGAGCAGGATCACCTAGAGCACATCACAGAGGAACATGTACAGGAAGGTTTTGAATGCCTTCAGTGAAGGAGACTCCACAACCTCTCTGGGCAGCCTGGTCCAGTGCTCTGTCACCTTCAGAGTGAAAAAGTTTTTCCTTATGTTTAAGTGGAACCTCCTATGCTCTAGTTTGCACCTCTTGTCCCTTATCCTGTCGTTGGACATCACTGAGAAGAGCCTGGCTCTGTCTTCCTGACACTCACTCTTAACATATTTGTAAACATTGATGAGGTCGCCCCTCAGTCTCCTCTTCTCCACCTAGTTATGTCCTCATAAAAGGCTATCAGGTTGGTTAAACTTGACTTCCCCTTGGCAAAACCATGTTTCTGTTGTCCTTGGCCTCTCTTACAAGGCTTAATTCCAAGGAGGCCTTGGCTTTTCTTGTTGCCTCCCTACATCCTCTGGCAACAGTCATATATTCCTCCCAAGTGGCCAGCCTCTCCTTCCGTGATCTGTAGACTGTCTTCTTCCACTTGAGTTTGCCCAGCAATTCCCTCTTTAACCATGCGAGTCTCCTGGCTCTTTTTTTTTTGTTCCTTCAGGGAATATGTGATGTCTTGACATGTTCAGCTGTCAACAAGTTTATGTAAAGATGCATTACCTTTTCTTGCCTTGTTTGCTGTGCTGGTATGCAGCCTTAGCCATAAAGGATGGGTTTGTGGAATAGACATACCAGAAGATGAAGATAATAGGAAGGTGTGGTGGTTACTTAAGCATCTGAGGTTGTAAGGAGGGGCTGAAGATACCCGTTGCTCAGTGCTATGGACCTCTTACTAGGGGAAACAGGTTGATTAAAATGTTTTATGGGGAAGGGTGACTTCAGCAGTCTCAACGAGTGGAGCTGAGTTGTTGGCATGCTGGAAGTGGGAGGCACAGCCACTCTTAGGTGCTTGAAGGATATGAAGGCAGGAGGGACATGGATATTATGGGAAAGGAAACAGAGAAAGGCAATGAACTTGACACTGTTGGCTGGAACAGTGTAAAGATACAAACTATGACAGTAAGGGTTCAAACATTCAGTTCTTCTTGAGTGCTTGATGTGACAAAATTAAATTTTGGAGGGGTAAACAAAAAATCTAAGTATGAAAACAGACTTCAGAAAAAACAATGACAAGTGGCAAAAGTTTTTGGCAACTTTATTTAAGCTAACAAACGAATTTTCACACTGCAAAGTTATAAATTAATTTTAATAGGCTGATCCAGATGGTCCATTTGGAAAATGGATAGCTTGATCTGTTGAAAATTAAACTAAATTTATCTCTCTCATACTTCAAACTGAAGTAAGTGTGAGAAGAGTGCCCATTAAGTCCAGCTCATACAGATGGACCAGCAGGTCACACATGGGACTAATCTGATTCATTTTAAAAATAAATGCATGAGTTATTGAATCAGGTTCCTGTTTTTAAACCCTGCGTGTGAGCATGTGTGTGTGTGTGCTGCCCTTTCAAAGGGACTCACAAATGCTTCAGTGCCTTTTTAACCTGTGTGTTTCCATTTTAATTCAACTTCCTTGCCAAAAAACATAATTAGTTTTCAGTGCCTATCATTTAGCGTTAGACCCAAACACTAGATTGATTAGGTCAGGCATTTGTTATTTTAAGGGCTATGTCTCCATTCTTTATTTATGAAGAACATGAGCTCAATAGTCTTGGGGAGTGAGCTGGCCTTTAGAAACTGGGAAGGGGAAGCTCTCTGGGGGCCCCTCCAGCCTTTTAGCTTCTGGGTGTTTTTAACAGAGCCATGAATGCAGATTTGTAAATTTATTGCAGTGCCATCTGGTTTTTTTGCAGGAACCGTATTATTGTTGGCTCGTATCTGTCTATTGTGGTGGTCACTCCCCGGGAGCTTGCCCTCATAGTCCTAAGGAAAGTGATGAATAGTGGGGGTCAGCATGAATAGGTCACAGGGCAGCTGTCCGGGGCTGCCCTGAACTTGATTACCCCGCTGGTTTTTAAAGACAACGGGCACAATGCAGGTTGTTTTAAACTCTCCCTCCCTTCTCTACAGTGCAGCGATAATGAAGTGCCTTTTGCTGCTGTGGTTTGTCTGTGGGTGAAGGTGCCTTGTGGGGAAATGCTGGCAGCAGCAAGGCTGCCGTGCTGTACCTCCTGCAAACCTCACATTGGACTCTGCTGTCTTTCTGTCAGCTTCCAGATGGAAGTCTGGGGGGAAAAAATCCCTGTCTGCTACCCCATTCAAACAGGCCCCTTAGCGTTTTCAAGAAATTTACCTCTTACCATTTTGGCGTGGAATATTACCTAAATTTGCTCTTACAGATCTGAGATAATTTTGTAAAATTACATGTAGCACCTAAAACATGCTCTAGGCGCTATTTCAAAGTTAAAATAGGCATAGTCTGATCTTCAGAGCTTAAAGCCAATACAAGCAAACTGTAAGAACCGGAACACAGTTAAAGAAGGCAGAGCAAAGGAAAGACAGAAAGTCAACTGTTTTCTTCCAGCTGGTACCCTCATCCTGCACGTAGGGCTTCTCTCCAGGCATATTTCTCATCCTCAGAAGTGTTTCTTCCATGCAGACTTGAAGCCCATTTCAACTGTGGGGAAAGTTATGTACTGGGGAGAGAGTGAGGGTCCTTCAGCTTCCTCCCTCCGAGGAAGACACTGCAGTTTGAACTTGCCTTCTGTTGGAGAGCTGGCAAGGCAGGATATACCTGGTCTGTAAAGTTTTCCTGGTTACCTCATCCTTTACGCTATTAATGCTAGTTTGTAAGGAAGTAGTGGTTGAAAAGCCTCCTGAAATTGCTACAAATGCATTCTGAGTCTTGCTTTTAAGATTATTCTGTTTATTTATTTATTTATTTATTCTCAAACAACAAAAAGTAATTTCCATTCCTCTGTGGGACTTAATACATGTTTAAAAAGTAGCCAAGGCGTGGATTGTTCTGGAGTCTTAAGTTGCAATGGGAATGCTGCCTTGTGGCAATAAGGCCACTGGGCTCTTTCAGCATTAGTGCTAATAGGAATCTGTCACCCCACCGCATTTTTGCATTCCTCTGTAATTGAGTAAATTGCAAGTGTTGTCTGCTCCCTCCTGCCCTTTGTGTCCATGTCCACTACCATCCCAAGAACGTGGGCAGTGATAAATAAAGCTCTGAACAGGGCTCTCAACTCTTTGAAAGCAGCATGTTGCCAGCCCCCTAGTTATATTTCTTTAAGTATTTATGTTTTTCTGTATTCTTTCTCTTGTGTGGCTGGAACCCTGGGGATCCAAAGCCATGAGAGAGGCCAAGAAGCTAACAAAGTAGCTGTCCCCTTGTTAGCTTGTTCTTTTCTTCTTTAAAAAACAAGACGAAAACCATCTGGCTCAGGGCATTACATTTTCCTCCCCCATGCACCTCTATAGATGAAGAGTATCACCTGCAGTGAGGGTTTACATTGATTAGGGAGGGAGCAGTAATTCAAGCCTCTATCCACTTCAGTGGTACTTTGCAGTCTTTAAAGGTGCTGACCCATTGAGTTAAACTGTCAAGGGAGGATAAAAAAGGATCTTCATCCCAGGAGGTAACAGCTGCCAGGTTTTCAACACCTTGCACGCTGCTGGAAATATGTCACAAATTGTCAATGGAAAGAAAAATCACTTGACTGCCATCTTCCCTTAATGATGTGCCTTATAAAATGAAAGATTTAAGGGTTTAAAAATCAGCAAGTAGCTATCAGGACAAAAAAAAAAATCCTATGGGCTTTTGAACAATGGGCCCAAGGTGTATCCCAAAAGACTGCAAATAATGCATCCAAGTTGGAATACCTGGATCAGGTTGGGGTGACCATGATTATCTTTGCACAGTGGGACAAGAGGGAAGTGAAAGCAGCAGCACACAAGTCTTAACATTACTATGAAATCAGCAAGTAGCTATCAGGACAAAAAAAAAAATCCTATGGGCTTTTGAACAATGGGCCCAAGGTGTATCCCAAAAGACTGCAAATAATGCATCCAAGTTGGAATACCTGGATCAGGTTGGGGTGACCATGATTATCTTTGCACAGTGGGACAAGAGGGAAGTGAAAGCAGCAGCACACAAGTCTTAACATTACTATGCCTGTATTAAAAAAA
>NW_009953651.1:4012059-4041348 GCF_000747805.2 Chaetura pelagica | reverse complement strand
CAGAAAAGTGTAAAAATTATTTGCCTTTTTTAAAAAAAAAAAAAAAAAAAAAAGCCTGATTCATAAGCCAATGAACTGAGAGAAGACATACTGTATTTCTGCTCTTTTGAGGACAATTTGTTTTCAAGCAGCTACCAGATGGCTAAATACGACATTTCCTTTTTCCTTTTTTTTTTTTTCTTCTTTTCTTTAACAAGAGATCCACTTCTCCTTTTTGTTTTTGTTTGTTTTAATGCTTTTAAATCGCTGAACAACCCTGTGGTGTTTGGGCATTGTGGCATACTCTTTTTTGTTCCCCCCCCAAACTGATGGATGAGGAAAAAAAGATCTTCAGCTTTATTGTGATTTCAGTTAACAGATTAAGTTAAGCAGATTGAAGTAAAGCTTTTTGTTTGTATTGTCTTGAGTTTCCCCGCTGTTTGTTTTAGGTAAGTAATTTTAATTGTATGGAGTAATTAGAAGGTACACACAGCCAAGGGAGCTTTGTTATGATAATTGCTCAAGAAAACCCACTCCCCAACTTCCATTGCCATGTGTTGAGACATGCCACGTCTTCCCTCTAGTGGCAATATTAAGGACTCTGGCTTTCACAGTCGGCAAGGTGTAATTGCAGTGCTGTTTGTTTTAGGTAAGTAATTTTAATTGTATGGAGTAATTAGAAGGTACACACAGCCAAGGGAGCTTTGTTATGATAATTGCTCAAGAAAACCCACTCCCCAACTTCCATTGCCATGTGTTGAGACATGCCACGTCTTCCCTCTAGTGGCAATATTAAGGACTCTGGCTTTCACAGTCGGCAAGGTGTAATTGCAGTATGACGAACTGTGCTTTAGGGAAAATCTTGCAAATGATCTAGTTTTTTGTTTGGCTGGTCTTTATTTTGTCTTAAAACATTGTGTGGAGACTACCCTTCCCAAGGCTGGGCTAGGGATAGCAAAAATTTCATCTTAAGAAAATAATCACAGTGAGTCCTGGATAATGTCTTACAGCTTGACTTAATTCTAGTCTTCTTTTTAATTGCCTTTTTATAAAAACGTTTTTAAATTTGTTGAGATTACTTTATTCTTTCAGAAGAAGCACCTCATTTGAAATAAATAAATAAATTGCATTTATTTTAAATAGTCCATGTGAAAGACCTTTAAAGGGTAATTAATGCAAGTCTCCTAAGACTCTTAAGTAAGATGAAAGCCATCTTTCCAAATCTGCTGGAGTGATTTGTTTATATAACTTCCCACTTCTACAGAATTCTTCTGAGTCTAATAACTTTTTTTTTTTGTAACTGTTTGGCAATTTGTGCTTAGCTACAAAAGCCCTTGTTCAAAAAGAACAGCTTAATAATCTTTTCCCAGAAAATGACTTGAAGGGAGGGTATGGGGTTTGTCTTTTTTGCTGTGTTTTTATTAGTGTTATCTTTCTCTGATAAATCATGTAATTATTAACTAGTGGGGGGGGAAACCTTATTGAACTCCTGGGTTGCAGCTTCTATTAAAAAGTGGAGCTTTGTTCAAAGACTGGGGATTCTAGGAGTAAATGGCCAAAGAGATGGATTTTAGTTGGCAGAAAAGCTGCACACACACACAGTTCCTCCTGGGGTTTGAGGCTTCAGGTTGGCATTCAGCATTTGTCCAGAGCTACACAGACAAGAGTAGAAATGTTTATGTGTTTATGTCAAAGAGGAGGATCATACTTTCTTTAAAAAGAAAAATGTAGCCAAAGACACTTACGGAATGAGATCAGATGCAGCTCTATCTTTAGTGAACCATAGTCTACCATCTCTGTGGCACTTTAAGCCTTTGGCTGAGAGCAAATGCAGCTTTGTGGTTCCCCTGCTTCTGACATGATTTGGTGCTGCCATATATTTGTAGGGTGTTTATTTTTTTCATTAGAGCTTGTTTTGCTATATGGCTGCTTAACACTGTTTTCAAACGGCTTTTGCAAGGTTAAAGGAATGCGGCTTGGTAACAAGTTTGTGTCATTTTAAATATATACCTCCCAGTAAATAAGGAGGAGCCTTGCAATCAATCCCTTTTAGTGTGTTATATGTTTCACCTGACAACTAAGCCCTCTATTGATTAACCATTACTTTGTTAGATAATCTTGTGTCATTGAAGCCACTGTAAAAATTAAACTCTTTAAAATGTTTTACCCTAGCAGCAGTGTGAAAATTGAAAACTTGTTCAGAATTACAGCCAGCTTCCACAAAGAGGGTAGTTTTCAACAAACTGGTTTATGTTTGCATGCTTTATATGCAATATAAAAACATATTAAAGCACTCCAACGCAAAGCTATCTGCCCATGGCTTTGAACTAGGCTACCATTTCAGACTACTTTTCCTTGGTGAAGAACCTCTTATCTTGATGAAAGGTGAAGAGAAACCTGAACAGTTTTGGTGCAAATCAGACAAGATTCGTAAAAGAGTCAAGTTTTAAAGGTGAGCTTGAGAAATTTGCTTTTCTGAGGCTTGGTTCTGGTTTTCATTTTCTTGGGTTTCTTCCAGGTTAGTCAGTGTTCCCATAGGCATCAGAGCAAATGAAGGAAGGTAATCTGATGTTGTAGTTTAGCATGAAGACACCATCAAATATTTCACCTAAAATGTAGGGCTCTGCATTATTACTTGGTATGATATTCACTCTACTTTCAGTTAGGTCTGTTCACTAGTGACTCTTAGTGTGCAAACACAAATATAACAATACCAGATGAGATCAAACCTCCATGTCCAGCAGTAATCTTGTGTCTCACAATAGCCAGTAACTGCTGCCTAGAGAGAAACATTAGAAGAGGGCAGTCACGTAGTACTACCTGCACGATATGTTGTCCCAGCTTCTCATGGCTTGACTTTGTGAACCATATGCAGCTTCTTTGCAACAATATTAAGACATTTCCATTGAGACCTACAGAGTAGCATGACATTACCTCTTTTTTCCCCCTATGGACTATAAGGGAGATCTAGACTTTCATCTGAGATTTTACTTTTAACCTTCTAAAACAAATTGTAGAACATACACATTAATCTTCTTTTTATTCATACCACATGTCTAACGATGTGAAAATTCTTCTGTGAGAATGTGAAAATAAAACTGAAACTTTGTAACTTTGCAAACATAGTAATGGACATTGAACTGAAGATCACTGCATGTTTTATTCTCAAATCTGTGTTCTGATGGGTTGCACCCATTCTACTTGCTCCTTTTAATTTTCTTTTTCCCCCCACAACTTTTATTGAGAAACAAAGAGCTGCTGACAGACTAAATGGTCGTCAGGTAATTTGGCACTTAAATAGATCTGTACATTATGAAACTACTGTGTAAAAGTTGATTCCCACACTAAAAGCATGTTCTTGTCTCCTTTCTGTGGCTGAAAAGGTTGAGAAAGAGGGATTTAAGTATTGTTGGCATGTTGTGAAAGGGCAGAGAGATACTGAGAGCATGGGAATGCCAAGGTCAGTGAGACCCAGTGCCTGCTTGTCCAATGCCAACTTCACATCTCTCGGTGGAAGATGCTGTTGAATGAGAGCAAACGGATCTGGCATATCTTTATGCTGCATTTGCCTCCTGCTCCTGCAGCATCTACCACTGTTGCACTAGGCATGTCAGGGGTATCTCTGCTGAGTACTCTATGGGCATGCTCTCTATGAGTTTGTTTAATCCTTTTTTCCACTTGGTGATGTTGTTTCCATGGTGTCCTGGGGCAGCAAGCTCCAGAAGTTCACTGCCTGCTGTGTGAAGAAGTGTTTCATTGTATCTGTTTTATATTTATGCTATACTAGTCCCATCAAGTGTCACTAGTCCTGGGATTGTGGGATTTGATGAACAAGTTATACTGGAAATTCAGCTGGTGCTGTACGCACCGAAACGTAATGTCTAGATGAAAATTATAAAAATTAAGCAAGACATTGGAGTAATTATTTGTATCTACATTCTGGCATACACATAACTTTTAAATAGTGGAACAGTGAGCTTCTGTCCTTCTCAGAAAGTTCTAGGGCTTTTAGATTTAGCATTTCATATTGTCTCTCCATTATGTGCTCTTTCCCATTTGTAAATGTGAGAGAAAGCCTGTTGCTGAGCCCAGCTTTTAAAAAGCTGGCTTGCTACCAAGGTTTGTGCATACCTGTCTTGGGAGGAAAAAAGCTGACAAGATCTGAGTTCAGTTTATGGTTCAGTTCATGGAGCCACAGGCTTTCAGTTTGCTTTCAGTAATTGTTTCTGTGGCTGAGCTTTTCATCTGCAAAGTGGAGTTAGCTTTCTTCAAGTCAGAACTCCTCATAAAATTTACAGTATGTAGCAGATAAATTGTGCAGAAATAATGCTATAGGAATTTTAGGAATTAAGTTGCAAATGAAAGAAACCAGATTTATGATAAATGGGTTAAATTACACAAATGTAAATAACAAACAAAGAAACTTCTCAACTCTATGATTTTTTGCCTTCAGAATCTGTTTGAATTTAACTAACATGATGCTTATAAAATGAGGTTTGCATGGTTTTGTCTGAACATCAATACAAAGCAGATGGTGTCAACTTTCTGTCCACCAGTTGAGCCACTGCATCTAAACTACAATTTATAGTAGTTTATGTCATTCTGATCTTTATTCTGAGGAGAAAGTGCTGTGCATACCAGTGAGATGGCTTTATGATGTTGGCAAATATTTGCAAGAGGCTAAGTTGAGTCCATCAAACTTCTCTTTGCTTGTGTCCTAATCCCAGTTTTAATCTGAATCTCCCCTGCTCAAAGATGCACTCTGTTCATCAGCACAGCACTTGGAAAGGATTCATGTGTTTGAATTTTTCATTTTCTCCTTCTGAGTCCAGTCAGAAGTTGCTAGCTGGCTGCTAGTTGCAGCAGATACCAGTGTTAAAAATTGTAAGGAGATCTGCTGGAGCTAGGATATTCTGCATTCCTATCCATCACTGGTGGTTCTCTGGTTAGAGAGCTTACTGAGAATTAGAACATGAACTGCTAAAGTGTAAGTAAGGTGGAATGGACTACTGACTTCCTGAATTTCTACAGGAGTGTCTGTACTGTGCAAGACCAATACAGCTCCACCTGAGCCAGTATACTGATTTCCCGTGGTGGACAGTAAGAAGTGCTTAATGAGGACCATAAGAACATTAGAATTTAGAACATAAGAATAATGTTATAAACTGATTGCTAACACTCAGTTCACTTGTGCTCGTTTGCATGTTGCTACTGCCTGCATCTTGTGTGGAGTCAGGCCTGTGGCAGAGGGGCAAAGAGGGGAGATCATTTGTTTGGTGCTCAGCATGGAGGGAGTCTAGCTCAGATGACATAGCTTTGGAGCAGAGGTGGAGGTTTAGAAGCCAGCGTTGCCCACAGGTTTTGTAACCTATGGCATGTTTTGGGTAGAATTAGTTTCAAATTGAACAAATAGAAATCTGTAGCAAGCCCTGAAAGAAAGATCTTCAGAGATTGCCAGTGAATACTACAGGGGGAGAACTGACGGGCAGTTCACTACAAATCTTAGTGCGTCCTCCCCTTAAGGCAATCTTAAAACTATCATGAATGTTAGTATGTTTTACTTAGGGCTCTTGGAAATGTCTTTGTAGCAAGTTTAATTTCATTCTCTTTCATATTGGATTTTCCCCAAACAACTGTTTGAGGTAGCAAAATCTTCTCTGTGGTCCAGTTGCTACTCTTGCAACGAAGCAAGTTTGTGCTTGCTTTTGGGCTGCCATGTTTGCTTGTGAGCAGATTCCTGTAAGTGGTGTCAGGGACTGGGGTTTTAATCTGACACTGGAGCTCTTAGGTGCTACTATACTCCTCCTACTAGTAGAAAATGTGAATTTATTCAAGTAGTAATTTTTTAAATGGTGTTGAAAGTAGGGGGGAGGGTCTCCATTAGAAATTCCTAAATTCTTCAGACGTCTTAGTTCAAGTAGCCAGATTAACCAAAGTGTAATTTTAAGCACATTTCGTAAGTACTGCTCATATACTGTGTTTAAAACGGGATAGATTATGAATATTGTGTCCTGCAAAGACTCTGAAGTCCGCAGCCTCAGTGATAGTCCCCTGGGCAGGACAGTATATGACTTAAAGAAAAAAGACAATCTACTTTAACAGAAAAAGCTTTCAAAAATTTGAAAGATTAAATACAAGAAGTGAGATGTGTCCTGCAGTTGCTCTCTTCTGAATGTAACTTTTCTACTGTCCCCATGTGTTTTTACCTGACAAAGATAGGAGGTTATTTATTAATGGTTGACACACACTGTGATAAACTACCATGTAGAAATCACCTTGCTTTATTGATTCAGTTATGCAGCGTTTTGTGAAAAACCAAGAGATTGAAATCATTTACTTTTTCCTTTTTCAAAGGAAAAGAGGAAGAAGAATCTATTTTTGTTCTTTTTCTTCTCTGTATCTGAAAACTATACAATTGTACATAGCCTCTCAGAGCACATCCATGCGCTCAACATAGGCTTTTGCTGTAAAGTAGTTTATTTTGGTTTGAAACATTTACACCTTGGGAAAAAGGAAATGTAGTAGAGTTGTTGTGAGTTCCTGTGCCAAAAATGTGATGCCTGAAAGAAAATAATACTCTTCAATTCATAACCATTTTAATCTTTCTGCAGACCTACAACAGCTGTGCCAGACTGTGCTTAAACCAGGAAACAGTATGTCTAGGAAGCGCTGCTATGAAGACTGAAAATTGTGTGGCCAAAGTAAGTAAGAAAACAGTTTTGGTTTTCAGGATTTTTTAGCAGATTGTTAATCTAGAAAAAGGTCCTATTAAAAATTATCTTTAGAAAAAAAAACAACTAAACAGAAAGCAAGTGTTTTAGGTAGGCTTTTCTGTTCTTCAGGGTGGAGTTTTCTTCAGACTTGCTGGTTTTCTCAGTTGGAAATGATTACTTGAATCCTGAGGTATTTAGGATTGAAGGGTTCATTCTACTCCACAAATAATAGGCTTTTCCAGAGGGATGACCTGTGCCTGCAGTGTAATTAGCTGTGGCAACTTCAAATGATAAATGTTTGGATATATGCTAAAAATACTGTATGAGCGCTCTTTGTGTCATGGTTTCCTTCCTTAGCTACCAGAGGGAAGGTGCAAAAAAGAAAGACCTTTAAATTAAAATACAGTGAATGCTTTATTTAAGGTAAAAGGGAGATATGGCAGTCAGAACTGTAAGAAAATAGGTATATTAGCCCATCAGAGAAAAGTGTTTCCTTGAGAATTGTCGTAGATGTGATTGAAAAGATGAGGTGCCATTTAGCCACTCTCTTTTCTTAACATTTGTGTAATTAGAATAAAAGATCATGCATATAGGACTGTTGGTGAATGGCAAACATTTGAATCGTGATGCAGTGTGTATGGAAAGGCTGCCTGAAGGATGCATTGAGCCGTTTGTGAGCTTCATATTTCCACTGAAAGGAAAGTTAGAATGGGCATGCAGGACAGATCAGTGCACGCAGCCATCTGTTACCAAAACCAGCTGGCATTTTGTTGCTTCTCTGTCACCACAAACCTGATCACTCAAATGCCCGTTTTCTCTTTCGGTTATTTATTCCTTTATCTTCTTGAAAGTCTTTTTTTCCCAACTTTGAATGATTGTTAAAGGTGCCTTGTCCCTTCAGGTCCCGCTTCTTATTGACCTTTAAGATAATTTCCCAGCTAAATGTTTGTTGAGATTTTGCTGGAGGAATTTGGATGTCCCATTACTTTTGTTTCCTGTCAGGGAATTGGCCATCAGAAAAGTTTGTCATGGTGCTTGCAGGTGGCTTAGTGCTTGTAAACGGTGCTTGATGTACCAGGTCATCTTCCAGTGGAGAAGCACTTCTGAGAAAAGCTACCAAGCATGGCACAAAGTGCTTATATTTAATACCAACACCCCTTTTCTTAGCTTAAGATGACCGGCATCGCACACACTGCTCCCTCTTTCTTCAAGGCCTCACGCATCAATATTGAGATACCTTTTTTCAGACTGAAGCACTGTCCGTCCACCAAGCCCTGTTGTGAAGGAATGTTTCTGTACAGGACAGTAAAGAGTAATTTGCTAACTTATCAACTGGCATTCTTTGTAAGTTGCAGGGAAAATAAGTTTATAACATACATGCATTTTCAGTTGTGGAGAGTAGCATAGGAACACTGTCTTTCTGACCACTCAAGGAAGTCTGTGTTGGGAAACCTTGTCTGCCCAGTCTTTTTTACAGTGTTAGTCTGACTGTGCAGCTCAGTGTCTTGCAAACCTATGAGTTATGTGCGTTTATTCAAGCATTTAAAAATAACACTAGAATATTGTGTTCTGATGAATGTTAGAGTTTGATTCTTGGCTGTGGTTTTCTGGTATTTGTCCTCTGAAACTTGATTGGTGAGACTTGAGCATATATGGGTAGAAGCAAAGAAGGAGCAACAGAGATTGTTTCAAGTGTTTTGACCAAAGAGGTAGGATCTTGAATTAAAAATTGTATCTTGTGATGTTCAGGTGTCACCTCTATGTTCTGTAATATTGATTTTCTTCCATCCTCGGGATTTTTTCCATTAATGTTTTGGCATCTTTTTGCCCATGGCATTTGAGTGATGAACAGGTCTGATGTATATTTAACCAAATGTATTTAAGAAGGAAATGTAATTTTGAGTTGCGTTTTGCTATATGTGTACACACAAATATATATATAAAAATCCTCCTATTTGTCTCTGTGGAAACCAAAAAATGTCTATGGGAGGGTTTCTTCTTTTGATACTAGTTGTGTGCAATCACAATTGTACAGCTTTCTCAGGAATTGGTACTAAGTGCTTAAATAAGGTAGAAGTGTGGCATGAACCTGAGCTCCAAGGACAGGGAGCTTGGTTTTAATGAGGCTTATTGAAATCTGGCCAAATGAGCATCTGTTCCTATTGTTTGTTCCATATTTTGTAAGCCAGTATCTTCAGGCCAGATAATGGTGTTGGTGTGTGCTTCATCCTCAATTAGAGAGGGGCACAGTTAAAAATCCCCTGGCATCTGGTATGTCACTAGGATTCTTGTGATGCTTCTGGGTGTGCAAACAAGTTTCTCTTCTGTTCTGCATCCAGGGCTACTTACTTTCTGTGGTGACCTTCACACTCTCTATTTGCTGTGCAGTGGGGGAGGCTCCAATGTCTCCAGCATCCTCGGCTGAGTCTTTGCTTGGATGGATTACATATATTCCTGTTTTCTTAACTTTGCACCCTTTCATAATGTGGGCTGTATTAGTTTTGCTGTTCACATGCAGTCCATTAAACTTTGCACTTCCCAGGCTCATGGAAATTCTGATTCAAAGTTCTGATCGAAGTGCACTTTTCTTTCCCAGCAAGAGACTGGTATACAGCTGATCTCACAGAGTTCTACAGTCAATTCCCATTTCCTGTATTCATTAGACAGGTCTTTACTGTTTATGAACTCCTGGAGTCAGTTCCAGCTCATCTGTATCTGCTGTATAAAGAAGTATTCTCACTTTCATTTTGCACATTGAATTCTTTCCTACGCATGCCAAAGATAGGCACCCTATGGCATACCTGACAGAGACAGCACAAAGACACCTTCTAAATAGCAGACAGCATTCCCAGGTTTCTACTTAGTTCTGAACTCAGCAGCAGCTGGAAGAGGTTCCCTGCCTTTATCTGAGGCAAGTGAAATTGAAGGAAGAAAAATACAGCCAAGCACACCATCCTTGAAAAATTAGACTTCTGTTTCAGGCCACTCCTTGCTTACCCACCTGTGAAAATTGATCCTGCTTTTTAAGGTCCCAGTAAACCAGGAGATTTCTCAGTCTCCTTCAATCATCCTGTGTCTTCTAGGGAATCTTTCACTGCTGTGCATCATTCTTTTAAATGTGCATTCTGCAGTGATTAGAGAATTGAACCAGGAATCTAGAAGGGGTTTATACCCTTTATTTTAAGCACTGTGATTTTATTCTCTGTGGCCATGATGGCTTTTCTTGCTTCTCTTCAAAAAGGAAACTGACTAACACTCTCCTTGCAGAAATGTTGTGAAATGTAACTGTATGATGCTTTTTTGACCGTTGGATGTAAAGTCCTGTTTATACATGCAGTGATGTTCTGCCTGCTCACCAAGCTTTCTGTAGTGCACAGGGAGACAGAGCTATGTTCTGCTCAATTCTGGGAACACAGGGCTTGGCACTTCAAGTATTCTATGTGAAATTTTGTTTCCAAGATGCATAGTTTTATTTAGCTATAGCTACACATTTTACATTCAAGGATAATTCTGCTAAAGCAAGGAGTGAGTGGAGGTAGTTGGTAATTGAAATCTACCTTCTTTTGTCAGTTCTGTCTGCTTCACTACTTCCAAATTTTTAGAATAAAATAATCTGCACAATAATAACATTGAGCTGAGAATTTGTCTATTAATTCAAAGGAGGAACCATGAGTACTCTTTAATAAACAAACATTTAGGGTTCCAGGCTAGATGTTTCAGTTGGCAGTAGGACAAATTGATCTGAAGTGTCCCTCTTGTACTCTCAAGTCCCTTTATGTCACAGATTGATGGCTCCTCTTCCCTGAGAGTGTCCCTGCATTTACTTAGCATGAACAACACAACCAACTTAGAGTTCTCCTGTGGTCTTCTTCAGATAATGCATAGTTTTCCCATGCTTTTGAAGCTTTTTCAGTCTTTGAGATTGAAATTAGAGGAATTTAATAATGAACAAATAATACTTGACTAGTTACGTTTTATTTCCTGATGCTCTTTCCACTGTTTTAATAAGAAAACCTCCATACCTTAGTTTTTCTTGTTAAGCTTCTGTGTAATGAGGCAGAGGGGCTTCCAACTCTAAACCCCTTGGTAGCACCATCCTTTTTTGTGGCCTGGTAATACCTTTCTCTGGGGTGGCAGCTTCTGAGGACATTGCAAACTGGAGAAACACTGTCTAATAGAGATTTAAGCATGTCATTTTACTCTTCTGTTGTAGGTATTCTCTGTAAAAATGGCGTTGTGTGAACATGGGGTGTTGCAGGGACATTGCTGGGATTACTTTATGTTCAAAAGCTGCCTTGAAACGGAATTCTCAGTATGTAAACAGGACAAGTAGAAAACAGCAAAAAGCTTTGACCTAGTGATGATGTGTGAATTTCTATTTTATATATATATATATATATATATATACATATATATATATATTTACATCAAGACAATCTTTATGCTTTAGCTTCCCCTTGGTCTAATAACCTCTTTGCAAATGACTGAGAAAGAAATGTGATATTCCTGCTCCCCCCACCCCACCATACACATTCTCCAGATTTTGATAGACTTGTTTTATTTATTTCCAAAATTATATCCGCAGGAAACAAGCTGTTTAAATTCAGATTATACTGAAGCAAAATGGTCCTGGTATGAGAAGCAACGTGCTGTTTTATGAGCGCAGAGTCCCTTTTCTCATAACTGATTGATAGTAAATATTTTCCTGAAGAATTATTGCCAACCATGAACAGTGCAACTGTTTCACTTTTTTTTTTCCATGCTACTTTCTGTATCAGCCATTGTCTGTAATTAAGATCTACAATTCACAATGCAGACGTTTGCACTTCCTCTGGGTCTGAGCTATTTATAAGGCATTTCAGCTGTTCAGAGTTTCTTTTGAGTGTTAAACTACATGTAAACAGGCTTCTTTAGTCTTCAGTTATGCAAACACTGTGGAGTAGTTGTCATCTCTGCTCTTACCACCCAAAATTACTTTGTATGTCTTTGAAGCCATGAATTAAAAAAGAATTACCCTTTGTTTTTTTCAATGCAAAAGTTACTATGAAGAAATATTAGTAGTTAACTCATAAATTCTGAGAATCTTTCAGTACATTCTGGAGTTCAAAGCTCTGCAGTAAGGATGGTCAAGTTGATACACAAAGTCTTGATGGGAAGAATGATTTCCCAAGTTAAATCTACTCATTTGAGATGCTTTTACATTTTGGAGCCCTGAATTTGGGATCTCAAGAAAGCAAATTGCATTAGCTGTCAAGTTGAGTTCAGTAACTACTGAAAGGGCTTCCGCACAGATCTTTGAAACTCCTTCCCAGTTTTGACTGGCTATAAGGTAAAATTTCTTCATGGTGATGACAGTCAATGAAAACAGGTTGCTTGCAGATGCTCTGCAGCCTCCATCCTTGGGGGTTTTCAAGGTTACCTGGTTTAGCCTCATAATGCATCCTACTTAGAGCAGGGTATTGGGCTGGAGAACTCCTGAGGTCCTTCCTGAACTGAGTCATGTTGGTATCCTCTCTGTATGCTGACAGTGTAGATAGATGTAAAAGAAGTCTTTTAAAATTTAGAACTTGACTTCGCATCTTTAATCAAAATTCTTCTGCGCCTGTATTGTGTGTAGTGTCACATGCTGTAGTTCCACTCCAAGTGTTTGCCGGTTTGGTGATTGATACTCTGCATAAAGCCTTGAGGTCTTAAGATCCTGTCATGTTAAGCTTGTAAGGAGTGTTCACCAGGATAAGAGTTATAAAACAATCTGGACTTGCACTTATAAAGTACTTCAGGATCTTTGTGCTGGAAATGTTAAACAGTTTGGAATCCAGGTAGTTGGTAGCTTTAAATGGGTGGCAAACATCAAGAGAAGCATCACTTCTTATGTGGTCATCTGTGGTGGCAGCACCCTCAGAAGACAGAGAATACAGATACCATAATTGTGACATTAACTAGATGTGTCTTAATTATTTTTCAAATGCAAGAGTTGAAAAAGTTGTTTGAAAAACAATTCTTGCACTAAAGCTTGCGGTGTGGAGTACTCATTTCATACTGTAACCCACTGCAGAGAAGCCATTGTGGTGACCAAGTGCCACACTCAGAAGGCAGAATGAGTTCTGAGTTTAGCTTAGCAAGAGAGTTGCTAAAAATGAGCCTCTTTTTGTGGACCAGTTGGGGTTAAGGTGGGGTAGACTCCAACGTCTTTGATGTTAGGAGAGGCCAGGGGAGGGGAGATGGTGTGGAGCGAGTTCATCATCAGGCGGTGCTGCAGCACTGCCCAGCCATGCGTGCCGGATCACCCGCACGCAGAGATCACATGGCTCCTCCAAAAGTCAAACGATCAATTCGCCTCGTTTTGGCTCTGTACTTAATGCACAAACAGTGCGATCTGCAGGGCTGTAATTGCATTGTTAGGGCCAAGGAACAAGCCTGTGCCTTTTCAGCAGACAGCTGGCAGGGAAAGAGGCATGTTGTTAGGAAAGAAAAAGGCAAGGCAAATAAAATTACTGCTAACGCTCAGAGATCGGCAGGAGTCCTACTTGCCTAATCTTACCGGTGGGAGCAAGCGGCTGTTGTAATCCAATTATAGCAGCATAAGCAATTTGTTAGACACTCCGCATAATGTAACAATTTCCCAATAAACTCTGACTTGTAATAACGTCGGCAAGAGCCCACATAAATCTGCCCGAATGGTGGGGGCTGGAGTGTTCGGCTGGGGGCTTGTAATTTGTGCCATCAGCACGTTTTGTTGGAGTGTGGTGTGGTGCAGTCTTTCAGTGCAGGAATTTTAAGGAGAAAAGCATGGCACGCCCCTCCAAGAGAAAAACATTAGCAAGGGTCAAAAGAGATACCAAACAAAGCTGGGAGGTGGCTTTTCTAGGGGGGAGGAAAAATCAACCCTCAAATGCAAGGCTCTTGCTGGTGACAATTTAAAAATATTAAAAAGCAGTAATGAAAATTGTAATGATTTAAAGTACAGCAAGAGGAGGAGGGGGAACTGGAATTACATCTGTTTTGGAGGGGGAGGGAGGAAACTACCTTTCCTTATATTTAAGCTGTTTAAATATTAAAAAAGGGGCTTGAGTATTGAAAGGGATGTTCTTTGGTTATAAGACAAGAGAAGCCATGGATCTTGTCCCAAGCAATTAATAATCTACAAAGGGAGAAATTAAACCTTTTCTGGTATCCAGTTACTCTTCTGTTGTCTTTCTTGCAGCTCCAAGCTGGCTTCATGCATATTGGCACAGCATTTTGATGATGTGTCTGAGAAATAAAATGTAGGTCTAGAACCATTCACTTTGAGCATACCCCAGTGAATTTAACTTTTTTGGCACAATGATGAATGTCCCCTCTGGTTCATGCAGATCTACGCAAAGAACTAATCTAATTTAGATATTATTTAAAAGTAAAATCAGTCTGCTGCACTCTGCCTGTCAGTCTTAGAGCACATTGCGAGTTACAGCATCATAGGCACCAGCTTAAGGTTTATGTTTAGCAAGATTTAAGGTAGCGTATTTCTGTTAACCCCTCTATTTAGCATTTCCCTTTGCTGAGATGCAAATAGGCAGCAGGCAAAACAATGTACGTCCTTTTATATCCAGCATTGAGACAGTCAGAGGTCCAGGATTTTCAGTGTAGTTCTTAGCACTGCTGCAATGTAAAAATGCCTGACTTCATAACGCTAACAATACTTCATTCATTTCTTAGCTATGGGATCCTGTGAGGCTTCAGTGTGGAGTGACATTTCTGCTCTGACTCATTCCCAAGTTGTGGCAGCACAATGCTTTTTCGTAGGGGAAAAATAGTTCCCAGCTGTACAAAATAGTTTCCTTTATCAATTTGAGCTCCTGCTCTCAATCCCTGTGTTTTGATGCTGAGCTACACAGGCTCCTTTGCTTAGCAAAAAAATAAAAAATAAACACCAACCTAAATTGTTGACCTTGTACATACAGCTCACAGTTTTGCCTGTACCGCATTTGTCTTTATGGTAGTACCATATTTTATGCAATTTTTGTATGTATTTACATATTCACATGTCATATTGGTACTGAGATGATTTTTATTTAAACTGTAAAACAGTAGCTGAGATGTGCAGTTAGCTGCTGTGCTGATAATGCTGCATGTTTTGCCCTTCTTTATGTGGAAGTCAAGCCTCCATTGTTCTTAATCTTTGTTGTTTGCCAGCGTATCAAGATAACAGACTGAGACTTGCAAGCATTGCCAAAACTATCCTAATAAATATTTTCTTTCAAGATAAATAAGCCCCAAAAAGTGTTTAAAGAGGGCAGGTATTATCTTAGTTTACCGAAGCTGCATCAATAAACTGCAGTGCTTCTAATAAAGCCACTCAGTGTCTGGGTTTAACTAATGGCTGATTTTCACGGCTTTGACAGTGAGCTGTGTGCGTTATTTTCTCCTGATATTGTAAAAATAATGAGAGCAAATTAGAACAATCAGTTTACCCAGATAGCTGCTGATTGGAGGTGATGGGCAATATGGCAGCGGGTAATCCATCTTCGGGCTCCTGTCACATTAACTTCAGCAGCGTGGAAAAGATCAGGCGGAGCGAGCGGGAATCCTGCCCAATCAGAAAGCCGAAATTAATGAGAAGAGCATTGTTCTGTGATCAACCTTTTAATTAGCAAGAGTGGAGATGGAGGGAGTGATGAAGCTGGCAGCACAGCTGCACAATGCTGGGCATGTTTTCGGTGAGGGGGAGGAAAAACATGGGTTTTAAATTACCCCTTCTGTGCTCCCTGTACACCGGCAGTGTGTCTTCATTCTAAACCCCTTAAAAGATCTTAATAAACAGCCATATCCAGGTTAATATTGCAAACGTGGCTGTTACTAATGAGTAGTTTCAAAGTAGGTCCTTTCGGGGGTCATTTAGGAAAATGTTGATCACTGTTTACAAAAAAAAGAGAGAGAGAGAGACAGGGTTTGGTGCTGGATTTAAAGTTTCACTGCATCAAGGAAAGAAGACGAGGGAGATGGATAAAATTAGAGTAAGGGACTGCCTGTTTTATTACTCCCCTCCTTATTTAGTATATATTTGAAATAAGATTCCTTGGCATATATTTGAAATCAGACTCCTCAGTTAAAAATACTGTGCATGCCATGTGGCTTTCACAGAAAAAAAAAAAAAAAAAAAAAAAAGAGGAGAGATCAAATACTGGGTTGATTTCCGAATGCTGCTTTTGTTGTTTTGGTTGGGGTTTTTTGCACCAATGTTTTTCAGTTTATTCACTTATCAACAAGAAATGGTAATTTGAAAGATTTGGCTGTTGTAATTACTAAGAAGATTGACTTGATTTTTTTTTTTTCTAGAGGTCTGACAAAATCATAATTTTCTCAAGTATATCCCAAAAATAGAAATGGGAATTAACAACTTTTAGATCTTAATACCAGTACTAAGAAAATTGTTATTTTTGTAAAAGGAAAAATAATGTGGGGAAAAGAATTATATTAGGAAGTGTTTTCTGAGAAGGACAATAAGAAATACTATGAAATGGTATTAAAATTTGCAGTGCATGGAAATCCAGCTACTGCTGATTAACATGGTTCCTATTCTTCGTTCTTTGCTCTCTGCATTTTGTTTTTCAGGCATTACTTTTCTGCTTCCCCATAATTCCCAAATTCATTGTAATGGTTGGGGAGTGAGTCTTCACCATTCTGCGCATGGTGTCCATGCTGCTTCTCTGCCATTTTTATAATCAGGACACAGGCTCTCTTAACTTAGAGATATTCCACTTTTTGATACTGAAAAACAAGTAAAAGCTTAACAGTTTGCAAGAGAAACCAGCGCTCTGCACCCAGCAAACCACACCTGCTTGTGTGGCTCTGCTGTAAGCTCACACATGCCCATCAGCTTTCTGTTACTTACTTTTAGGTAGGTAGCAGTAAACAGTTAAGCTAGAAAAGCCTGTGTAGGTGAGATTGGGTTTTTTGGTTTTTAGTTCTAGGCACCACCTTTGCTTACTGTAGTATTTTGACCTTCCTTACTTTGTAACAGTAATGTATCCTCTTCCCCCTCCCTCCTTTTAAAATGAGTAGTTGAAATAATCACGTACTTTTCTAGCTTGTAAGACATTGCATCTCTGCATAGAAGTTAATCTGATAAATCACAGACCTTTCATGCTATCTAAACCAGTTGTATTTCTGATATAATCATGAGTGGAGCTTGCAGTTCTGCCTGTTAAGGTGTCTAATATTTTCCTTTGTAAGAAAGGAATGTTTTTAAAACTTTGCTACTATTTAACCTTTTTAAGTTAAATTTTATTTTGGCCACAGTCTGCTTTGTCTCCCTCCCCACAGCCTGAGGCACAAATAAAGTTTGGTGTGTGGGATGAACTGTATTCACTTAACAAAAAAATGTTCAATATTTTATTTGTACTGTTCTGTGCCCCAGGCTGTATTTATTACATGCCTTCTAAGCCCTGGTCAAAATATGGAAATACAAACTTCCTCCTGGGGATTTCCCCTGTACTTTGAGTGCTTCACAAACCTTAATTAATCCTTCCAATGTTTTCTGGGGCGAGGGCTGGACTCACAGCATTCCTTTTTTTCAGAAGAAGTTCAAAGTTACTTTTGGAACTGAAATCTAGGGAGGAAATAGTTTATTTATAGTAAGCAATGAGGCCTCACAAGAGGAGTATCAGATTAGGAATTATGGCTCCAGATTTGGTGACATCTTTTGTCTTTGTCATATTCTGCTTTTCCATCGCAGTTCTTCCATCTGTAAAAGGGCACAATGCTGCTTAACATATCCTTATTAGACATTTGGGGATCTGGAAACATGGTATCAGCTGAAGCATGTTTTGTACTTAAGCATTATTTTTTTTTATATGCATCCAGTTTTGATCTGGGCTCTGTTCCTCCGACACCTCCTCTCTCCCCAGTTCTGTCTGCATTTTAAAAAGGCTGTATTAGCCGTGTATCTTGGGCAGGATGCACTTGCCAATGGTTGCAGTTGAATTTGCAATCAGATATGGTCCTTATGGGAGGCAAGGGGGAAGTCTTAAGCAAAAGTGGACATTTTCTAAGCCAGTGTTCTTCTTGTTGCATAAAACACCAAAAGCTCTCAGAGCTCTTTGTTCTTCTTTAATAGAAGACAAAAGCTAGTAAATTATTCCACAGCTGCTTAAATCAGTTTGTCAGTTCCCAAAAAGATTCCCATGTGGGCTGAAACCAAATGGTAAATTCTTGCCCCAAAGTAATCTTACTGCAAGAAAATAGCTGGAAAAAGGTGATGTGTTGGAAAATGCGCCTTAAGTATGGAGCCACTACCGTGACTCTGTAATAGGGATGTCCCAGCATGGGGCATGATATCATAAATAGTGTAAATATGCCACATGTAAATTAATAGGCATCCTAAGGGTTGTTAATGTTTACATACATGTTAAAATGAACATACAGCTAATCTTATTTTTTTTTTAACCAATAAATTAATATTGTTCTATTTCCTGGTTGGGTTTTGCCACTGGATGATTTTATCAGTGTTAGAAGTTCTTGGTTGTTTACTGGATCCTATTTTATTTAAATTTAATTCGAAATGTTTCGCATTTTCATATTCATTTATCTATATTTTGCATTTTCTCAGTGTAGTTTTCCTGCTTCTCTCTTTCCACCCCAGTATGCGACTCTTCTGACCCCTTCTCTTCAGTCTGAGAGCTGCTTTGAGACTGGGGGACATTGACTTCCCAGCTGAGGGAAACTTTATTCCCTGGAGTGTTTGGCTTCACCTTTTTTGCCTGATTACTCTGAAGTTTTTCTGTAACATCTTTCAGAATCCAAGCTGTATGTAGTGTATTACAACTTAGTGTCTTCTCCCTGAGGCTCACAGTTGATTTAGGAAACAATAACATAATTCAGCAGTGCCTTTCAAAGTAGCTGCACAGTATCTCAGGAGAAATGGGACATCTTAGCAAGGCTCAGACCAAAACCTGAAGAGAACCAGCAGTACAAGTTGTCCTCTCACTCTACTGACAGTCTGCTCTTTGGCTATAACTGCAAGTTCATCTTTCACAGATATGTGCTCGCTTTCTGAGGTTCCACTGATTCTCATCACAAGTTCAATAACCATCACCTCTTTGTCAGACTCTAAAATACTCGTTGTGTGAATGTAACTTTGTGAACATCAGCACTGACATAAAAGGGAACCCCACAGAGCAATATACCTTCTTCTGTAAAGCTAGCAATGGCCTGAGGCCACCACAAAGACTTTGATGTACAGCCAGGTTCTCAGGCAATGTTGTATGTGCTCTGAGAAGGTTACAGCCTTATCGGCTTCTGTGATCTAAAGAGATCCTGTACCAGCCAGGACTCCTCTGTAGAGAGGCAGCTTTCATCTTTGAGTAAGCTCCCCAGGATCCTTGTACAAACTGCTGCAGGGCAAGTTGTGTGGACAAACCAGCCTAGTTTGGATCTAGTAAAGAAAATAATTAAGTAAATAGAGCCTATATAGGACGAATTTTCCCAGAACCTTTCTCTTGCTCTCACCCTGCCCGGTAGCTTTCAAATAGCTCCCACAACCTCAGTGAACACATTGGTAGAAAAAAATGCTCAGGCAACTAAGCACATGCCCAGACCCTGTTGAAGTAACAAAAGTCTCCAAATTGTTTCTCCTGTAATGGGCCAGGCAGAATGCTACACTCCATGGATTCTATACCTCTGCACTTCCTAGAATATATATGCTTTGTCCAGCACACCAAAAGGCTTCCTAAATACTGTTGGTGAGGCCAAAACCAAGCCTGTTTGTGTTATATGTTAGAATTTTCCTACCTCTGTGTGAACTCTACACTTATTCCAGTTATCCATTTTTTTTCTCAGTGAGGGTTAGCAAACTGTTTACTAGCTATTGACAGAATACCAGCAACATTCTCTTTAACATTTCTCTTTTTAAAAAAACCCACAAATTTAAACTGAATTACAATTTTCAGACTCAATTTAAGTTAAAATATTATTTTTTTTTAAAAAAAGTAATAGCAAGTCTCACCTTTCTAGAGGGTTTGTATCATTTTTTTTTCCAGCTGTATTATCAATATACTATTACCCAGGAATCTTTCCACACTTAAAAATTACAGTAGTATATTTTTATAGGTGAAACACTTCAAAGTTTGGAAGATTCAAAGCTTTAACTTTATTTTAACTGTCCCGTTTTCATATGCACAGTATGAGTCAACATGTGATACACTTTGTTTCTCAAGTAATGAAATGCATATTTGATCTATAAAATGTAAGTGCATGAATTTTTTTGTGAATTGTATAAAAACAGAAGGAGAACATCTATTTAAAGACAAATAATTTTGCAAGTTTACTTATTAAGTAAGGTTTTGATAGCTAAACAGTTATTTATGTCTTTAGAGAGGTTATAAAACCTTAGCTGTACTAATGAAACCAATACATATATTAAGGTACTAGTCCCTAAAATATACCTTGTAGTTCTCATGAAGGTGGAGCTAAAGAAATGTAAATTTATAGTTTGAATAGATAAATTATCAGGTGGAAAATGGGAGCAGCACTGTTGAGTCTGCAATCTCATCTCCTTCAAAAATGTCTAATAGAATAAAACAGTTCTCATTGGTGAGCTTGATGTCTTAACCTTGGTTTACTTTATTTCTGACCATTTGTCGCCTTTGTAACTTCCTTGGATCAAGTGCTGGCACTTAGAATGCCTTCTAATATGAAGAACCAGATAAACAAGCTTCAAATCCTGTCCTCAGGTGGAGGCACATTTACATGCAGACTTTTCTGATACTGAACTAAAGAACTTACATGGGACCTGAAGTGACTCAACTTAAGTAGTCTGTCTGGAGGTCGGATACTTGCCTCCATCATTCTGTCTCTCAAAATACATCACCATCAACTGGCAGGACAAGTTCTGATCCTGTTGGTTGTAAGAATTTACTTGGAACCATACCAGCCTCCAGATGGTACCTGTCTGAGTTTTTCCTCTTTGTGGACCCAAGACTAGCAGATACCTGTTGCACCCCATACCCAGATAACTGGTCAGTTAAAGGTAGAAACTAGCAGAAGACAGCAATAATGTTGAAATCAGCCATGTATCTTTTCTTCCAATTATGGAGACAACAGATTATTGTCCCTGGAGACAATGGAGTTCAGAGTTACAACAGTTGACTGCCCAGCAGGTTACAGCCTGATCTTACCAATCAGTGGTAAGTGACTTGAAGGTAACACCTCCAGCAAAAGGGCCTCCACATCAGGGACTCTGAGGTCACTTGCATTGCTAACATCTGGATCTTATCTTCATCTAGCATTCAGACATTACATGAATGAACAGCTTAAAGGTTTGCTCCAGATCCCATGAGTGTTTACCTGGAAGCAATGAAGGTGTGAAGAGATATTCTCTGTTCCCATGCAATACATTTGTTAGAAATGCGTCAGAGACCATGAGGGTTATCCTGTTAAACTAGCTACAGACACAGTGAATATATAGTCTCAGGGCAGCCTGAAGTTACCTACCTATGAGTCTTCTGGAGCTGAGACAGATAGATAAAACCATACCAGAATAAATAGTGTTCCTCTGTGTCATACGGAACTCAGTTGTACATTTCATAAATCTCAGATCTGCACAAGCTCATTGGGCACATGCCAGACTGAAAATCGACAACTGTTTTTCTGGCTGAAGCATTTGCCTGTCACCCATGATAGAGGAACGAAGCCCTGCCTTTGTATATTTAACAGAGTGGAGCCCAGAGTCACATCAGTGTTCTCTGCTCATCAAAAGTAATTTTACTCAGTTACCAGTCAAAAAGTTTGCATCTGTGCCCTCTCAAGTATACTTTAAGCTTTTAGATGACACGTGTCCTCCTGCAGAACAAGACATTGCCTGGTTTGTGTCATTCTCCTTCTGGGACCTCACAAATCACTGTTTCCAGCCTCTTGCTCTTGCAGATACTATTTTGTTCCTTTAGTGAATTTGCTGACTTTCATCTTACAACCAATTAAAGGCTGGTCTGAGGTCTTTTTTCCTCTTCTGTTTCCATCAGAAGATGATTCTGGAACCTGATTGTTTTAATGATTGGAAATCCTCTCTGAGTTTCCAAGCTAGCTTGTTCATGGAAAGATTGTACCGTTGGTTCTTCGGCTTGTTTCTTCCTTTTGTTTAAATTGTTACTTTTCCCTTTTTTTTCTTTATCCCCTGTATTTTTAGATAGCAGTCATAGCCTCTCTGTTTTATTAGGATAAATTTAATGATCCCTGGGGAGTGGCTTAATTTAAGAAACGTGGGAGGAGAAACAATGAAGATATTTAAGCTTTTGTGGTTGAGGAGTTTGTTTTCTAGGAGGAATTTACTATTGTTTATTTTTCTGACCACTCTCTCTTACACAGAAATTACCAAATTATTGTCCTAAACTGTACTGCGGCTATTAACACTCAGTCTTATGTACATGCAAAGATCTAATTCTTCTGGCTGATGGAAAGCTTCTGGTTTAACTGTCATATCAAGGCAGTGACACAACCTGCATTTCTTCTGAAAGGAAAAGGAACCTTGGGTAAATGATTGGATGCTCCTCCTTGTTATTGTCAGGTATCCTGGTCCCTTCATTCTCTTGGAACGTTGTTCTGCCTTTTGCAGTACTCAGCAAATGCTGCTGCTTGACTGGATTAGGTCTCGCCAGTAGTCACTGCCACTAATTGGCAGGTTTTAAAATTTAGAGTTTTCTCAGAGGGAACCTAGAATGGGAAATAACTCATGTTGTGCAGTAAAAGAAACTGTTCTGTATTTTCCTTCATGTATATTTAACGCAATCTGTAATTTACAAAAACAGATTTGAATTAGTCTGCTTGTGGAAGCTCATATCCAAGATAGCTTCAACAAGGCAGGCAGTCCCTTGTTGCGTGTGACTGATGGCGTAATTGAGGCTGGAGTTGGAGACAGACAGCAGTACTCACTGCACACCTTGCTGAACCTTATTGTTACAGAAAATTAAAAATGAGCTACGAAGTACCTCCTCTTGCAGACCTGAAAATACTATTCAAAGTAGCTGCAATTACTTGCTTTACTGTAGTAGTGAACAGCCAAGTAGTCCTTACCTGCTCAGCTCATAGAGTAGTTTGAAATTAGGGAATGAAATGGGTGCTGTATGTAGCCAGGCTGTTTGGCTCCTGTGTCCAATAGGCAAACTTGCCTTTGTGATGCCCCAAGTTTGTGAAATGTGATAGGTCTGTCCTACTTCTGTGCACAGGTTCAGATTTAACTCTCTTCTCATATCCATAAAGTCTGAGATCCTCCTGAGTTTTGAAATTGATTCAAGTAATACGTGAAGATAAGTTTGGAATTTAATAATTTTTTGAGCGAATCAGTTGCAGTTCTCAGAGAACACATGCATCATAACAAAATCAACAGTTTTTGAAAAAGTATGTATTTGGAGGGATGAAAATGAAAATCGGGATTGGATGCGCAAAAAGGCCCCTTGATTACTACATGCTCTCAACTTGAAAGCCAGAGAGGAGGCATGTCTGCGGTGCTGTTTAAGAACCTGGTATTGGTTGCTACAAAGAATGAATGATAGAACAACAGCAAAACTTACAAAGCTCGGAGTTGGGAAGCCTTTAAAAAAAAATTCTCTATACAGCATCTTCTAAAAAGAATTTCAGATTTTGCTTATGATGACATATATCAACATCAGACAACTCTAACTTGGCATCAGTCAAAATCTAAATAGCTTTTCTGTCCAGAAGCCTGGGAGATGTAGATGAGCTTTGACTATGAGGTTGGAAACACGGAGTCTCTTAGGTTGGAAGAGACCTCAGGAGTTCCAGCCTTCTGCTCAGAGCAGGGTCAATATTGAATTCGTTAGTCTCAGTTAACCTCCATTGCTGCCTCCCTTTACCTCTTAAGGTAGCACTCAGGATTTCATTAAGTTCTGAAGTCAGGAAGTACCAAAGGCACAAAAACGATGGCTGCAAACTGCTTCCTAAATGAAGATGGGAGATACATTGCTTCTAATGTACAAAAGTGCTAAGAGATCTCAAAAGTTTTAGTACTTGGGCATGTGTATGTGTACTGCTGATGCCAAGTCTTTCTGCAGTTCGGTCAGCACAACCTCTCTCTTACCTGCCTCTGATTCATATCCAAGCCACAAGTATTTGGAGATGCAGGGGAGAACAGGTGGACTGCAGTGTCAGCCCAAAGAGGCACACAGCTGATCGTTGCCAGCATCACTAACAGATCTGCAGCTGTGGAGGTCTTGCTTTCACTTCAGATGTCCTTTTGCTCCTGCTGGACAGGTCAGATATCGGACTGTAATCCTCTCCTGCTGCATGTGAGAGGTGTAGGGAGACAGAAGTTGTTGCCAGTGCTTTTTTCCAAGTCCTCTTAAGGGGATAAAGGGAACAGCCTTGGATGCCATCTGTACCACAGGAAGGGAGGTCTGTGTGTTAGGATTTGGGTGCAGCAGCAGGACTGTGTACAGAGTTCGGGCCCAGAATGGCAAGGACAGCTGTCACCCAGGACTGAGGGACACTGGTGGGCAATGCTTGGAAGTTTTTGTCAGGTGCTTCTGTCATCTACTCGGGTCTAGTTACTTCTAGTCTTTCTTACTGGACTTGTCAGAGATGTGAAAACATATCTGTGGATAGCCTAACACATCCTATTGTATTTCTTGGTCTCTGTCACATTCTAATATTAAAATTGCAAACTTCTAAATCCAGGCAATGTTTCGAAGTCCCCTGGTGGTTACATACTGAAATTACTGTGATGAGTAAAGGAACTTAACTGAAGTGCACTCTCCCGCGGGTGCTTACCTTCAGGGTGTGCCAGTTGTTTCCACGTTTCTGCTGATTTTTAGGAGTGGTATCTGGATGCTGTGGCTCAGTTTGAGAAAACTCGAGGTGAAATTTTTTTCTTAATGCACTCGATCCTGCTTTGGAAGGCTACTGAAATGGTTAGTACAGCTGCCTTTTTTCTAATAGGCAAAGTCGAGATTGTGCCCTTTCTAATAAGTCAGTTTTGTTTAGCTCTTAAGTCACAAATGTGTTTGCCAGTGCTTGAGGGAAAGTTTGCACTCATGTAGAGTGTGGTGTCGACTGCTGACATTGCCCTCACTGAGCACCTTTTGTGCAGAGGCCTCCCAAAGACTTTCCCAGCACTAAGCCGTGCTTTGCCTGTGTGTGAAGTGTGTTAGGATACATCTGTTTAACCAACAGACTTGTGAAATGGAAAGGAGTGGTTTGCCTATGGCAGGGCAAGAAGGCAGTGGGAGAGTTAGGAGTGAAGCTCAAAAGACTTGCCTCCCGTTTTCCTTTCTCATTTCTATATTGTACTGCCAGCTTTCAGTGTATCAAGAATTAATAAGTAATAACCTGTGATTAAAAAGGGCTGACACTGCTTCTGTCAGGAGATGTTTCTCTGTCTTCAGTGTTGTGCAGAACTCAGCAGAGTTATACCTTTTGAGTTTTACTTAAGCAGAGTTACTCAATATTTAATGCTGAAATAGAAACATGTAATTCACAACTGCAGGCGACCTGTCAGCTTCATTGGGATGTTTGTCAGCTGCAAGGGAGGGTGAGATTGCAAGACTTTTTTATGCCATGAAAACTGAAAATTTTCAACAACTTCTTCATTTAATTTCTTGCTACATTTCACATTGTACACACAGCTGACATGATAGTCCTTCAGCTGGTCCTAAATTACATTTTAAAATAGAGATCAGTTAATTATAGCAATCTGAGTATTTTTAAGCAGTTATAGAGAGAATTTCTCCTGACTGTTATTTCTCCTGAATTTCTGATAAACTAGTGGATATATTCTTAATTATTCATGTTACAGCAAAAAGTAAATTAAATAAAAATTATGGACAACCCAAGACCGCTTTGGATGAGACTAGATAACCACAGTTTGCCATCTATGGCTCTTCTGTCTCAAGAGTGCTAGAGGGAGCTCTAACCCCTCGATCAAAACAGGCTATATGAATGGTGCATTTGATAGTTTGGTCTGCAGTAGGAAACACTGAATTCTCTTGATGTTTAATTTTATTTTGTATCAGAAATTTGCATATGCTTTTTCAGGCATGATCCCAAAACTCCTCCTCCTAGATTATAAGATACAAACAGTGTGTTTTCAAGTATACAAATACTAGATTAATAAAGGCTGTTGTGGGCTGACTGAAAATACCACAAACAAGTGAGAGTATCACAGAGGTGTTGAACAAATAGCATAAATTGGTGAAGTCTAATATTCCCTTCCTTTCACAAAGGAGGATAATACTCACAATAGATGACCTAATGATATTTAAAAGAGGATATATTTAAAACTGTTGGAAGGAAAAGCTACTTTACTCAGCATGTAATTGGTTCATAGATGTTTAGCCAATTATTATAGTAGAAGTTAAAGAAAGTGGTGATTGTAACATAAATTTACAATGGGGTGCAGCAGTTCATGAGGATGGAAGAAATTTCTCACATGATATTCTCCACACTGATTGTATTCTTGATATGACTGGCAAGTAACTCTCGGAAGTGAGATGAAAAGAAGGAAAAAAAGCTTAGCCTGTATTTATAGAAAGGAAAGCACAGGTAGATTTATACTATTTTTCACTGTTTATTAATCTCATTAAAAGGAATAGTAGAATCATGCCTCTGAGTGAAAGAACGTTATGTGGAAAACACAGTATATTGAAGGACCAAGTGAGGCTAGCAATATTATTCTGCCACGATTTACTGATATTTTTAAATTTCTTGTAGGTTATAGGCAAACTGTTCCTCTTCACTTGAGTCAACTATAGGGACTGGAATACTGGAAAGCTCCCTCTTTTCTTTGAGGGGTTTTTCTGGAAGATTATTGGCAGCTAAGCACTGAGCCAAGAAGGAATCCCAAGTGTGTTAGTCTGTGACTGAGGCTTCTGACTTGTGCGATTTAAGTGTCAGGTGATAGGGACAAAGTCTGCTCAGCTGTGAAACTGAGTATGCCTTCCTGAAGCGCTGTTATAGTCAGAGCTGGTCACTTGTTATTGCAGAGCGTAATACTTCTTGCATTTCTTCTGTGATGTACTTTCATATATCAACAACATTTGGCCTAGCCCAACCTAATGCAATTTCTGAAGATACAGAATTCATTAGAGAGTGTCCTTGTATTTTTGGAGTCTTTTCCTCAGGTTATGAATCCCATGTCAGATACCAATGAAAGAATAGACCAACACAATCTGAAGATATACAGTCATGGAAGAGTTTAAGTTAGGATGGACCTCTACAGGTCTCCAGTCCAACTGTCATTTCAGAGGAGTATTACCTTCACAACCAGTTCATTTTGCTTGGGGTATTGTTCACTCATATTTTGAAAATCTTCCATATGTCCAGAGTCTTGCTTGTTACAGCTTGTGCGTCTTGGCCTCTTCCTGTCTTTATGCGCTTCTGAAAAGAAGCTTTTCTTTGTAACCTACCTTTATGTAGTGGGAGGCTGGTTGGTAGCCCCCAGTCTTCTCCAGGCCAAACACATCCAGCTCCCATAACAATCTTAGTGGTCATCCATAGAATCACCCCAGTTTGCCGGCAAGGTAATATTTGACTGCAGGGTTAGCAGGACAACTCATCTCAAGAAGACAATGCTCATTAGTGAGTGAGAATTATGGGATTATTTTGTAGGGGTTATAGGAGGCTACAAGATAAAATCTGTCAAGATTTTGGCTGCAGCTCACTGTCCAGCTTTGACCTGGCTCTGTAAGAGTATTTCATGTACTTTTCCTTTTACAGCTGCCTCTGTGATGGCTGCTAACAGCAGTGGTATTGGTATCTGCCACCGTGGACTGATGAGATGTCCTCTTCTAGATCTAGCTCTACTGGTAGAAGGAATACCAGTCAGCCTTCGTCTGGCTGCTGCAGGTTGCTGCCCTGCAGGACTTGTCAGCAGAACTGCTTTCAGTTAAGATGAGGTGTTTTAGCTTAGACAGTTTAAATAGCAGGTCTTTGCTAACAAGCTTATTTTGACTGAAATAGGTGAGGGAGTGCTCATGTAGCCAGCACTGCCAGCAGATCTGAGTACATTTGCAGTGAGAGCAAAGCATATAGGTCAATCTTGTGGTTCCTCAGAATACTGCTGCATTTTTGTTTGTTGAATCTCTTCAGTACACCTGGAAATATCTAGTACTCCTGTAGCTGGAAAATGGTATATGTTATCCAGCATGTATATTCATGACTTCCAGTTCTGAGTAACTCCCTTTGCCTTGGCTGGGTAGTTTGGTGTGCTTGTACCCTCCTTGCTGTAAGCAGCAAAATGCATCTCTGTAGAGGAAACCCATGGAAAATACACTGGGTAAACTCTCTGGTTTATGATGATAAAAGCTTTCCGTAGACAAAACCAATGTGTTTGGTAATCTCAACAGAGTTACAGAAAGCAGGTAACAGGTCTTTGGTATCATTCTTCCCCTCTATTCATGTGTTGTTCCCAGTGATATAGTCTTCTCTGTTCAGCTATACTTTGAATCACTTGAGTCTACCTACCTGTTCCTGACTGCTTTTCTCTCTCAGTTAAGGGAGTACTTGGAGCAAAAAAAAACCCTCAACAATAATACCCGTGAAGAGTAACTTAACTCAGGCAGTAGATCATGCTCGGGTGTTTTAAAAACAGAAGCAACTGTTCCAGAAAACTATGAAACTGCTGCTTAGAGTATAGCTTATGCCTTTACTTGCCATAAATGAGCCCTTTGCTGCTACTGGTCATTACCCAATGACTTTAGTAGACTGGTTCTCCAGGTGATAATGCGCATATTCCTTCCCTCCATTAACAGTAATAACATGTAATGGTCCCAGCAGCTCAACTCTGGTTCTGGTAGCCATGCCTAGGAAGAAAACGTTTGCTTTGGTGACTTCCACTGGAAGTGATTTTTGTTACTGGTGGATCTGCTTTGAAATTTGTGTATGATCACCTTACAACTAATAAAAGGTGTGCTCTGAAATCTTGCTCTTTAAGCGCGATGGTTCCTGTCCTTCCCCTCATATGTCTAAATATGCATTTGGTCAGGGATGGTCATTTGGGACAGTAACATATGCCAGTGCTGTGCTGACGCAAGCAGATTTCTCATCACTGCTTGTTATTTGCAAAGACAACTAGGAGATAGGGGAAGAGGAGGAGAGAGACTCCCAATTCACATCCATTGCTGGCATCACAGAAATACTATTTTGGAGGGTTCTGACAGCACTTAAACTCTAGATAGGAGACTTGTATCAAAGGAAATTTTACAGTAAGACCTATGAGATTCCAGACAATTAAACTTTATTAGTCTGTCTGAAACATTAAGTATTAGCTTAAAAGAATAGTTTTTTAGTCTCCTCTCCCTGTTGCTGTTTACTGTGTAGCAGTGTGGGAGGGGAACAGCTTCTCCAGCAAGGTATTATTGCTGCTCTTTGTGTAGCCAGTGTGCAAGTGCCCATGGCACAGTCCTGCTCCCCCAGTCCCTGGAGAGACTCAGCATGTTACTTTTCTGATGCCTTCAGCTCTCTCTGGCCCTAAACCAAAAGAGCCTTGTCCCTTTCTTTTTGTGTCTGAGGTAATATCCTTAGCCAGGTGCCCTCCAAGCTGACACCATATCATAGGTAGTTAGATGGTATCTCTGAAAGCTATTGGCCCCCCAGGATTTCAGAAAGTTCAGCA
>NW_009953651.1:3984932-4011775 GCF_000747805.2 Chaetura pelagica | reverse complement strand
GGTTGGGCTACTGTGTCCAGCATAATTCCAGTGATCTTTCATCTAGATGTATCCTTTCTTACAAAAGTTTTTCTGCAGTGTGATTAGATATCAGATGTGGAAAAGCAGCTGAAAGCCCCAGACAGGCAAAGTTGATTGTTCCTTAGCCTTCTAGGGGACTGTTAATCTCAGTGAGAGCATGTATTTTGATTTTTCTCTTGAAAATAAATAGTAAAGATGCTGCGTTTCTTTCATGGTGCTTTCTTTTTGACTCTCAGATGTGATTGATGATCATCTGCTTCTGGGTTATGTTCGTTTTTCAGAATGTTTCAGGGAGCTTTGCAGCGTGGAAACTAATTCAGTACTGAGCGAGTAAGTCCATATATGTGCTAAACCCATGGTTAACCTCAAAGAGACTGTTATGTGAGATGGAGGCGGACGGAAATGGGTAGATTCTAAACTGAGCTTTTAAAATAAAAGTAAATGGAGTGAGTTGTTTAATGACCTAGCATTGTAGCTTTGCTGTCAAGTCAAACACTGGAAAAGCAGGTTCATCCTGCAGAGGAGAGGAAGGAAGAGCCAGCTATCCTTCTCATATCTTTTGGGTGCTGTGGCTCACAAGCTTCTGCTCTTTATGATGAGACACCCCCTTCCCACCCCCCCAGTTCTCAAAGCAAAGGAGCTATTTAATAGGAAGCTGCCAGTAAGGAGCAACAAAGGAGTTCCTCCCTCTTTACTTAGCCTTGGCAGTCTGGGAATCAGTTCTGGAGCATTTGGTAATTACAAGCCTAAAAAAGAAGCTACCAAACAAAGACGTTGAACCTGTATCCTTTTAATTATGCTGTTACTGCCTTTAGGCCATGCAAACAACACCCTTTCAACAGGATTCTCAAATGCTAGCACTGCCCTTTAGCATGGAGGCCTGGCATACATTTTTAGCTCTGTTTCACCTGTTTTGTTACTTTGCTACATGGGAGAGGTATTGGGTGGTACTTCATCAAGGGCCATAGCCACACCAGTAGCTTTGGAAAAGCCAGCCATGCTGAGGTTTTCTGGTTAAGAGCAGCTTTACAGGCATCAAACCAAATCATCTTGCTGCCACACTGGTACTTTTTAATCCTTCTGCTTTTCCCACGCAGCTTCTAACATGTTCCAAAATCCCCAAGCTTTATGCTGCTGGTGAAACAAGTTTCATGTCTGGATTCACTGTTGTGGGTATTTTTATTGTGTTTAATTTTGAAGAATATTCAGGATGTAGACACAAGTGTGGCTTTGCTTTCATTTTTAAGTGATCTTCCCCCTCCGTTCTGGACACACACCTCCATGGTTCCTTTCTTTGTCATCCCATTGCTTGTTTTTTTCCCCAGTGTCTTTTATCTTGTGAGTAAAGTTTGAACAGTACACAGAAAGTTAACTGCCTGGAGTCTTTTAAGTATAAGTAACACGCACCCAGTAATAAGCTGTCGGTTGTTTTTTTGCTGCCTGCAAAGAAACATAAACACAGCGCTCATTTCTGGCAGGTTTTTACTGTCAGAGTTTCTCCTATTATATTTATCTTACAATTTGCCAGGGGGTGAAGTTATTAAGTTTTAGCAGCAGCCATCGATCAAGTTCACAAGTTAACACGATAAAGGCTCTGTGCCGCTCCGATCCGGGAAAATGATGATCCTCACTCGGTAATTAACTAAATGAGAAAGTTAAATCTTACTTGAGAGCTGGGAGAGATGAAAGAGAGGTGTTTGTCAGTTTCTCAGTGGAAATTAGAAGCAGTTTTCTGCAATTCCCTAAGCTGCTGCTCTGTCATATTTTACATAAGCACTGGGAAAACGTCTTGTAATTAGTGCTGTCATGGAGGATTTTTTTTGCTGAAGGATGTTGGAATAATTCATTAGATTATCAAGAAAGGCTTGTGTCCTGAAATGATTAGCACAGTGAAATTTAAACCATTAACGATAACAAGTTTAGAGCTTGCTGCAGTGCAGAGGCACCCGGGGTATGTCTGTGCCTATTTCAATCATTTCTTATAATTAAACATTATGTCCTCTTTTTTCCTCCCCTTCACTAAAACCCATCCAAAAATCCTGTTAAGGTGGCTCTGTCTAGATCAGTGACTTCACCACAACTGGCCGTGCAAGCGGTTAGAGGTGAAATGCTGCAGTTTCAATTAAGTAGTAGATCTCTCCATGTCAGAACCTGTAGTCCCAGGGAGTCCAGGAAGGAGGGGAGAAGCCCAGTGTGACCTGTTGGTACTGGCATGTTGGAGGGAAGTATCTTCCTTTTGTCTAAGAAAAACTGAAAAATTTGCAGTGGTGGTCCAAGTTCTCAGTCTTTTTAGAGCTCCAGTATGAAGATGTTTTGAAGGTTCAGAAGGTTCCAAACCTCGCTGAGACCATTGAAGCCACACTCAATAATCTAAGAAACAGCTTTTCTTTGGTTTTGACTTTAAGAGATGTCTTCTTACCTTAGGAAACATATAATCTGAGTTCATCTACCCTGTGGAAAGTGCCTTAACAAAAGTCCTCTGCAAAGATGACAGGACATGGTGTTTTTTAAAAAAAATTACATAGAAATTGTGACCACTCATATGGGTGGAGAAACAGTATACCTGTACCAGAATCAGAGAACTGTTCTTCTGTTTGTTTTTATTGTGCCTTAGGAGGTTTCTTGGACCCCTGTACTGAAAAAAACCCAAAAGTCATATATGGGGTAATGCTGTGATATACCATGGCTGTTTTATTTTATTTGCAGAGTACTAGATTTATCCAGGCTTAATTTATCTGTGGTGAAATACTGCACCTTCCTATAGATGCAAGCCATTATTTAGATTAAAGCCCTTTCATATATTAGACGTCTTCTACTTCACTGGGCATACAAATGTGCTTTGTGTTAAATGTAGCCATTTGGAGAAATGGTCTTGTAATTACGGACTGCAATGGAGCATAGGACGTAGCTCCCTGAGCTAGTACCAACCTGAGGCACGCAGTCCCCCGGGTTTCCTGGCGCAGCTTACTAGCTCTGGCACACCATTGTAGGAGGACGCCTCTGCTGTTCCTACAAATGAGGAGTTGTGCCTAGAGCCAGCTTGAGCACCTCTCAGCCCACACTTACAGGGGATTTTGAACAGAGAACCGGAAAAGCTTTATCTGTTCCGAGTAGTTTGCTCTGTTACACCCAAACTTCCTCCCAGGTGATGGACTACCAGTGCTTATTCTTCTTTGCCACTTTTGGAAGTGAAGCTTATAAAAAAGCATGACCCTAAACAGTGTGTTTGGATGGATATTCACCCTAACTGTGTGGATGGCATGTGGGACAGTTCTTTCTTTTTCAGATGAGGCCCAGCTATTGTACCAGGAGAGGGAAGAAGCTGGAGATGATAATGTGTTCCAGGCAATAGTTGCTGTTACTGTTCTGAGGTAGTTTGTAATGAACTTGAGGCAGTTGATCAGAATAATTGAGTCACCAGGGTTTCTCAGGAAGCCAAATCGATCCTGTTACTTAAAGTAACTGCCCTCTCCCCCATCTCTTTAATAATACAGATGCTTGATGTTGTTGTTTTTTTGCCCTTTTTTAATAACGGATCTTTTTCACTGAACCCCCAGTGAATTTTCAGTAATCTTCAAATGAAAATTATGGAATTTTGTTCTGAACTCTAGCTACAGGTTGTCTGGGAGAGACATTTGAGCATGTATTGTGATTGAGTGATTTGGGAGCCCTGTGAGTTCTTCTGCTTCTGCCCTGCACAACTGATGTGTTTGTGGCTTGCCCTGTCCTCCTGGTCCCTTTCTTGTGTAGACCATAGGACCTGCTGGACACACCATAGCTACCTCTGGGCTTGTCCTCGATTTTTGATGAGAAGCCAGAGCAGGCAAGGGTGCAAACCAGGTCTCAAGTTGACTTTGTCAGAATGCAGCTAAAAGTATTTGCATGTCCACTAGTTTGGACATAAACACAGTAACATTTTTAGTGTGTTTTTTAGTAGAATCTCTACATAACCCTGAAACCCTGACTTCCAGAGCTGTTACAGGTGTTGCTCAATGGACTCCTCCATTTACTCATTATTCCTACCCAGGAGGCTTGTATGCATTTGGGATCCAGGCAGAATGGGTTGTTTTGTCCCATCTAAGCCATCTGTCTGTACACACATAAGCCATTACTTGTTTTTGCATATGTTGCATCTTCTGTTTGATACCCCAAACCAATGTTTTTTTAGAGGTAACTGGGGAGCTGAAGGCTGCTGGGAGAAGAGTGCTCAGGAGGCAAGGAAAGGCTAGAATCTGGTGTCACCCTGTTAAAGGAGTTGCCCCCTTTGTGGTCTTGGCACATCAGCTGTCTACTCCACTCTAGCTCAGCATATTGGTCAGACTTCACAGTCTTTCACATTAAAAAGACAGAGCTATAGGTTTTTAAAAAATGCTTTGTAGAGAGAACCTGTTGTGAGCTGCACAGCAAATAAAATGAGAAATTAAGTGAGATCAAGCTTGTATAATACAAAACCTCTCCACTGTCTTAATCCAGCATTTTTACAGGGGTGTCTGTTATGCAGGCAGTTTAACTGCAGCAAAAATGACCAAAATCCCTTAAGAACGATGTTCAGTGCAGTCCATTGATGATAATTTTTTTTTTGCCAGACAATGGCCTACTGTGGACTTTGCTAGGAAAAGTCCCAGCCTTTCACGCCTTCATGACCTGTGACTGTGGACTTCATGCCCACAGTCCCTTGAGAGATTTCTCTCTATAAAACATTAACCTGAGAGAGTGTGTTTCTTTCCTTCTGCCCAAAAACTTGGTCTGCAACTCACCTGTCAGTGCTGTCCCTGTGGTGACCAAACGGAAGCATCACTCAATCATAGCCCTTGTCTTGCAAGATCTTACTGGGCACATACAGAAATTTGCAGGGAGGAGTGGAGGTAAAAGTAAGGTTGAAAACACTGAACTGCAGAGTTGAGCACTGATGATGTGATTTCCATGTTCTGTGTTGTCAAACAAACTTAAGGCAAACCATAATTCAGAAGTAGCAGAAACTTGTTAAATTGCTTGTTTAAAAAGACAGCTAATTACTGTCTATTTCTACACTCTGTCCAGCTCTGCTGGAAGTGCTGAAAAAGGGTATTCAATTGGATTTTGTCTAGAAAATGAAACATAAATGGTGATTAGTTGAATAGATTTTCCAAAAAGCTGTTTGAGTTGGGGTGCTATCAAAATACAGGAATTATTTACTCCTGAGAAATGAGAAATTCCTGCATTCTAAATCCAGTTTTAGTAACTAGAATTTGTGGTCTCTAAATAACCCACTGTTTTGGCACTTGCTGAAAGAAGGCTGCTTTGCTGTTTTTTTCTTTTCCTGTAAAATCAGCTAATCCATGCATTAATTTTAGCTCATTAGGTACCTTTGCAGAGAGATTTAGGTAATAATTTTTTCCCTAAAAGTTAATAAAGTCTCCTGATGAGGTTGATGTCTGGAATTATCATCATGAAACAGAAATATGGCACCTCTTTGTCAATGTTTTATATATTCTGATATCTGTAATTTGTTTCTAATTATCTTATAATTAATAGAGAACCTGTAAGAGTGTTTTGTAAATAAAGATGATGTAATAATACTGACTATTACTGTAAGCTCTCTGGTGTTAAACCATTGCAATGAAAGAGAGAAAATCACATTTTCAGCTTTAATGCAAACTATTTTACCAGTATGGGAAAAAAATAAATTTCCAGCAGACCGTTAATCTTACTTGGACAAAGAATATCCTTGCAATGTAAAATGTGCACTTTTATTCCAGTGAAAGTGTTTAGAAAGCAGAAATGGTATCTTGCTATCAAGTAGTAAATTGAAATGTCTGTGTTTTGTTTTATCCCTGAAACTCTTCTTTGAGCTGAGTTCTTCTGACAAGATATTAATAGTGCTCAGGACGTTGAAAATCTTTTATTCCATGAAAGATATACCAAATATTAAGGTGTGGTTTAGCTGGCTTTGCTCTCAAGGTATAATTTTATACTCAAAAGAAATAATAGTTTTTGTCTCATCCATTTTATGCATTCCCTGTGAATTTGAGCAGAAGTCCATTCTTTAGAAAAGCAACCAAAATACGAATGGAGTTTTCTCCTGGTTCATTGAAGTAACTGGTAACTGTAGATTAAGAGTCCAAAGGCATTTTCCTGTTGCAAGATGTAAATAAAACTGTATTTATGCTAAATTGTCACTGAAGGTTTCCCATCTAACCAGAGTCCTTTGTGTGAATCTCTGGCTTGAACCAGTGCGATGTCCTGCAAGGGTTGCAGCTGATGGTGGCTGCACTCCCACTGACAGCACCAAATGTGCTTTTGTCCTTCTGCTTTTTCCCTCAAAAAAATAATAAAATCACGTGAGCTTCTTTTCATGTGTATGATTTGGGTTTTTATCTCCTTTCTGTTTACAGACAAAACTTGCCAATGGCACTTCCAGTATGATTGTGCCCAAGCAAAGAAAACTGTCTGCGAGCTATGAGAAGGAGAAGGAACTCTGTGTCAAGTATTTTGAACAGTGGTCCGAGTCTGACCAGGTGGAGTTTGTGGAGCACCTCATCTCCCAGATGTGTCACTACCAGCATGGACACATAAACTCATACCTCAAACCCATGTTACAGCGGGACTTCATCACTGCACTGCCAGGTATTTCTGCAGCAGAAGGAGCTTGATCCTCCATCTGGTCTTTCAGAAAACTGTTCCACTCTGGCCTACCCTGCTGGAGAGTTCTCTTCTAGGGTCAGTTTGCAAACCAAATTATAGCTTTTGAATGAAAAACTCTATACAGGTATGAAATACAGTAATATTTTACTTTGTATTCCTGTCATCTCTCAAGGCACATTCTAATATCTAATTTGGTTAGGAGTACATGATTGCTCAGAGATGTGTGATAAGGATAGTCATGTCAAGCTAGAGGGCAGGTAGTTGTACTCACCTGCCCACAACAATGCACGAATAACACATTTTTTAAAAATTAAAACTACTACTCTTTCTGGTTGCTCAGCTGAGGGTTTCCTTTTTCTTACTTAGATTTTTTTTCTCTCTCTCTCCTAGTAAAATACCTTCTTGAAGCCATGACTTTGATTAAATGTTTATTGCTAATAGAAAATGGAGGACATAAGATCAAAGGATAGAAGTGTTCTGGTTTTTGCATCTGTGTAGTGCTTTCCATTGAGAATATTTTCCCTGCTGTTCTCAGATGTTGCACTGGCGTATCTCACAGAATGCACGCCTGAAGTAGTGTATGTGCAGTTATATGTTGGCCTTGTCTTATAGACAGGAAGCTGAGGCTGTGGGAGATAAAATACATACAGCAATAGAGTTTCTGGCCCAGATTGAAATTCCTGGCTCTTTGGTCTTTTTTTTCAGATCGTACCTCTGCAGATAGATAGATAATAGATTATCATTCCAGTGGCATAGGTTCTTAGTTTGATACAGACCTGAGCAAATACCACATATGTTGTGTATAAATAGTTAGCTGAAGAGTTTCTTGCCAAAAACTTCTCTGAATATCTTTGGAGAACTGCTGGTCTCCAACAATTTCTTCAATCCAGTAATTTGAACATTCTTCAGAAGGGGTTTCTTGACGTGAAATTTCAGTCTAGGGTTAAAAGATAGAAAAAGCACATCTAACTGTAAATTGTACAAAGCATAGAGGCACTGAAGGAGTTTTGCTATGAAATTAAACACTTATACTCACTGGATTTTTAAGCTCATTGTGCCCAGTAATCAAATGGCTGTTGTAGCATTAAAAAAAAAATCTTAGCTATGCTAAGTACCTACTTTATGTTAGTTTTTAGTAATCCAGTGGCAATAATCTCATGTACTTAGTGCAGCATTATAACTTGTGGAACTGTTCTGTTTCAGAAAAGCAGGGAATATTTTGAAAGTGCATTGGTTTCCCTACTTTTAAAGAGGAAGTATACACATAGCTACATACACAATTTTACGAGATCTTTCTCCACAAAACTCCATCAGAGCAAGCCAACATATGTCATTTGCATTTGTTTAATTCATCCTACAAGCCTTTTAATGAAAATTTTGGGAAAGTGTTGTAAATATTTTCAGAGGCATTCAAAATTTCTTAGCCATATCACCTTTGTTAGTGGTCTTTCACAGTTACTCTGGAAGCTGCTAATATTACTATCTCAGAATGCAGAACAGATCTCAGAAGGCAGCTATTCTGTGAGTATTTGAATAGTTGTGTGAACTATGTGCTTAAATAATGGATGTGCATCAATTTGCATATTTGCAAAGTGCTAATGTCCTAGTGAATATAGCTTTAAGGGAGAAAATTTGGCAAGGAATTATATTGGCACAGACTCTGCAGTTCATGCAGGATGTCCTGAATATAGGCAGCTTTCTAATGAGGGGAATGGAAAAGAGAAAGGTAAGAAACTGCATAAGAAAGAGCAATGAACCTACAATTTTAAATGAAATCACATAATGATAAAAAACCCCACAGTTTTAGTATTTTTTAGCTTTCTGAAATTCTCAAGTGTTCAGTATTCTGATTTCAGTTTTACTCCTTAATTCTCTTGCTCTCCTCCTCGAGTAAGTATAACAGTAAAACTGCTTCAAAATCAGGAGGTATCTTATCTGTGTCCTCCTGTCACTATCCCAAAGACTGATTAGAATTAAAGGTAGTTTTAGATCTTGAGCATGTTTAGAGTAAAAGTAGCTCGGATTATTTTCCCAGTACTTTGGACAGAATTAAGGTTGTTTGAAAAATACAGCTTAACTGTGTACTTAACAAACTTTGTTTTGTTTCTGAAAAAAAAGTTCTCTGCTTAGCATTTCCAAGCTGTTTAACATTTTTTATGAGGAAAGTCATTTTTATAAGGGTTTCATGTGTGAAATAACTGAAACATTCTTGCTGTTGTGGAGGGCTGAATGGCTAATCGTGTTTCACATCAATTTAGTAAAAACTTCTGTGAGCAGAGATTTCTCTTTCTTAAGGAAGTCATGCTTTGTTAGGTGTATGTCTCAGAGGGTTGTGCTGTTCCTAAGAAACCAGACAATAAAATTGAATTTGCAGCCAGGCCAAATCCTCTGCCCATCCACTTATCATAAATGTGAAGAGGAGAGGCCAAAACATTAGTGTTCCTTCTCTGGGAAGGGTCTAGGATCAGCAGCAAATGATGACTAATGTTCATGGAAGTTGTTGCTACACTTCAAGATCTAAATGCAACTACTGATGGTCCAGAAAGGGCAGGTGGGTCAGAGGCAGACTTAGGGTGAAGATTACTGTGCCTTGCTTGTGCAGCATAGCCCTGCTTCCTAAAGCCACTGGCTGTTCTGCATATAAAGTAATGCCTTGCTGTGATGCTGCTGACATAAATCCAGCAATACTAATACTACACAGGCAGGCATTGTAAATGTCCAGGTGGGTCTGCAGAGGTCTGTAGGGCCCATTGGAAGCAACACAGACTGGGAAAGCAGATATGACATTTTCACCCAGTAGAGCTCAGGGCTGCATGTGTCAAGGTAGGGAAGCTGGGGAACGTGATGTCCATGTTTGCCCTACTGAAGTACAGAATTCCTGCAAATTCCTGCTCAGGTTCACTAAAACATTGTATCTCTCTTCCCACAAATTGCTACCATATCAATCTAAATTTACAGGCACTCTTCTGTTGTTTGTTTTTTTAAAAGAATTTTTTGTCATGGCTGTATATATCTTTTCAGATTAAATACATAATAAAAGTTGCTGATGCTTTTATTTCTCCAGGTTGACATCTAATTTTGCATCTATAAAGATAAGAAATGTCAGACCTCTTTCTGCACTCTCTGGTTGTGCATGATATCATTCACATGCTTTTTCTACATATGAATAGAATCATAAAACTCTGGGCTGCATGTCTCACCCAAAGTATATTACCAATTTTGGATGTCTGAAAGGAGCAAGAGGAGGCATGCTGAATTTTCTCAGTTTCATGCATTGGAAGATAATACTGTGATCTTTCAATTTAAAAAACCCAGTGGTTAGGCCTTTTGTGTCTCATGAACTTTAATCAGAATCAGCTGATTGCACCAAATTTGGGTTTGCAGAAGTATGGACATGTGACTGTAAAAATGCACTTATTGCTTTCGCTGTCACAAGGAAGGGCCTCGTCTTTGAGGCTGTTGTTTTAAAGGCAAGAAAAGATGTATTTAACTCTGTCCCAAATGTGAACAAGGAGGAAGATGCATGTAATACCAATCTGCCGTGCCTCTTTTTTGGTTGGTTTGAACATTATGCCTGAGGGATGATGGGGTATAAACTGCAACTTTCACAAAACCTCTAAAATTTGACCTGTGAAGTGAGATAATCTCTTAATGATGTGTCTCACTTGTGAATTAAACAGCCTCCAAGAGAAGCTGTATTTATGCAGCATCTCATTTAAAAGGCATCTTATTTTCCTGAAGTCTTGCTTGTGATTAAATTTGAGTGCATAAGGGCACATTTTTACTGAATACATCCATCCAGTTAAGAAACGTTGCATAACCTCCCTGGCCCCCAGCTACACAGACGTTACATTGGGCTGCTCAGTGCTAACCGGGCAAGTGCTTTACATTTTGCTCCAATCATGATGAAACAAAGCCAGTCCTGGTATTCACACTGGAAAATATTTGTGAAGTATACCATTTTGATGCATATTTTTCCTCCACCCACTAAAATAAATGAAGCTAGGAAACCTGCTTCACTTTCTCTTTACACAGCTTCTCCTTCCGTCTCAAGTTCTCTGTGCATCTGCATATCTTTCCCTCCCCCATGTCTAAAGGTACCACTACCCTTCAGGGCACACATTGGGAATATATATTTTTTTCTTCATTACGTTTAAAAGCTACTGCTTTAGCAAAAACAGCTTTTGAGCCGTTGGAACATGAGAACAGCTGTAGCAGTGAGATGAGAAATGGTCCTAATATAGAGAGATTTTGGGGGCTGCGTTGCTGAGTTGGAAATGCCATCCATAGAATATCCCCCTAGTGCTAAAACCCATCGAAATAGATTGGAATGACTTCTTGGATTCTTTATTATTTTTAATGACTTGTTGTGTTATATCCAAAGGAAGTTGGAGAACACTGTTCACTCCTGAACTTAGCTGCAAATGTTCTTCTATGCATTTGATCCTGCACATGGAAGAGGAGATGGAAAGAGAGGGTGTTTTTGTATTAGCAAGGGGAGTTGTTTTATACTCTCTATTCTCCCCAGCAAATAATTATTTTTCTTTCTCCACCAGCTCGGGGATTGGATCACATTGCTGAGAACATTCTGTCATACCTGGATGCCAAATCATTGTGTGCTGCTGAGCTGGTGTGCAAGGAGTGGTACCGGGTGACATCGGACGGCATGCTGTGGAAGAAGCTCATCGAGAGAATGGTCAGGACAGACTCCCTGTGGAGGGGTTTGTCAGAGAGGAGAGGATGGTGAGGAAACTGCATTTTCACCTGTTTTGCCGCCATTCAGGACAGTAGGTGATCTGTGTTTCAAACCATGTTTGAAGAAGGATATTTAGCACCCTGGAAGATGGTGTTGGTTCCAAAACTGACAGTTGCTTAGGGCATCATTTGGCTATGCAGGCAATGGGAGGGCTTTCTCCTCACTTTCCTCCTTTGATCATGCTCTTGTCCCACTGTGACAAGTGAGATATACAGACTGAGACTTTTACACCCAGCTGTCATTTGATTCAAATTAAGAAGCTATGTATGCCCCAGGGGAACACTAAACTAGTCAGCAGTTCAGAGCAGAAGAGCTTTTTTAGGGGTGGCAGTGGAGCTGCATTTGCTATGAATTAGTTGTTTCCTGATAGGTCTGTTTGTTTTCCTCAGCAGATTTTCACTATTAGATATCTGTTTAATTTTCAAACTGGAAGCTGAGAGTAGGTACCACGGAGAATAGGAGACTTTAGAAATGCAGATAGATTAGTTAATAATAATCTGGAATAGCCTTACTACAATGTGGGTCTCACTCAAGTTTGAAGCTGCTCTGTTAACATTTCATTAGAACTTTCCCTCTCAGGGGTACGTCCTTTAATACATAATTTTCGTTTCCAAGGGTGTCCCTAGGATGTTGGCAGAAAGGAAGCTGGGTATGAATATTTCATAAACAAGATAAAAGTGACAGCTCAGGCATTTTGGTTGCTATTAAAAAGAAAAAGATACAGAGTTGCAAACAAAGACTCCTGTTTTATGGTTAATTTTGTTATACTGTTTGTCTCAGGAAGTAAGGGCAAGTAAATCAAGATTATGAAACATCCTTTAAAAATAAATACTATTTTGATCTTCTTCCAACAGTGTAATGGCTATAAAGAGTGTAAAATAAACACAAGCATGGCAGTGGTAACTTTTGCATTCCTTTTAGTGCCTTATTCTCTCCGGGACTTCTATTTTTGCTCTGTGTTGTTGAGGTCATCATAAGTCCGAAGAGGACTTAGAGAAGTTATGTAGTCCCTCCTGTTTCCCAAAGGCAGAGCCTTGTTTCTCTTATGTTTGTGTAACTTGTTCTTAAAAAACTTTCACTGATGGAGATTTCCTAGGTCTCACCTAGGCAAGGAGTTCCACTGTTTCACTAACTTTAGTGTTAGAAAGATTTTCCTAAAATCTAGACTATCTTCCCAGCTAGAGTTCAGCATGTTATATTTATCCCACATAGGCACACAGCAAAGTTTCTCATTCTCCTATTTGCAGTGATCTTTTCCATGTTGGAAGATGATCGTGTTTCCTACATTTTTGGATTTGCCAACCAACCAAGCAACCATAATCCTGTGTTGAATTGTCCTCTTGCCATTCTTGTTTTTCTCTGTTTAGACCCTCCCCAGTTAATCTACTTCATTTTTGGAGGATGGTGTAATCAGCTGGGTGTCTTACTTCTGCTGAGGCATCGCCAGAGTTTGGTGCTGTGAGAGGCATGGCTTTGCATGCCAAATGGAGGACACTCCGTTTCAGACTTTCCAGTGGGACATGTGTACTTTTTTTTAATGGTGGTATAATACTATGCACTCCCTGTTCTATTATTTTTCATTAATTAAAATGCTCAATAATGACACATCTAGGACAGACTCCATGCAAGATCCCAGTTGCTGTCCTGTTTCACAGTGCATCATTGAGAAGTTGTGCTTTCCAGCCATTTGTGTGTCTACCCATGAGCTCTTCCAAGACCAAACTTCCGTTGCTAAGTCACGAGAATAGCTCATGAGAAGAAATTAGGTCAGTCTGACATGGTGTGTTCTGGATTGATCAGTGTTGCCTGTTGTTTGTCACAGTCACTTTCTAGGCACTCATCTGATTGACTGTGTGCTCTTGAACTTCTGAGCCATCAAAGCTGTGTTGGACAGTCCATCATTTCCTTGGTGAAACTTACTCCCTTTTTTTTAAATGCAAGAACTACATTTGTCTTTTTCCTGTTCTGTGGAGCTTTACTTATTCTCCACATCTTGTCAGAGATCATAGGTGATAGTTCTCAAGTTACTCCTTCCAGATTTTAGAAATAATATTAACACTGATTACATCACACAGGCCCATGACATTTCTTAAAGAGCATTTGGAAAATCCTACTTGTCATCTCAAAGGACAGTCACACCCTCTTACTCTCTTAATGTACCTCTTTGTCAGATTTACATTACGTCCCATTATGTTGCTTTGACACAACCGGAGCAAGTCATGCCTTTTCAGATTGCCTTCTGGCTAGCTCTGGAAGATGTAACTGCAGGCATGGTGGGGTGGTTAAGAGACACAGACAAGAAATACCCCATGTAATTGCATCTCTGTCATATAGAGCTTTATAGCCTGTAATCAACACTAACTCTGTGCATGACACAAAGAGGTGACTAACTGGACAATTTGGACTGATAGATAACTGGTGTTATTTGCTTACAGCTCCTTACTTTGCACACGGGCTGCCTGATTTCAGCATTTGCAGCGTGTGGTTTACAACAGAACCCCCCAGTTCCACAACACAGTAGCCTTCACTGACAGTTTATTATGGAGTAGTAAGGTTTACACAGATGCAGAGAAATATAAAACAGAAGTCCAAAATTTGGGCATGATTGTGTCCATCTGAATACTTGATTGAATTGGCCAGTTATCAAAACCTGCAAACAATAGTTCCTTTTATCCCAGACCCACAGCCCAGTGGTCACTGGGTTGCCTTCAGAATTGCAAGCAATCCTTTAGATGTACTGTAAACAACTGACTCTACATGGAGCAAGGCAGGACTTGTGGGCAGCAACAAGACTTTGTCTTAGGTCAGCCAGTAAAGTTGGAAACAATAGACATGTATACAGGCACATAGGCCTGTATACAGATTGTTGTAGAGCTACCCTATCTTCCAGGATGTGTCCTAGGTATTCTGTGTATCTTCAAAGCATTTTTTATCTCCCTGGGCCAATAATTTTCTTGTGTGCACTTCCCAGTGCGTACTGTATTTGAAGAATCAAGTTATTGCTCTGGCCAAAGTGGAAAGCACCTTTCACTCAATGCATACTTAAATTACTTTATTTAAAGAACTATCAAAAGTTGTTTTATTGGGGATTTGTTATTTTGTTTGTTCAGTCCTATAGTTTGCTACCACCCTATACTGAGTTCATTGTTAAGATTTCCCTAGTTCTGGTACATCAAGGCAGCTAATGTACAGTCTTTCACATGAGTTTCAAGATATACTGTATGGAAAAGACAAGAAAGAAATGTGCAAGGAAGCATTGAGCAATTAATTACTCCATAATGGAGCAAGGGAGGGAGAAGTGGAGAGCTGGCCCAGTGTAAACTCTGTTCCTCTGATGCCAGGATTACACTCAGAGGCATTTGTGCCTCTCTCCATTTTGTGAGGCATGTTGCCAGGCAGAACAGCAGTTACTACGCCCATGGTGGGGTTTACTAGCTTCCACACCGTGTTTGGTGGCTTCTTAACTTCAGGATGAGGAATTAAAGTTTTTTACACAGCAGGTAGTGATTGTCGTTTACAGAAGTTTTTTTTGTGCAAAAACCTAGCTTGGGATATGAATATTCCAAATCAGGGTTGAAATGAGAGAGGCACCACAGATGAAGTGTTGCTTGTCAAAATACAGTAGTAGCAGTAAAATGTCCATGTACCAAAACTGATACTGCTGATGCTAGTGCAGATAAAACTAACCTTGAATGCATAGTGAGTTTGAAGGCTCCTTGGCTTCTCTCATTTTCTTTGTACACTCTGTTTTAAATGTGAGCTCTGATATGAGCATGTGTATTGTGGTCATGAGCCATTCTCACCTCCTGTTGAGTTGAATGGACTAATGTCCATAACAGATAATATATTTTCCTTCCCTGAGTGACTATGCACACATTTTTCATGAGCATTTCAGTGTCAAAATGAAATGCGGATATGTTGCAGGGCAAACAAGCACGGAACCACCCCATCTTACTGAGTAAATGAAGTTCAAATGTGAATCTGTATGTGCTTTTCAACAGTGGTTACCCATTTGTAAAATGCCAGGAGGATCTTTCTTCAAAGTGCTGAAACATTATTTGTGCTTAATAGGAATGTTCTTTGTCTTCCAGGGGACAATATCTATTTAAAAATAAAACTCCTGATGGGATTGCACCACCCAACTCCTTCTACAGAGCACTTTACCCCAAAATTATACAGGATATAGAGGTAAGGTAACAGCTTCCAGATATGGTGGTGTTTGGTTGTTGTTTTTTTTAAATCTCCCTGATTTATTCATGATGCTGAAATTGTGACAATATTTTGTTCTAATGAACTATTTCATGAAATCTGATGTGTCTTGTCCAAAATTTAGATCCAGGACAGCTATTTCCGGTCCTGGGCCTTAGACAGAGGATGAGTTGGATTGTTCAGTGAGCTGTTTGCAGACAGAGTCTCTACAACTTGCACATCAGATGTTACAGCAGCACTATAGTGTTTTGATTTTCTTAGTTCCACAGTACTTTGCTCCACCCAGTGCAGTTGAGAACTAAGATGTTATGGGAAGAAATTCCCATATGGCAAGTGAGCCAGGGAGAAAGTGCACTGGGGAAGACTGCAGTCCTGGGACCCAGGGAAACAGGGAGCAGCTGAGCATCGTTGCCTTGTACCTAGTGTGAGCAAAATGCCATGTTCTGGTAGTTTCCTAATGGCAAAAGCAGTGCTCAGGCACTGTTGTAATAAGTCTATACAAACACTTGGCTAGAGCTCAACTCAGACTTTGTCTTCAGCTGTTTAGTCGTCGAGTCACGGGGGTGTGGGGTTAAAGGTTAGAGACAGAAAAAAATCTTTTAGGTCACTTTTCCTTCCCCATTCCACATAATCACTGAATTTTTCTGACTGGAAAAGATCTTTCAGATCTTTGAGTCCAACCATTAACCTAACTCTACCGAGTCCAGTGCTAAACCATATCCCTAAGGACAATTATGTCATTCTTTGGGCCTATTTGCAGGAAAAAGTGTGAAGAAAGGTGTCTGCTGTCCAAAACCAAGGGGGAGATAGTTCTGTGCTTTTTTTTTTTTACTTCTCTTTTGCCTCCTGTCTCTCCTCAAGACGATAGAATCGAACTGGCGGTGTGGAAGGCACAGTTTACAGAGGATCCACTGCCGAAGCGAGACAAGCAAAGGGGTTTATTGTTTACAGTACGATGATCAGAAGATAGTAAGTGGCCTACGAGACAATACTATTAAGGTGAGAATGCTCCAAAATGGCATACTAATGGATTGCAGTGTCTGTGCTGCAAATAATAGTGTCCTAATTTCAGTGACACCTACTTAATCTCTTGTTAGTATCCTTGCCTTCGCCTCCCCTCACCCGACACCTGCACAGCATGTATACTTCTTTTATATAGCAAGAGAGGCACTTTTTTGTACAAACAGGCTTCACTAGCAGAGTTTTTGTCCATCAGTAATTACAGGCTATGTAATTACTGTGCCCTGTACCCTGGTGAGAAGGGTAAAACCAATGTTTGTAGTAAAGCTAGTAATATCAAAGATGTTAATGTATTGCACCAAAGAGCCTGTAGAAGACTCTTCAGGCACTGCTAATGGTGTTCTAACTGCACTGTGCATGATGTGTTGTTGTAAAAGAAAGACCAGTCAAACCAGCAGTTGCTGAACAGTGAAAACCTCACTGAGCTGTCTGGTTTTGGATGTTTGCTATCTTAGATCTGGGATAAGAATACATTAGAATGCAAGCGAATTCTCACCGGACACACAGGTTCTGTCCTGTGCCTCCAGTACGATGAACGGGTGATCATTACTGGATCTTCAGACTCAACAGTCAGGTGCGTTCTTGTGATTTGGAGCTTTCTGTTTGCCTCTAAGACTTTTGCCTTGCAAGCTGCCAGAATGATCTTTTATTAAATGTGTACTGTTCATTTAGTTCCATGTGAAGTATTTCAGCATATTTGTTCAGGAGTGTACTGTCCTTGCCTATCAGATGTCTGTGCAAATGACTGTCAAGGAGAAACGAGAACCTAAGCAAAGGCCAGTCAAGGTCAAGATGACTTAGGAAGGCCACCAAGGTTTTGCATGTTCTGGTACTCCCTGAGAATGCTTTACATTCTCCCTGAGAATAACTTTTTAATAAAAATTTGATTGAAGTTTTCAAAGCAATTCTGAAGATTTAGTCATCCATTTTAATGTAATTTTAACAAAAGATGCATGATTAGATCTCCTGTGACTTTTAATTCCATTTCAGCATGATGCTTCATTTCATTCAATCTTTCTAACCTTGCATTCTTTCCAGTCTCCAGCAAAAGGCTGGATACCTCACATCAGCACTTGTGGTGCAGGTCATGCAGATGTGAAGTCCACTAGACATACTACAAGATCCCAGGGAATCTGAGACTGCTATTTAAATACAGGCACATATGAGTTAGTAAATTGCAATATGAACTTGGATGTGAAAGAGCACGTCTGTCTTCTCCTTATTGTTATATATTCTCTTTTGTCAGAGCACAAACAGTGCCCATGCAGTGAAGTTACAGACCACGAAAAGCAGTGTCAGTGGCCTTTTCTGAAGCTATTATTCTGTGTTACTATGGCTGCAAGCTCCTTGTGGTTATCACCAAGTTTGCATGTAAACTGTGACTGTTAAACAAATAACCATTAAATTTAATTTCTGATGTGCAATGCATGCTGTCTTGTGGTGCTGCTACATTTTGGGGTCCTATCATTAGTAGGAATCCAGAATTTCAGCAACACCACCTGCCTGAATACAGTGTGGGAAATGCACTGCGTTACATAGATTGCAAAAGGAGAGACTGATTTCTGTAACAAAAACTATCATCTTCCATGTCAAGCCAGGCAGGCCAAATCAGAGACTGGCTACTTGCCCAGAAATACTTTGTTTCCCACTGTATCTGTAAATGCTTGTACAGACCCCAGAGGCAAATAGGATGCATCACTTTTTATCCTTGGGTCTCCTCAGGAAGTGGGGCTTCATCCAATAGTCAGTACAGATGGGCTCTTAATGCTTCTGAGGTCTCAGGGATGCACTTGCCCAAAGAAGTCAGTAGGTCTCCAGCTCCTGTTCAGTTTGGCAATCCTGTCTGCAAACTGCTCATATGTTAATGGCTCAGGTCTTTAGTCTGACAATTTTTCTCCTTTGCATTTTGTAATTGGAATGTAGTTTTCTTCCTCATTTATAGTCTATAAGTTGATGTACTTCAGCCTCCATAAGTTAGAAAATAATACATTAGAAGTCTTTCTCACATCCTGCCTTTTCTTACTGCTTGTCTTATTGGCAGAGGAAAGTTTAAACTTCTGCAGTGTCTGATGTGCCTGATGATACAGCCATTTTCTGTTCTCACATAGTATATCTGGGATACAAGTGTTACAGTGCCAAAGGAAATCTCTTTATGAAGGGTAAAAGAGCTTTGCCAACAGAATAGCCTAAAAGAAACATTTTTAGGGCTTTAAGTCTTCATTTCAAGTCCTAGAAGTTCTGTATGAAGCCTTTGTCTAACTTTCATCTTAAATTATCTTTCAGCTGAAACAGTTGGTTCCAGTAACATTAAATTGACATAAATACTCTGTCTTAATTTGGGTATTCAGCACATTCCTGGAATGTAGCTGTGCACCAGATGCGCTGCAGGGTAAATGCAAGTCATGGTGCAACTTGTGGCAATTACTTATATTTGTTTGAAAAGCATTATCTAGTCTTCTGCTTCTGTACAAATGATCCTTTGAGTTGGTAGTCCTGTGAGAGAGATCAAAAATTACACCTGTCACTGAACTTGCTTCTCCACAGGTCATGATTAAGTACTAATTGACTGGAAATGGAGTATGTGGTAGGCTGACACAACCAGGAAACATCAGTCTATAAGGCCATCAATCTCATACCTTTCCTCAGCACTAAGTTCCCTGCATTAAGAATGCTTTTTTCCTGGCTGGGTTATTTTTATGGTGTTAACTGCATTGCGGGGTTTTTAGCTGCTGGACTGTCTCAATGTCTGCAGAATCAAGGGGTTTATGAAATACATCTTTTAATGAACTATTTGATAGATGTAGATTTAACTTGTGGCGTTTGCTTCTCTAATGTTGCTAGAGAGTCAGTTACCTCTCTCTGTCCCTCTCTTGCTCTGCAGAAAAGCTACTGTACAGTTTCTTAACCCTCTTCTCTCTGATTTGACATCTGGAACTGCAGGGTGTGGGATGTGAACGCAGGCGAGATGCTGAACACACTGATCCACCACTGCGAAGCGGTGCTGCACCTCCGCTTCAACAACGGGATGATGGTGACGTGTTCCAAGGACCGCTCCATTGCTGTGTGGGACATGGCCTCACCCACAGACATCACCCTGAGGAGGGTGCTAGTAGGGCACCGAGCTGCTGTCAACGTAGTGGACTTTGATGACAAGTACATTGTATCAGCATCAGGTGACAGAACTATAAAGGTGAGGTGTTTCAGCAGCTTTTTGTTTGCAGCACTGGGGTATTTAATAACCAAGAACAGTGACCCGGCAGGGAAGATGATCCTTGGCAGTGATTACACAGATCTTCCTCTAGAAGCAGGGTTCTGCTGCTACTTCTTTCCACTTGTCCTTCCTCTGTTGAGCTTGCACAACTTGTTTACAGAGCTGTATGGCAAATCAGATCCAGGTACAGATGCGGTTGAAAAAGGACTTTTTTTTTCCTGTGTTCTTTTTCAACTTGACTACTCTATAATGTGTTTTAGCATCAGTCATTCAAACAGTTGTCAGAGGGCAGCATGGGGACAAAAGTGAAGGTGAGTGGACAGGAGTCACTTCGGTGTTACTGCTGTGATCCCAATCTGCAGCATGAAAACTGAGGGAAATCAAGATCCTGTGTAACTAAATCATAGCCTGAGAGTGCTAAAGCCTGATATTGGAAGCTAATTCTCAAACAGTAAGGCAAAATCCTTCTGTCTACAGTGACCTAAGCTGCTAACAGTTGCAGACTATGGTTACAAGTCATTAGAGGGCTAATTTTCTCAGTCTTAATGATAGCATCTTCAATTAAGAGCATTCTGGGTGCACCTATATAGCATACAGATACCAGCTTTTGTTAGTCTCTTCTTAATGATTTTGTCTCTGTGTGGTTCCTTCCCCTCTTCCTGTCACAGGTATGGAACACTAGTACCTGCGAATTTGTGCGCACCTTAAATGGCCACAAACGAGGCATTGCATGTCTGCAGTACAGAGACAGGCTAGTAGTGAGCGGCTCCTCAGATAATACTATCAGGTGAGAGACACTCCCCATTGCAAAGTTCTGTGCAAGTATTCCCTGGGTTGTGCAGAGGACAGACAACTGAAGTGCTCTTAGCCTTGTCACCTTTGAAATATGTCGTCTTTGGTATAGAACACTGGAAACTGCTGAAAAGAGATATTAGAAGCAAGTTTTACTGTGTTGTCTTTCATCCTCTGTATCTCAAGAGTCCCATACTAATCAACAAGTTGCATTGCTCTGACAGTTCTGGTGTATGAAAGAGCTAGTAAGTACCACTTTCTGTGATACCCTCTTGTGATATTTTAATTGGGCTGTGTGTCAAGTTAAAGGGGTCAGATTTGCAGTAAGAGGCATTTAATCCTCTGCAGAAATCCTGCTGGGCTCTTGCCAACTCTTCTTGTGGTACTTGGCACCTGGTTAAGTTTGGAACAGCTGGTTTAGAGCATGAAGTTCAGTTTGATGCCTTTTGCACTTCTCCAGCTGCCCTGGTTGCAATCTGAGATTTAACTCCTTCTGGTGTCATGAGCCAGGATTTCTCCCTACATCCTGCAGCTGCTTGCAGAGGGATGATCTACTAATCTCAGTGGGTACAGAGCAAGCTTGAATAGTAGTGTACTTGTGTCTTTGTCATTGCTTTAAGTAATTGTCTACCTTCTGATAAATCTTGAAAGCTGGACTGTGTAAGCAGAAACTCTTCAGTTTGCATGTCAGTAATAATCCTTTGGTTGACATCACCAGGTCACTGTGCCAGATTTTAGTATGGGGCTGTCTGACAGCATAACAAGGAGAGCTGGAACTTGTGTCTCATAATCAGGGGGAAAAGCGTAACAGGCATTGTGTAAGGGTAGCACCACCTACACATGATGAGAAGTGCACTTCAAATAGAAAAAAATAACCCTCTGCAATTGTACTATGAAACTTTGTATCAGAATTGGAGTAAGAAATAGTTAAATATTACAGCAGTTAGGGAAGGATCCAAAATATTGCTTGCAATGCTAATAAAAATAAATGTCAAGATAGTGATAATACTAAAGAGGAATAAAGTTACTTTTATACTTACATTGGACAAAATCCCTAGTTGACAGATAAATCGTGCTAGAATTTCAGGAATGTTTCAGTGAATCTTAATGGAAGTCAACTTTGGCAGCTGTGTGGGTAAGGCACAAGACTTACCTGGTCACATAATTTTCTCCCAGGCATTAGCAGAGGGCACAAGTCAGTGGAAGGGTGATAAGGAAAGGGCCAACCACTAAGTTATCTTTGTGGGTGGCTTGGTGCTTTCTTTGTATGCTTGATTTTAATCTACTGTAAAATGCCAGATGTTGTGTGTTGGCCTTTCAGAGAGGCTGCCTCCTGATACAGAATTTGAAGTTGGTTGTTCCTCCGTTGCAGGGAAACTTTTTTCCAAAATACAACTCTGAGATTTCCAATTTTGCATCTGTAAACATAAGGACACATGAACTAGCTGAGAAATTAGTATTTTTCTTCTGTAGGGAGATCCCATGTAAAAATGGTTTAGGTTTTGTTTTAGGCCAGAAATTTCACCAGTGTAAGAGGACACAGCTACATAGGCACCACTATTATGGTGTCAATTTCCATCTGATGGAAACTGGTCCGTGTCTTAGCCACTGGGGCCAAAGTTCTTCATTGCTACAGACAAGCTAGGGGGGAGGAAAAAAGAAAAAAAAAAAAAAAAAGATAATTTAGAGCAGGAAAATAGAATTAGACTACATCATCTTGGGTTGGTTTTTAAACAGGTGGTTGATTTGCATGTGTGTATTCAAGCTCTTGTGTATGGACACATGCAATCTGATACCGGACTGTTCAGATAACATTCTCCCTAGGAGATGGGGTTTCAGGCTCAACTGCTTTATGTACATATTCTAGCTCTGCCAGGACTTCAAGTGACTTAAGGGCTGAGAAAATTGCAGATCTCCTTCTGCTCCCAAAGCTATAGGAAGAGAGAGTGGTAGAGTTTTTGACTGCATATGCTTTGTGGGGATTTTTTTTTTAGTTAGTTAGTTAGTTCTCAAGCCTGAAGAGTTACCTTACTATTTGGTCCTTTGACTATTTAAAGAAAGGCATTTTAGAAGGTTATCAAATCTGGAAGATACCCTTTGCACCAATTCTTCTATGACATTCTGCTCTCACATAGTAGTTATGCCTTTTGTGCTTGAAGGCCCATTTCCCACATGGCTAAAGACATGATCATACCTTCTAATCCCATGCAGATTCAGGTAAACCTCAAACTGGGACCTGAAAATACAGGCCTGAATTAGTGTGATGCAGCCTTTCAGAGCTGCTGGCAATCTCAGGATTGATGGCAAGGAATGGAAACACATGGCGTGAAGGTTCCTGGCACAAGATTGCTCTTCAAACCTTTCTGCACCAGTTCACTTCTGGCATTGTCCATCCTGTTCACAGTCATTTAGACACTTAACGTTCTCTGACCAGCCAGAGTGCCTTTGGCTGACCTTTGCCATGGAGTTGCTTTCTCTGACCTTGACTTGTGTGCTTGTAGTCACGTGAAAAATATTGGGATCTTCACAGACTCCCGAAAGATCAGCTTCATGGATTCATGAATCATCTGTTGTTCCTCCTTGTTCTCAAACATGTACATAGACAAATCCTTTCCCAATTCTACAGTGATGAAAGTTCTCTTCATTCCTGTTTCTAAATTGAGAGTGACTTGTGGTGGCAGGACAACTACCACATTATCCACCAACCTTGGGCACACATCCACTGGATCTAGATTCTTCCCTGGAGGACCTCAAGAGTAAAATACATGAGAACAATTTACCTTTTTCTTTGTCTCTTAAGTAAAAGTGACCTGAGCCCTCAGCAACTGTTCTGCTTGAGATGTGCCACCCAGAGAAATTCCACAAACCATGCGTATTTCTCACTGCTGTGAAGTTCATGTCAGTCTGGACACTAACTGAATGAGCATTTAAGAGCATTTGTGATTGCTTTCTTTCAGCTGTGTGTCAGGAAGTCACAGCAGATAGCAAAAGCTATTAAAAGATTTCTGTATGAGCAGAGCATGTCTCAGCCAGAGGTGGAACATATCACAGAATTTCAGTTCTTGTAGACAAATAATCTTTCTTTGTCCAGGGTAATCAGGAGTCATGTTAAAGAGCTGACAAAAGTATGGAAAGCAGATAGACTTACTTCTTAACTATTTCAGGCGTTTTCAGCATATTTTCAAGGTAGTGTGCAAGTATAAAAATGAATGCATTTTAATTTATTCTCCATGTTAAAAGTCCTTTACAAAGCCCAAAGCTCTGAGATAGTTACAACTGAGAGAATAATGTATTGCTGGGCTTCTTACTGGGACAGTGTGTGCTGGTTTTGATGCCAAAACTATTTTAAATTATTGGATTCTTAGAAACAGCAGAGCGCCACAGGAATTATTTGAAGACAAGAAGAAAATGCATTACAGAATCATAGAGTGCCCATTTTAGCTTATGCATTAGGTGCCTAGATTACAGAGTAAACACACCTTCAGTGGGAGAAATGACAAATAAAAGGGGCTCGTTCATTCTCATACTTTCATCACTGTGTTGATGTCTTAATTTGTCTGATGGTAGCCTGCAAATCAGAAATAGGCATGTAGGGGTACTGAAAGGGGCGTGTGCCCTGTGAAGGTGATCTTACTGGTTGGAACCAGCTGCCAAGGGGATTGGCAAGTCTCCCTCTCTTAATGTCTCAAGGCAGGATTTTTATGAAGAATCGACTTCAGTAAAATAAAGTTTTAAGGCTCACTGTGAAGGTAACTGGGAGGTGTCCTGTGTTACTGGAGCAGTAGATACTACACACAGGTGGTCTTTAAATTTCTGGATCTCTGACTCATTTCCCGTGTGACACTGTAACATGACAGGGTCATGTTGAAAACCACACATCTGCTTAATGACAGGAAGAGGAATGGTGAATGTAGTTTATTTCTTCTTTGTTGCTTCATCATAAACTTTATATCCAAGTTTCCCTTAACTACATGTAAAGACCAAATGTTTTGTTGCGATGGTCAAATATTTAAAAATTCTTAGTGTTTTGTCCTACTGTCTTCCAGGCTGTGGGATATTGAGTGTGGGGCATGTTTACGAGTCCTGGAAGGCCATGAAGAGTTGGTGAGATGCATCCGCTTCGACAACAAGAGGATAGTCAGCGGGGCATATGATGGGTGAGGCTGTCAGTGCAGTCATCCTTGTATCTTCCTCTCCATCTCATTATCTCACATCCCACTTTGTTGTGTCTCCTTTATAAATATTAGACTCCTTGTCTGTCATACCAAGAGGACCTTTTCATGGCGAGTAGATCAGGACCATGCTACAAAGTATACTTTTTTTTTTCATCTTTTGAAATAAATCAGCATTATTTGATGTGTCTGGTCCAGGTCTTTAGCTTATAAGAGTATCTGACTGACTCACCCTGAAACTACTTCTAGCTGAACCACTGGTAAGAACAGTCTTTCCTATCTGTGGTTATTTCTTCTGAACAATTTGCCATTACAGACTGGTGTCTGCACTTCCATGTTTCTTAGTTCACCTGCTCTTTAGATGGTTTACTTTGTTGACAGCATTTATTTTTCTCCCATTAAGCTCTAAAAGTTTTACAAAGGGGAAGTGCAAGAACCGTGTCTCTAGAGCAGAGGGATTGCTGTAATTTTCCTTGAACTGGTGTATTGGCTAAGCTGTACTAACAGTTAATTCTATTCTATGAGCACTTGCTCTTTTCTCATTAACAGAGCCATGGTGTTTGTCTATGTTTCCACTACTAGGAAAATTAAAGTATGGGATCTTGTGGCTGCTTTGGACCCCCGTGCTCCAGCAGGGACCCTCTGCTTGCGAACCCTTGTGGTAAGAGCTTTTGGTAGGGGTGGTGGAGGGACCAGAGAAGTGGGTTTGATCAGTGCTATCTTGAGACATGAAAATTCAAGTCAGCTTATCCTCAGTCTGCAGGAGCTAGAAATCCTTTCTAGGAGTATGGCTTCTTTGGGTGCCCAACGTTTTTTTCAATGTTGCAAGCTATAAAGCATTAAAATGTAGAACCTATGGAGATTTCATTCACTTTAACAGCTTTGTTCTGTGATTTGAAGTTAATAACTAAATCCATTTTTGAGAGTTGTCCTTCTGGGGTTCTATGTGTCAGTGGGTTTACTTTTACCTGTGTTTACTGAATGATGTACTAGTGTGTTGTCTGAGTTGCTGACACGAAATTCCTTAAAGCAAAGGAGTACATTCTGAATTTGAGGAACAAGAACAAAAATACCCTTGGGATTTCTTTTAACTGGCTTTTGGGTGTTTAAGGAAAGAGAAGGTAAGGACTGAAACAGACAGTAAAATTGCATCATCCTCAAACAGGAACTACTACTTTAATGCTGTCCATTGATACTTAGTGCAGGTCTTATGATGTTGTGGTTAAAATATTACTGTGTGAGCAGTAACAGCATTCACAGTCATGCTTAACAGTGGCTCTGTGCTGGTCTTAGTATAATATGGGGAGGTTGTGAGAAAAATGCCAGTACAGCCAAAGCTGTGGGATGCTTCCTAGAAGCATTCCTCCATCACATTCACCCCAGAAATCTTGCACTGTTGTTGCTCTGACAGAACATGCCCTAGGGATAAAGGAAGATCTCAGTCTAGTACCAAATTCTCATTGAAAAAGAAGTACTAAATTAATTTATTTTTTAGATAAAGAATGTTTGAACAGTCTTGGATCTGGTATACATTAGGCCTTTTCCTGCTGTGGCCTGTGACTGCAGTCTGTGCTCTAAACCAAGATCATGCTGAGGCTGTCTGATTCTCTAAAAGCCTGGTTACCTCTCACCAGTTGAGCCATGGTAGCTGGCCTTCTGCACACTCATCATCCACCTGAGTTGCTACTGTTGCTGTAGATTTCACTGAACTATTTCCCTTCGCATTTGGCACAGGGTGTGGGGGTTACTGTGACTCAGCTGACAGGCAGTAGATCATTAAGCTGTTCTAACTCTTTTCCAATCGTGTATTTAGACCACTAGCTGCAGAGTAAGAGTCTGTAAGAGCCTTGGATGCCTGCAGGTACTATGTTGAAAAGCCTTCTTGTTAGCCAAATAAAACTGCAAATAGTTTCATGGCTGAAATTCAGAAAAACCCTTTGTCATCAACCACCCAGTTGCAAACTATGGAACAACTCTGTGCTCATGAGCAGATATCCTGAGAGTCTCAGACTTCAGCTTCATATTAGCAGCATTCCTG